>NC_083359.1:100010463-100318251 GCF_030254825.1 Meriones unguiculatus | reverse complement strand
AAAAGGGAAGGCTTTGTAACTGTCCCGAATGTGACATGGGCCGATATTGGTGCCCTGGAAGATATTAGAGAAGAGCTCATAATGGCAATATTGGTAGGTATATCAGCTATCAGTGATACTGGCATTGGTCATGAGTTAGTATCTAAAAGAAAATTTGTATCTATGTCTACCAGGTTATATCATTGAGAAAAACATTTTAGACATTTATTTTTTATTTTATGTGTATTAGTATTTTGCCTGCATGTGTGTACGTGTGCTGTGTGTGTACATGCCTAGTACAGGCAAAGGTCTGAAAACATCGATCTTGTGGAACTAGAGTTATAGATTATTGAGAACCACTTCTTGTAGGTACTAGAAGATGAATCCAAGTTCTCTGTAAGAGCAATAAGTGCTCTTAACCATTGAACCATCTTTATAGCCCCCAAATACATCTATTGACTATATTAAAATATAGCTATTAAAATATAAAATATAGCTATATAAATATAGCTTTACTGAGATATAATTCAAATATTATAATAGGAAATTCAGTCTCAGTTTGTCTTTTTTTTTTAAGTCGAACTGTCCTGACAGTAAGATGTCATTCTCTTGAGATGCTTCATACTCATTAATTTTGGTTGTGTTTGGTTACTCCTATAGTGAATCCAAGAAAAACAAATTCAGGTTTCATTCAAGATCACTTCATGTGAAAACCACCTTCTTGGTCATATTCAAGAGGGTCAAGGCAGTTGACACCCATGAAACTTTGGATTGATTTAGTTTACTTTTCTGCTTACTGATTATTTTAACTGAATTATGGTCCATTTAAGAAGTGTGTGCTACCAATGTGAAAGCACACTCAGATTCTAGAGAACAGGCACATGTGGCATTTGACTGTATGCCAGGTCTACTGCCTTGATTTCCTGGAGAAAGCTATCACCTTTCTAATTTAGTTCATAACTTGGAAATTTGGTTGAGTTTCTAAAACTTGATTTTAATATATTGAAATTGGCTTGGGGGAATAGCTCAGTGGGTAAAGCATTTACCATGCAAAGGATATGAGTTTGTATTCCCAGAAGCCATGTTAAATCAGATACAGTAGTGAAAGTCTATAACTACATCACTCTTAAGAGGCAGAGGCAGGAAGGGTCCCTGGAAACCTGGGACCTAGCCTGCTTGGTACACACAACCAAAAAAATAAAGAGACCCTGATTCAAAGAAGATAGAAGGCAAGGATCAAAGATTGTCCTCTGACCCACGCAAACACTGGCACACACATTATAATGATAAAAAGAATGAAATAGTATATCTTTTTGTCTAAAATATTCTCATAATTTACCTGTATGTATAAATTCCTTAAGAACAGTGAGTTTGGCTTTACTTGATAATACACACCTTTAGTCTTTGTTCTTAGGAGACAGAGGCAGGTGGGTCTTTGAACTTGAGGCCAGCCTGGTCTACATATTGAGATCGAGTCAAGCAAGACTATATATATAGTGTGACCCTGTCTCAAAAAAGAAAAAGAAAGAAGAAAAAAGAGAGCTTTTCCTGTTTATCACCATGTATTGTGTACCTGATATCTGAAGCAAGGGTCAGCAGGCTACTGTCATTTTCAGGCCTTGTGGTCAGGGTTGAGTATAAGAGATGAAGTACATTTGAAGATTTAGAGAACTATAATGAGGAGTCATTGTTGGCATTGTTTTTTCTAGGCACCAGTACGCAACCCAGACCAGTTCAGGACTCTTGGTTTGGGGACTCCAGCTGGCATCCTCCTAGCTGGTCCTCCTGGATGTGGAAAAACTCTGTTAGCAAAGGTAAGGCATAAGTTCTACTGCACGCATTGTATTTCTTGCCTTCAGTAGGATAATAAAGCTTTAAATAACATCATGAAGTAAACCTTGCAAACTTTCTGCAAAGCTGATTTTAGCAAAATAGTTTTTTTATAGATTTTTTTTTCAATAAAATTTTCTACATCATTTGTCCTTTAGAACAAAATTGTTTTAATTGGCTGTGTCAGTATCATTCCTGTAAAAGAAGCAAGAAAAGGGTCCTGTCCTCTGAGGACAGAAAGCCTTATATGTCTCTCACAGTTACGGAACATTTTATGAACTCACCATTCATTCTTGCTCATTTGAATCTTTGTATTGTCCAAGTATTAGTACATAACTTTAGTTTGTAGCTGATCTTGTTTCTTGCTTTTTATTATAACTAGAATATTTTTCACTATGTTCTTTACAGTATTAAAAGAAAACTTTCTGCAATAGAAAATATAAATTAGCAAAAGGGAAAAACGTTTATAATCTACTACTGCTTTCTGCTACCACTGTTTAATTTTTATGCATATCAAGATATAATATATGCAAGATAGTTTGTTAATGAGCTTTTGTTATGATAAAATGCCTGAACAACTTAGGTGAAGGGACATAGTTTGTTTGGCTCATGATTTCTGAGATTTTAGTCTAGTATATCTAGTCTCCATGTTTCTGTGCTTATGGTAAGGGGGAACATCATGGAAAAAGGGTAACAAAGGAAAGTAGCTCACCTCATGGCAGCTGGGAAGCAGAGAGAGGAAGAAAGTGGGACAAGATAAATCTTTCCAGAACGTGCCCCTGATGACTTACATTTTCAAGCATTCCACTACCTCTGAGTAATGAGATTAAATACCCTCCCCAACTCCCACCTCCAATCAGGATTTCTCTGTGTAGCCTTGGCTGTCCTAGAACCAAGCTGTCCTCATGCTCACAGAGGTCTACCTGCCTCTCCCTCCCAAGTGCTGGGATTAAAGACAAGAGCCACCACAAACCCAGGAGATTGAATTATGAATGTAGCAATCAGTATCATTTAGTTCAAATCAAACTTAGGATCCTGTTAATTCCTAGAACCCTGTCAGTAGAAGTTAAGCCTTTTCCATACAAAGATTTGGAAAATGTCTCATATCTAAATCATGACAATAATACGTGTAAATTTTTTAAAAATGTAAAATATCTTTTTAATTTTGTTAATTACGGGAAGTAGTGTCTTGTCCTGTGTTCTAGGTTGGCTTAGAACTCATGTATTGCAGGCTGACCTCAGACTCCTACAAATCATTTCTTAGCCTCCTATTGGCTGGGATTATAAGTGTATTATTATACCTAGCTTCAAATAAAAGGTCTTCAAACACACTTTTCTTGCTTAGCATTACTTCCTGAATACAGTGTTTTTGGAATTTAAGAAAAAAAATCATTTGTACCATATGTGTGCCTGGGGCCCAGGGTTGTCAAAGGAAAGCATCAGAAACCCTGCAACTAGAGTTACAGATGGTTCTATCCACTAGCAGGTCCTCTGGACAAACATCTAGTGCTTTAACCATTGAGTCGTTCTCTCCAGTCCCTGAACACACTATTTTTAATACCTTAGGCTGAAGAGATGGCCAGTGAGCAGTATAAGGCACTTGTTACCAAACCTGATGGCCTGAATTCAATCCCAGCACCCACACTGACGAAGAAGGAACTGACTCATGCAGAAGAGTGCTGTAAAGCACGTGTCCCCCCTCCCATATACACATGCATACACAAATAAGTAAATGTAACAAAAAAATGTAAGGATTTTTAGTGTCTGAGTTATATTTTGCCATAGAGCTGTTTTGTAGTTTATGGTAATATGGATATGGTTGTGGAAGCTTGTAGTCTCAGCACTTTGGAGCTAGAGTCAGGAGGATCAGGAGATTAAGGTTATCCTCTGCTACACGGTGAGTTTGAGGCCAGCCTAGGCCACATGAGACCTTGATTCAAAAAAACCAACTGAGCAGACAAAAATCTAATTACATTACATAATCGTGTATTCACTGGTAATTTTATTAGAATGTAGTCCTAAACCATTTTTCAGTGAATAGAGTGCATATTTTTAAAGTATATCAAGGTGGCTTTCTAAAGGTTTGTACCATTAGTAAAGTGAGTATTCATCTCACAACTTAAATTCGTAATGGCCATTTAAAATTGTTTTTCTTTTTTTAGCTGGCCTGGAACTCATTGTGTAGAGTCGACTGGCCTTGAGCTCTCAGAAGTGTGCCTGCTTCTGCCTCTCAGTTGCTGGGTTTAAAGGTGTATACATGGCACCATACCTGGTTTAAAAGTTCTCTTAATATTTGACAACCCAGTAAGTACAAAGGGTTTTTCCTATTTGTCTTATTTGTATCTTTTTGTTTCCTCTGGGTAGGCTGTGGCAAATGAGTCTGGACTGAATTTTATATCTGTCAAAGGCCCTGAATTATTAAATATGGTAAGTTGTGTGGCAGCAGTCATTATTTTAATTAAGATAAACTGTGACGATTCTTATTATAGGATTTGGTGCTCTCAGATCTTAGGACAGTTGTGACATTTTGACAAAATCTCTGATGTAGAATAGGAAGATTGAGCTTGCTCTAACGGGGTTTGTAAATGCTTCTTGAATAAGCATATGATCTTGAGTTTCTGTACCTCTAAACTGGAAATGATTTATTGCAGTTATTAACATTGAAATGTGTTTGTTCTCTTCTATTTACTTGTCAGAAATTTCAAATGCATTGTTGAAGAGCCTGCAAAGTATGAGTTGTGTGTGTGCGAATGCGTGTGTACAGGTGCATGGAGGTCAGGAGCTGCTTGGGTGTTGTTCTTTAGGAGCTGTCCACCTTGTGTGTTGAGACAAGTCCTCTTGTTGGGCCCACGGGCTTGTGAGACTATACTGCCGTCTGGTGAACTCCAGGAACGTGCCCTTTCTGCCTCCCGAGTGCCCACCCTCTTCAGTGGGTGCTGGGAATGGAACTTGTTCTCATGCATGCAGGGAAGCACATACCAGCTGAGCTGTCTGGCCAGCTCTTGGTTACTTCTCCTTTGCTGACCAGTACAGATAAGGAATGCTTAGTGTGGAGAAGCGTTGTAACTGGAAGGACTTGTCAGTTGGAATACTGTAGTAGTGTTGAGGTTTGAATTTGTGTCGTGTGGCTTGCTGATCTGTATATAAACAAGTAGAAGTGCTTTGCAAGAAAGAAATTACTAAAGGTTGTGTCTTCTGCACTTGCTTCAAACCTAAGAGACTTGGATTTTTGAGACAAGGTTTCTCTGTGTAGCCTTGGCTGTCCTGGACTCAATTTCTGTAAATTCTATAAATTGGCTGGCCTTGAACTCAAGTGATCTGCCTAGCTCTGCCTCCCGGAGTGCTTGCTGGGATTTCAGGTTTGTGCCACCGTGCCCCATTGAGACCTTTTTTTTCCTGCCATCCGTACATAAAGCAAAAAGGTTATTCAGTATTTGTCATATATTTAAACAACAACAAAAAATAGATTGCATTAATTTATTTTCTTTTCATCCTGACAGAATAAGAGATCAAATCAGGTGTGTTCAGGATCTATACCTGACAAAAAAGCAGAAACAACATGAGGAAAAGATGTATTGTCACTGTTGTAGAAGGTTAGCACCATTATAGAGAAACAGCTTGGTGGAATAGCTTTCATTTTAATCTGTGAGGTGGTGCCCCTCACTTTTAGGTTGAGGCCTCAGACATCTTCAGAGGTATGCCTTCCCCGTTCTCTAGGTGATTTTAAATCCAGTCACATTGACAATGGACATTAACATTATATTCATGCTACTTGTTCAGTGTTTTTTCTTTGGGTGCCAAGGATTGAATCTAGAGCTGGTCTCAGGAAGCTCAGTGTGCTCTCTGATTAGCTACTCCCCATCTTTTATATTTTTCTAGAGTTGGGGATGGAAATCCCAGCACTCCCCACCCCTTCTCTCATCTTTTCTGCTGTGTTTAACTTTTCCTATTAAAGTTTATACTTTACTTTCTGTGGCCTTTTTATGTACCTTTGTACCTTCCTTATTTAATAATTGTTTAATTTCTAATGAAGGATATATTGTATATTGTAAATGAACCTTCAAGGTAGTTGATTGGTAGGCAATAAAGTTGTAGTTGAAGAGCCTTTATATCAAGTTAGAATTTAGATGCTGTGTTTAGAATAGGTGCTAATAGATACATTAAATTAAAGCAAGAGTAAAATATTTTGAAGACAAAATTTTTAAATTGGTATGAAATAGTTGGAGAATATAAGAAGTTTTAGGAGTGCAGGGAATCTTATGAAAGAAGAGGGAGTTATTAAGACCTGGAGAGAACAGGAGCTCCACAAGGAGAGCAACAATACCAAAATATCTGGGTACAGGGGTCTTTTCTGAGACTGATACTCCAACCAAGGACCATTCATGGATATTACCTAGAACCCCTGCTCAGATGTAGCACATGGCAACTCAGTATCCAAGTGAGTGCCCTAGAAAGGGGAACAGGGACTGTCTCTGACATGAACTCAATAGCTGGCTCTTTGACCACCACCCCCTGAGTGGGGAACAGCCTTGCCAGGCCACAAAGAAGGACAGTGCAGCCAGTCCTGATAAGACCTGATAAACTAGGGTCAAATGGAAGGGAAGGAGGACCTTCCCTATCAGTGGACTTGGAAGGGGCATGGGAAGAGAAAAGGGAGGGAGGGTAGGATTGGTAGGGAGTGAGGGAGGTGGCTACAAAGCTGGGATACAAAGTGAATACACTGTAATTAGTATAAAAAAAATAAAAAGTTTCAGAGTATGGACTCTAATGTGTTGTTACCACCCAGTGTTGGGGAGAGGGAGCATTACATTTGAAGCTTCCTGTAGACCCTCCTTAATCATGTCTCTTAGTCTCTTTCCTAGAATTTGCTTCAATCTCAACTTTGGTGTTTGTTCCTAGACAGCTGGCTGGGTCCTTTTCTGCCAGGACAGGAATGGCAGGAGGACTAAAGGAGCTGGTCATTGGTAGCTTTTGTTGGATTAGACAGCAGTGAGCACTCTGGCAATCAGGTGGTGGCTCTAGCATCACCACCTCTGTAGGCCTCAGGTTCCAGGACCCACAGTCCTGCAGGTGTGACATAAAGAAAGCTCCTTTGCCATACACAAAATAAATAAGTGAGAAAATCAAATATCTATAAAATAGTAGAGTGTGCTTATGTTGTATGTATTGCGGGCCTCACCGGAGTGTGTGTGTGTGTGTGTGTGTGTGCACAGATTTGTAAGTGTATGGGAAGGCCAGAGGTATTCCCTGGGGGTTGTTCCTCACGTTCTGTCTACATGGTTTTATTGAGACAAGGTCTCTGAGTGGACTGGAACTTGCCAATTGGTCTGTACTGGCAGATCAGCAAGCTCGAGGAGCCTCCATTATCCGCCGCTCAGTGTTGAGACTATAAATTCTAGCCTCCTGGGGACTGAACTCTGGTCCTCATGCTTGCACAGCAGCTGTTTATCTCCCAAACCCTGCTCTTACTTAGTGTTAGTTATGGACACTTTGTTTGTTTGTTTGTTTGTTTTAAAGATGCCTGGGCCTTGTGTATGCTGGGCAAATACTGCTACTTGAGCTACACTCTTATCCCTATCAGAAAGAAAAAAAAGAAAGCTATTTGTCTAGCTAAACATCAAAACCTTGTCCTTACCTATAAATTGTTATTACTCAGTCCTAATATATGGCTACTTGTGGATTGTTATATTTTTTGACTGAACTTATTGTTTATATTTAGATTTTAATATAGAGTACACCTCTGATAGGTCTAGCACATTCACCCTGACTCCACTGTTGCTTTTAAAAAGCTTTTATAAAAAGTTTTTTTCTGTTTTACCAAGAATGTTTGTTTGTTTATATAGGAGAGTAGGTATCACTTGATTGGTGGGTGTTTTAAAATACTGTTGGATGTGTAACAATTACTCCAGGGTATTTTATTATGTAAGAAATAGGCAATTGGTTTTAGAATACAATGGAATTAAGGGATTTTATATTCTACTTAATCTTCATCATGTGAATAAAAACAGCTTATCTGATTAAATATGCAATTGGCTGTCTTTTAAGACATGGCTTTGCTATGTAGTCAAGTCCGGTGTGAAACTAGTGATGCTGCCTCAGCCTGCCAGATACTGAGATGATAGGAGTATGCCCCCATATCCAGTGGAGTTAGCTATTTTTTTTTTTTGGAGTTAGCTATTTTTATAGCTCAAAGTGATTTAATATTAGTGGTTGCATATAGTTTAATATGATACTTTTAGAACTCTTGACACCTGTGTGACTTTCATTTTTAAGATATTTTTTAAGTTAGAATTACCACATTTGCTCCCTTTCCTTTCCTCTATCCAACCATTCCCATGAACCTCTCCCCCTGCTGCTCTCTATCAGACTCATGGCCTCTTTTTCTTTAAGTGTTGTTTAACATCCCTAAATATATAAATACAAAGGATCTACATGATGTGAAACTGTTTTTACTATCTGTTGCTACTCAGCCCCAAGATTAAGCTGTCTCCCTTTTATCCACCTTCTGTATATGTTTAGTATGTTGGTGAGAGTGAACGTGCTGTGCGACAGGTTTTTCAGCGAGCCAAGAACTCGGCACCCTGTGTGATATTTTTTGATGAAGTGGATGCTTTATGTCCTCGAAGATCAGATCGAGAAGTAAGTATCAAAGATTTTCTAGTTACATAGGAATGTATGTTTATAAAAATTTATAAAAATCTAAGTCACATTTGTGGAAAAAGTTAAAAAGTTCTCCTGATTATACTTCTTGCAGGTGCTGATACTAACATTGCACTGTCTGTGTGTATCATTTTATGATTCTTTCCAGACATACTTGTGTAATTTAGACTTGTGCTTTATAATAAATATGGTTATATTATCATAATGAATTTTTATCTCTTGTATAATATCCAACAGTCTAGCTCTAGCAGAATTCACTTGATAATGCTTTGTTTTAGATATTTATATTTCCTTTTCTTTCTTTTTTCTTTTCCTTTTTTCCCCCTGAGACAGCCAGCTATCTATCTGTCTGTCTATTTATCTATCTATCCATCCATCCATCCATCTATCTAGTGTGGCCCTGGATGTCCTGGAACTTAATGTATTGACCAAGCTGTTTTCAGAGATCCATCTTCCTCTGTTTTCCTAAGTATTGGGATTAAAGGCATGTGCCACCACCGCCTAGCTAAAACCTAGTGGTTCTTAATATTATTGCGTCTGGATTTTGAGTCTGTTAATGTCTTAATTACTAGTGCTATATCACCAGAGAGTGGGAATAAGGCTCTACAAATGCATCTTCTAAAAGAATCAATGGGTTAAAGCACATTGCTGTGTCCATTCATAAATTTATATTGAAGAAAGGCAATTAATTGTAAAAGATCCGTAGCAACAATCTCATTTCCTTCATTATCTATGTATTTTATTACCATGTTTTCATATCTCTGTATCTATGTACTTCTTGAAGCATTTTCTTGGGTATGGTCGTGAATAGGCATGCTTTATACCATTTGCTTCAAGAAAAAGATAAAGATCCTAACATATTCAATGTTCTCTTGTGTATTACATTGAAACATGTGGGACACTTGACATAATCAGAAACCTAGAGCTTGGAGTCTAGAGTTGCCCAGATGGAGGTTTATGGTAGCTGTTGAATAATTCAGAAGCATGAGGTTTAGGTGTAAGGCTTATCTCTCCCTTATGCAGAAATGAGACCTTAGATAAATAACCTCTTCTAAGCTTCAGTTTTCTCATCCTGGCTGTGACTACTAACAGCTTTGCTAGGGAATCCTCTGATGATTGTGTTTTACATAATCTATAGTGAGTCTTTAAGAAAGTAGTCATTGATGTCTGCCTGCCTTCCTTTCTTTCTTCATTCCTCACTTCCTCTTCCTTTCAGTGCTTCGTTCCTCTCTCTCATCTTTCTAAAATGACTCTTTTTGTAGCTCAAATTGACCCTATCCTCCTAGATTCAGGTGGTCTTGCCTCAGCCTCTGGTTCAAGCTACTGTTCAGTCACTGTAATCTTTCTTGGACAGAAGCTCTCATTCAAGTTAGTAAATAAATGTGTTCTATTGTGCAGATGAAAAATGGAGGTGGGAAGCTGCTTTCCTTATGTTAAAGATGATAAAACTAGACCTTTTTGTTTTTGTTTTAAGACAGGTGCTAGTGTCCGTGTGGTTAATCAGCTGCTGACAGAGATGGATGGTTTGGAAACCCGTCAGCAAGTCTTTATTTTGGCTGCTACTAATAGGCCAGGTAAGAAACGACAACTTTACATGATGTGTTAATAAAGTGAAATAAAACCTTAAACAGCTCTTGTGTATGCTGCAGTAACTGGAAAAGATGGCTCAGCAGTTAAGAATACTTGCTGCTCTCCCATAGGACCTGTGTTCAGTTCACAGCACCCACAAGGCAGCACACAGCTGTCTGTAACTCTGGTCCCAGAGAATCCACTGCAAGCATGTGGTGCACAGACATACTGGTAGGCAAAACACTATGCGTATAAAATAATAATAAATCTTTTTTCTTTAATTAAAAATATTTTCTGATTCTCATGGAATTGTTTTTCTTTATTGGTTTTTGTGCTGGTTGTTTTTGTTGTCAACATGGCACAACGTAGAGTCTCCTGGGAAGCTAGACCCAGGTGAATAATTAGTTGTTCAGATAAGACTAGCCTTTGGCCCTGTCTCTAAGAGTTTACCATGAGTGTTGATTGACATGAGAGGGCCCAACTGTTGTGAGAAGCAACCTTCCTAAAAAGGTGGAGAAAGGCTGCCTGAGAAAACCAGCTGAGGGCTGGAGAGCTAGATGATTCAGAGGTTAAAGGTACTTGATACTCTTGCAGAGGAATCAGGTCCAGTTCCCAGCAGTTGTGTCTGCTTGCAGCTATCTATGACCCAGTTCCAGAGATCCTATGCTCTCTTTTGGTCTCTAGTCACTAGAGATACACAGTGGACACCTATGCATGCAGGCAAAACCCTCATAAGTCACATAAAATAAAAATAATAACTCTTTAGAAAAAGAGAAAGCTAGTTAAATATGAGTCAGTGAGCAAGTCGATAGCAGCATTAAGTGTAAGCTAAATAAATACTTTTCTCCCCTAAGTGGCTTCTGGTCATATTTTAGTCTTGATGTTTGTTTGTTTTTGGAGACTGGATATTGCTATGTAAGTTGGCCTTGAGCCATCTGTCTCTCTACCTTAGCTTCTTGAGTGCTGATAGAGGCATGGACCATGCCTACCTTAATGCACTCTTTTGACCCTAAATGTAGTCTCAGAATTTGTATAGTATGGTTTCTTTCAAGTTCATAGAAAACAAGATATAGAGTTGCCATTATACCTGAAAATTTAAGATAAATTTTATAAAGATTTTATGCTGAAGTCATGCCTCATTATTGGCCTATAACTGTGATTTAAAAATTGTTTTCAAGCTTAAGCATTCTATGATGGCTTTGAAAAGAAAAAAAGGCTAAAAACTTGCAACGTGCTTACGTTAGCTTTTCTATTTTACTCTAATTTCTGTTCATAGTTTTAATCCTTTGCCCTCCCTGCAATCCAAACTTTCATAGGAAGTCTGTTGTGAGCTTTGATAACTGTCTGCTACCAGGAGATGTCAGATTCTCCAGAGCTGGAGTTATAGGCACCTGTGAGCCACCTGACATGGATATTGGGATCTAAACTCAGGTGTCCTGGAAGAGCATCAAGTGCTCTTAACGGTTGAGCCATCACCGTTAAGAGCAGTTTGCAGTTTTTGTGTTTTTGTGTTTTTTTTTTGTTTGTTTTTTTTTTTTTTTTTAGATAGGATCTCACAAAATAGCCTGGGGAAGGCCCAGTACTTAATACATCCCTGCCTTGACCACTTTTAAGTGCTGTGGTTACGCATATGGACTCCTCACTTGGTGTCTTGAATGGATTTTTCAGTTGTCTAACTGGTGTAAGTTTTCATTTGGAGGAAGTTACTATCTATAATGATAATGAAAAATGGAGAGTTATGGTTTATAGTTTGTCTTTCGTAAAAGAACAGAATGTGAACATGACAGACTTTGGCTTGAGTCCTAGCTGTAGGACTTTGTTTCTTACTGTGCTATTAAGTGGGAATAAACCCCAAGACCCACCAAATACTGTTGTTACAACCTCGATTGGCCTAACAACTAAATAGACTGTAAGGTGATTCTGATACTTACTTAGCAGGTCTCACTTACTAATTCAGTCCTCACGGGACTGCACCACTTTAGTGTCAGTTCTGGGCAGTGTTCTCAGGATACCTGTACTTCTGAGCTTGGGAATTCCCATGACTCTCAAGTTCAGCAACTTGCTAAAACTGTCAGTATACCTCAGGAAAGTGTTAAAATTTATGTTACAATTTTGTTACAAAAGAACCCACATGGTACCTAGTCTGGGAGAAGCACAGAATTTCACTAACTGGGAAGTTTCCTTAAACTTTGGGGGCCAGACTTTTTAGATTGTAACTTCATTATGGAGACCATTTTAGTGTTCTGTTGCTGTGAAGAGATACCATGACATGACAACTCTTATAAAAGAAAATGTTTAAATGAGACTTGCTTACAGTTTCAAAGATTTAGTCCATTGTCATCACAGATAGACATGGTGTTGAAGAGGTAGCTGCTCGTTCTGTCTATATCTGGATCCACAGGCAACAAGAGAGAGAGACTCTGGGCTTGGAGTGCGCTTTTTGAAACCTTAAACCGTCCCCCATCCCCCCCCCACCCCCGTGGCACACTTGTTCCCACAAGGCCACACCTACTTGAAAATAGTGCTGCTCCCTAAGCACTCAAATATATAAGCCTATGGGGCCATTCTTATTCAAAACACCACAGAAACATACTAAATTGGCCACATGATTGAATTGGGTCTTTCTGCCAGAATTCAGAGAGAGAGTGTGTGGCTCAATTTTTGAACACTGATTACATGCCCAGTCTGTGCTGTGACTCATCCTTATCCTAATAGTATCTAAGGACTCATCACAAGTCACTTCATTAGTATATCAGAGACACTCCTGTCACTCAGGGGATTGCAGAAGTCCTGTGCTTGGACAGAAGCAAAGACTATGTATATTCTTTTTGATGGTTTTCCTTGTTTTGTTTTGTTGGTTGAGATAGTCTTGTGTAGCCCATGCTGGCCTCAAACTCACAATTCTGCCTCAGTCTGCCAGGTGTCAGGATTAGTTTGGTACAACCATTTTTAACTCATGCGCGCGCACGCGTGTGTGGGTGTGTGTGTGTGTGTGTATCATACCACATGCTACACCATATTTAACTACATTTTAGTGACCATCAGAGGAGAATACCTACTTGGCAGGATTGTCTTAAAGACCAAGTGATGTTGATGATGTTAGCAGGTCATGAGCAGGTAGAGTACTAGTATTGGGAATAATCATTGGTCATAAGATTACAGAGTCTTCCAAGACAAAACCTTGAAAGCCCTTTAGATTTAAATATGGTCATATACTATACCTTTCTTGAGCAGATAAATTTTTTTCTAGCAGATTTCAAAAAGATTGTCTTCAGTCTTCTGCATATTCTATCTATCCTTGATGGGTTGTAGATTGTTGTTGATATTTGTGTACTGAAAACAGTTTTGTTTTTATCCAGTCCCAGTAGATTAGAGAATAATAGGCCCTTCTGTGTCATTAGATTTTCTTTAAATTGTCTTCTGGTTATTTACAGACATTTTATCCTTCCTGAAAGGTTTCTTACCCTTATTGTATCAGTTATCTTAAGGTTCTTTATTCTCCAGGTCTTTATTCTTAGTTGTAAAACAGTATTCTGTTTAACGTTCTGTACTGAGTTTGTCCTGTGTTGAGTGACTGATGAATCTTAGTTTACCTGTGTTTGCCCTCTCATGCATTTGT
The DNA here is from genome assembly GCF_030254825.1 of Meriones unguiculatus. Classification (NCBI taxonomy): domain Eukaryota; kingdom Metazoa; phylum Chordata; class Mammalia; order Rodentia; family Muridae; genus Meriones; species Meriones unguiculatus. The sequence goes on along the minus strand of NC_083359.1, from coordinate 100,304,594 downwards.
TTTATCTTCTGCTCTATTGTATTTCATCCATTCTTTTTTCCCTTATAACAAGCCCTATTGTGCCAGTTTACTGCATATATTTACAGATATTGTCTGGACCTTTTTTGGTTGTATTCATGACTATTTAGCTGTTCTATTTTATTGTATGTGTGTGACTATATATATTATATATATATAATTATTATATATATATAATTCTGCCTAGTTTTCTTTTTAATTAATTTTTTTGTCTGTTTGTTGTTTTTGAGACAGAGTTTCTCTGTTTAGCCTTGGTTGTCCTGGACTCTTTGTAGACCAAACTGGCCTTGAACTCACTGAGATCCACCTGTCTCTGCCTCCCTGAGTGCTGGGATTACAGGTGTGTGTCATCATGCCTGACTTAAACAAGTACTCTTATCAGTAACTAAGCTACAAAACAACTCCACATATTTGTGGGTTTTTTTGGGTTGTTTTTTTTTTTTGCGTGTTGAGTTTTTGACTGCATGTAAGCATGTGCACTGTGAAGTTGAAATGACAGCATACTTATATCAAAAGATAATAAAGGCTACAGAGAAGTGGTATAATACTTTTCAAGAGCTGAAAAAACTGTCAGCTCAGAACTCTGTATCTAAAACATATTTCAGAATATATTTTTCAGGTGAAAAACTAAGAGAATCTGCCAAGAGCCATGCTACTCTAGGAGAATAGCTAAAGGAAGGCTGGGGAAATTTTTACTTAGTAGTAGAGCACTTGCATTCATGAGGCCCTCCACTTGCCCTGTACTTTAAAAAAAAAAACAAAACATAAACAAAGAATAGTAGAATGAATTAAATACAATAGAGTTTTCCTTGTGTGTTTCCAGATTTGCCTGTATAAACACTAGGGCTTTGTCTTTGTTTTTGTTTTTTGTTTGTAATACCCCTGGATGTCCTGGATCTCTCCTTGTAGACCAGGCTTGCCTCGAACTGACAGAGATCGTCAAGCATCTGCTTCCTGAGTGCTGGGATTAAAGGCATGTACCACTACACCCGCCTAAACACCATATTTAACCATTGGTACTTCTCGAATTCACTGTCTTGGTATAAAGATTGTAGAAGTTCAGCCCTGTGTCCTAGCTACTGAGAGCCAGGAACAGAAAGGAACATAAGGTAGTTTCTTTCAGAAGATTCATGGAAAGTTTAGGAACTTTGGGAAATTCCAACAGAAGCAGATAAAGGAAAGGCACCACTGTGAACACTGGGGCTGGGGCGGCAATAGGGAGGCCAACAGGCTGAAATGTTGGCCAAGTCCAGGAAGAGCAGGGTGTTATATTTGCCATCGAACATCCATGGCTGGGAATGAAAGTGCAGGTCTAGCTTGATGCGGTCTGCTAGGTTAGACTGGAACACCTGTGGGTCGCTGCTTTGGCGCTGTCTTGGATAGAAGTCTAAACAGTAGAAATAGCGGCAGGATACTGAAACATATATGGATAGAAGACAAAGTTGAGTAGGTTATGGAGAAAATTCTTTTAGGTTTACATTTGAAACTTTTTGGGAGCGCGAAGGGGAAGGAAGGTTATAGAGTGAAGAAGAGAAGCTTGGGCATAGGGAACCTTTGTTAACCTGATTGTGGGACAGGACATACTCTCTCAGATTGAGATTCCTGGAAGAAGAGCAGATATGAGCACAGGTAGGGATAGATTTTCATTTTCACATGGATGTATTGTAATAAGTAGTAACCCTTGGTTTGTATAGGAGGTGTATATGTGCATGTGTGTGGAGGTCAGTAGGCTGTCTTCCTCAGTCTTCTATTTTGGGGCTTTTGTAGATCCCATTTGAAGTTTCACTAATACACCGAGACACTGTATAGTTTAAAGCTGTTGGCCTTTTGCTGTGGCAGTCTCTCGGTTACAGTCTAATGTAACCTGACTTCTCCACCCCTTCTCCACACTCTTCTCTCTGCCTTCATCCGTGCAGTAGTCAGTCTGTCCGTCTCTGTCTGTCCCAGCTCTGGCTTGCCAGCTGTTTATTATGCAAAAGCCACATTCCTTACTCAACTAGTAGGCTGGGAAGGGCCACCTTCCCAATGACAGCTTAGTCTTAACTTTTAAAGGCAGGTGAGAAAGTGACATTTACATAACCTGGAGCTGGCCCCAGCTCCAAAAAATTGAGAATACACTTTTATAGCTAGAAAACACAATATTTGTGGGTCACCCCAACAATCTTCACTTTGTTTTTGAGACAGGATTTCTCACTGAATCAGGAACTCACTGTGGCTAACCAGCAAGCCCCAGGGCTCCTCTTATCTCTGTCTTTCCAGTGCTTTTATAGGCACTTGTTGCGATACTTTACTTTTTATGTCACTTGTGGGGATTTGAACTCAGGTCCTAATGCCTGCATTGTAAGACACTTTATCAGCTAAGCCACTGCCCCAGCCCCAGAGCATTTGACTTCAACAATACTCAGTTGACCACACTTTTTAGCTTTTTTTTTCCAAAAGAATTCTTCCTGTCTTTTGCTAATTATATACTTTTTTAAAGCTGTATTTCACATATTTCTGTTTTTCTCTCTCCTCTAGATATCATTGACCCTGCCATTTTGCGCCCAGGCCGACTAGACAAAACCCTCTTTGTGGGTTTGCCACCCCCAGCAGACCGTGTTGCCATATTAAAGACTATCACAAAAGTGAGTAAAGGAAATGACTTTTGTGTATGTTTATATCACTTAAAATGTTTTTATTTTGTTTTATGTATTTGTGTATGTGTTCCTGCATGAATTTTTGTGCACTACATGCGTGCAGTTGTCCAGTAGTGTCAGGCAGAATCGGATCCTCTGGACTGTAGTGACTCGAAGTTGTGTGCCTCTTCGTGTGGGTGCTGGGAACCTAGCCCAGGTCTTCTGCAAGAGCTTCTAACCGCTGAGCCATCTGCCCAGCCCTGCTCAGACCACTTTTAAAGTTACACAGTCGGCGTACTTTAAAAAAACAAACAACAAAAAAAAACTTTTATTTACATTTATTTTATCTTTTTCTCCCTACTCCACCCTAGTTCCTTCCAACACCCCAACACCAGGTAGGAGAGAGAAAGGGTTAGTGGGAGAAGAGGCACAGTTTTCTTAGCTGCTTTGTGCTGGTTAGAGTTGTCAGGTTCCTTGGAGCCAGTCCGGTCCTCATTTCCGGAGATCTCCAACTTCTTGTCTCACAACAGCAACCAGGAGCAGCAAGGGGGAAGCAGGAGCAGCCTTGTTCTCTCTCCAGAGTCCTCAGATTTAAACTATCTGCAGCAGGCAAAGAGCTTTTCTTTTGCCCGCATGAAGTAAATAATCTGCTGCTGTGGACCATCAGAATCAGTCCCACATCCCACACCTGGAACCAAAACAAAAACATGTTTATATCCACAAAACCCCCCACCCCCACATGCCTAGCTTTGAGATTGTAGATACCTAGGTATAGAAAATTGATATTTGTTCCACTATTCTGATAGGAGAAAAAAATTTTGTTCTGGGTCCTCATGCACACACAAAGGATGTGCTGAATGATGTCTTTAGCTACATCCTACAAACATCACTTTAAAAAGCCCCTTGGAATGAGCCAGGGCAAATCTGGGTGTCTCATGTCAGCTGCAGGACAGAATTCAAGCCCAGTTCATTAAGTGTTAGGAAAGGTCAGAAAAGTGTACTCCGAGCAGATCCTGGGTTTGTGAGTGCCAGCTTGACAAGAATAAAATTTAGGTTTTGAGAAATATATAAGAATTTTCCTTATGTGAATCTGTTTCTTATAATTGAGCTTTTGATTTAGAATCTAGAAGGTTTAAAGTAAAAGTTTGTAATGACATATAGGATATATGTGGGAGGTTCTGTGTACTGAGTGACAGTCAAGGTGGAAGGTTTTTTGAACAATAAATCCTGCCTTTTAAAAACTTTCGTGTGTATGAAAGCTATAGGTACTGTACCCATGGAGGCCAGAAGAGTGTCAGATCTCCCAGAATTGGAGCTACTGGTGGTTGTGAGCTATCATTTGGGTACTAGAAATTAGACCAGGTTTTCTTGAAGAGTAGGCAAGGCTCTTAAACAGCTAAGCCATCTCTTCAGGCTCTAAAAATATCTTTCAAAACTATGCAATATTTGCCTCTGTCATGTAATCTACTTAGAATCTACTAAGCATGGCTTCTGTATGTAGAGCTTTTGTTTTGTTTTGATTTAATTCAAGACAGGGTTTCTCTGTGTAGCTTTGACTATCCTGGAACTCACTCTGTAGACCAGGCTGGCCTCTGCCTTCTCTAGTGCTGGGATTACAGGCATGCGCCACCACACATGGCTTGTATGTAGAGCTTATGTTCAGTGTTTGAAATTCTGAGGTTTTTCTGGTCCTTGTTTTCAGCATCTGTAATTATGAGCTGGGAGGAATTGGTTCCAATGTAAAGGTTGGGTTTTAGATGAGGGATTAAAAACATCTTGGGTCCTGTGTAGAGCAGGCTTTTTCATTCTCAACAAGCTGGGTTCAGTATTATTCTCCTTCCATTCAGTCTCATGACACAAATTCCTCCAACTTCATGAATATCAGTGGTTTGCCTTTCCAGCTTCTCATGCTTAAACCTGCCTCTTACCCCACTTCTCCAGACTGAAATCTGTGGCACTCTGAATTGGTTTTGGAGTTGGTTTTGCTCTCTTACTCATCAGGCATTCTTCTTCATTAAGAACCAGCGACAATGATGCATGTGAATCTTTAATACCTCCAACAAAACTCACATTTCTCTCCTATTCAGAATGGCACCAAACCTCCACTGGATGAAGATGTAGATTTGGAAGCAATTGCTAATGACCTTCGTTGTAATTGCTATACGTGAGTATTTGAGTCTTCAGTCTCTTAATCCTCTGGAGTATAGCAGGAAAGGAAAAGATGCCCATTACTCAGATTGTTGGAAGAGCTAATGATGTTTCCTGTGTGCCACCTTATCTAGTGCCTGCCTGGTTCTTGCTCCTTTCTTCTCAGACAGCTTGCCTGCCCATTTGGAGGCTGACTTCTGGCATAGACTGTTGACACTCAAGCTTCCCTAACCACGTTGTTACCCTTCACCATTAGTTCTGCTTTCAGAATAGGTAAAGAATGTGTTTCTTACTGCATAGCAAATCCCTAAGGTACATCTGTACAACAGAGGTTAATCTGCAAGACGGTGTGCTCCCTGAATACATGTGCCTCTGATGGCCTGGGATTTTTCTGCCTTTGGCTTTTACGTTGTTGTTGTAGTTTAGCTGAGACACCCCAACCATTCTGTAATTTTAAAAAGCCCCATTGTTTGTCCTTAACACCCTTGGTACTTGGTGTATGCCTCTAGAGCAAGGCCAAATAATACTGGATTTCCACAGGAAAGTAAGGTAAGTAAGTCAGTATTTTCATCATTAAGAGCATTAGGGCTGTTGCTCAGCAGTGTAAACTTACTTTCAAGACCTATTTCTGAATAGTAACATAGGCACTCGATTATTTGATACCTGTAAATTAGGCTTAAGTTCCTTAAAGAATCTGTGAGTTGTGTTAAAGCTGAAGTGTGGGAAAGCCCCAGTCTACCCAGATGCTTCGATAACCTGTTAGGACTATGCTGACCCACCCTGCTATTGTTACATGGAATGATTCCACAAACTAAGCCTTTGTGTGTGCATCTGTGTCTGTGTCTCTCCACTCAGCTTCGTGTGCGTAAAGTTTCTACTAAGTGTGTGTGTTTGTGTGTGTAGGTGCCTGTAGGGGTCGGAGGACAAACCCACCTTAGGTGCTTAGGTCTTGTTCTTCAGAAGCCACCCTGTGTTTTGAGACAGTGATTTGGGGCTTAAGTTTTGTTTAAATCCTGGAGCTCATGTCTCTTAGACTAGGCTGACTTAAACATCAGTGAACTCCAGGGATCTGCCTGTCTATAGCTTTGACTAGATTTTTTTGTTTGATTGGTTTTTTTCATGTTTTTTTCCTCCTACTTTTTTTAAATTTATTTTTGTATGTGTGTGTTTTGCTTTGTTTATATGTAGTTTACAGGAATTGAACTCAGGTCATTATATCCTAGACTCTGACTGGATGTTTTATATTAACATCAGTATCTATGGCTAAGAAAAGGACATTTTTATTTTTATTGTATCACACCTCCTACAAATCCCTTTCTTGTAAAGGTTAAAAAATCTTGAAGTGAAAGCTAAACACTCTTTCCTACTGATCCTAGTCAGTTTGTCCCACTTTCATTTACTGCTCTTTTCCTCATTGTCAAGTGTTATAATTGAACATCTTTCTTGGCTCTTGGAATACCTAAGAATGCATAAGAGCATGTCTTCTTTACAGGGGTGCAGACCTCTCTGCTTTGGTACGAGAAGCTTCTCTCTGTGCCCTGAGACAAGAAATAATGGGGCAGAAGAGTGGGATTGGAACAGGTATGTGTCTCTCCAGGATTTCTCTGTTCTAGTTTATCATTCTGGATATTTAAAAGCACTGCTTTAAAGTGCTTTTAAAACAATGTGTAAAAAATTTGACTTTGTTTTGATGAGACCCTTAGAAACTGTTGTGGAAAATTATGTAAGCTCTCGTTGATATAATGGTAGTGATTTAGTATCTCTACTAAGCAGCATTGTATCTTATCAGTATACACAGAGATTAGATAGAACCAAGTGTGTTTGTCCACTGCCGTTATCATTTGAGTTTGCTACTTAACAATTTGAAAAAAGTCTTAATCTATTTTCTTAAGGTAAAGCCCATTTACCTGTCAAACGGATAATGTTAAGATTCAGTTATTGAAACTTCTTTTTTTTTAAAAATGTTTATTTATTTATTTATTTATTTATTTATTTATTATGTATACATTCTTCTGCCTGCATATACACCTGCACCAGATCTCATTACAGATGGCTGTGAGCCACCATGTGGTTGCTGGGAATTGAACTCAGGACCTTTGGAAGAACAGTCAGTGCTCCTAACCTCTGAGCCATCTCTCCAGCCCCCTGAAACTTCTTTTTTTATAAACTATATCCTGTTCCTTTTGGGAAGTTAATGATAATAGGCAAACTTAGAACATTTTATATACAAAAATCAGAACCACTTTAAGTTGCATACTTTTAATCCTAGTGCTTAAGAATCCAAAGCAAAAGAGTCTTGAAAATGAGTCACATAATGAGACTTTGCCATGTCCTTTTTCGCCCCTGCTCTTCATGCCAACCAAATCTAAAATGATGCATGCTTCTTTGGAAGCTGAATCTGACCACTTTCTTAGGGTATGATGGGTGACTAAGAAATTAACAGGCCTTCTCCTTGCATGGAGTTGGTGCTTACTGTTGTTTATATACACCTTTAACAAATTTTGTCATCTCTGCTTTGCTGTGGCTTTCATTTTTAGCTCTCTGGCCTTTAGAGACTTTGCGCCATTACCTTACCAAAATCATATCTGGCTCTGCTATCTAATTTATCAGTAGCATGTTCAGCAACATGTAATACTTTATTTTAGGCAAATGTATTATCCTAATATCTGTTCACTATTTTGAGTATAAATTATTATTACTTAAGTTATCATGTTGACATTATAAATCAAGTTACATTTTAGTATTTAGCTATTTTATCACCTAACCTTATAAAAACTATAACCCTGTATAATCTAGTTCGGTGATATGCATATGTACCCTTAGTATTTTTGGCTTTGAAGACTTCTAGCCTTTGTTGCTTGGTAGTGGAAATTTCTACTCAAGAACATGCCCATGGATTCCCAGTTCCTTGAGTTCTAGCTCTTTTGATATCTCTTCTTATAATCTCTTATTAACTCAGTTCTACCTGAGACCACACTGGTCATTTCTGACAGTGTGAGCATCATGCACAGCCTGACTTCACTGTTTCTTCCATCCCAACATTCCTGAGAGACAGACTGCCTACCAGCAGTCCTGTTTCCCCAAAGGAAGTGGGGAGATTCTCAGTGAGGGGAGCTGGAGAGAGGCATATGTAAACGCCTTGAGTAGGTTCCATATGATCGCCCATCTCGGTTTTCTTGTCTTACTACACTGAGTTGTATATATATGCATATCCTCCACAGGTGAGCTCAAGGTCAGCCACAAGCACTTTGAAGAAGCTTTCAGGAAAGTAAAACCATCCATATCAGTAAAGGTAAGAAACACAGTGTCTAGAAAAGAGGTGGGAAATGGCATCGGTGAATAGAAGCTCAGAAATTTTATTACTTAATTTTATTTTGTTTATTTTTATTGAGGGATAGTCTCTTTGTATAGCCTAAGCTAGCCCGAAACTTGTGAGACTCCTGCTTTAGCCTTACGAGTGCCAGGATTACAGACATGTGCCATAGTGCTGTTTCCTGGCACATACACTAGTAGACCAGAACTCAGATGCTCTCGTGATGAAATGGTATAGCTACTCAAAAATGCCAGCAAACATCTTCCAAATTTACTATTAAATAAAAAGCATAGGAGTTGTGTTAGGCTACAGGCATGAGCCATCACACCTAGCACAATTGGCTTTTGAAAATAAATTTCACTTTTATTTTTTTATATTTATTTGTATGTGGTGGGGGTATACTTGAACCATAGCATACAAGCAGAAATCAGGGGGTGAGTTGTGAGAGGTCTCTCCTTCTATCATGTAGAATCTAAGGATTGAACTGCTGCCTCTAAGATAGATGCTAAATAGCTGGAAATAAGTCAGCAACATTGTAAGTTTTTCTTTGGGACACATACGTAGGAGTGGAATTGCCATTTAACACTGAAAAGGTTCATGTGATACTGAGCTTCCACTGTATACCTGCTACATTCAGAATTTGGAAGGATTGGCCACAGCCAGGGAGGTGAGGTTGATGAGATGCTAGCAGTCTCGGACATTGTGCTGCAAAGAGTGGAGCAGTCATTGAGAGCCATTTTGGCAGTTTCTTGGAATGTTAAGACACTTTAGAGGTCTTTTAGTCTCCTGTTCCCATCTGATTCAGGGTTAGTTTACAGGTGCAAATCTCTTGACCCGGTGTGCAAATTTCCCTGGACAAATGATGGCAATCATGGTATTTCCTAGAAAGAAGCATGAGCAGACTCCAGGTGCAGGAGCAAGGTGGGATCTGGGTCCAGCAGTCAGGGCTGGACCTCAAACAACAGACTGTGTTTTCTCATTGTTCGGGGCCAGACAGCTAAGGTCAAGATGTTTTCTTGTCAGAGTTCTTAGGTCTCCGTCACTGCAGGTTTCCTCTCTATCCTGTCTCCACACATCCTTCCGTTTGTGCATTCTGTGTCCAAACTTCGTCTTGCACAATAACCCTACTCCTTTGGACTGAGGCCCACCCTCCCCTCTCGCCTCTGCAGAAGCCCTGCCTCCAAGGACGACCACCCTCTGAGGTCCCAGGGCTTGGGGTTCAGTGCAGGAGCTTGCAGGTTGTGCCTCCCGTGCCAGAACTGATGGTCAGCGCGATGTGGTGTTTTCTGTCCTCACAGGATCAAATGATGTATGAAGCTCTGCAGAGGTCGCTCCGCCAGTGACATCTGCAGTACTTGGCATGGAGGTGTCTACTGCATGGAACTCGCCAAGAACCACACTCTGGAGGGTCTACTTTCAGCTTGACACAGATGACCTCATTGTAAGCATTTTATTTTCACATTAATGAGGCCAAGCTGGAGCCAAAGACTCTTCCTCTCTAGCCAGCCCTGTGGGAAAACTCTTGACCTCCTTTTTAAGGGAACAAACAAAAACAAAACAAACTGATAAAACCTTATTTAAATAAAGTTTTATTTTAAACTATCTTGATCATACATAAAAGTGTTTCCCTGAGAAGTGGTCACCTTACATACCATTACTCTGGATTTACATTCATATCTGTTTTCCTTAAACCAGGGCATTTTTCTTCATAACCAGCCATCAAAAATACTGACACATTACTACTTTATCAAGTTCCAGTCAGTCTTTCTCAGCTGTTCTGATGTCATTTATCAATAGTAACAGGATCTGCCTACAATTAGTTTTTCCAGTGTGTTAAGTCTTTTAGAGTTTCCAAAAGTTGTTGGGTTTTGGTTTTTATTTGGAGAAAGTGTCTGTGTAGCCCTGACTGGCCTGGAACTTCTTATGTAGAGTAGGCTGGCCCTAAACTCCCAGAGTTCCCGTTTAATTTACACCTGTGTGGGGTGTAAGTTTCACCTCTCATACCTGTATCCCACCCTCACCAGATTCAGGTGAGTGCGTTAGTCATTATCATGGTTTGATATTCAGATTGTTTTTAGTGAATTTCTAAGCTGATGTTTTATGAGAGATTTTGTGTCATTATTTCATCTGACCCTGTAAGTGTTGCTGTATACTGTATAAACAGGTCTGGTTACTTTATTCCTAAGTTTTTATTATATGTCATTCTACAAAGTCTTTGATGTTACAGATTGATGGGGCTGGAGAAATGACTTAGTAATTAAGAGTACCTACTGCTCTTTCAGAAGACCAAGTTTGATTCCCAGCAACCACATAAGCAGCTCAAAACTGCCTATACTCCTAGCTCCAGGGGATCCTGCACCTCTGGCTTCCACAGTCACCTGTGATCATGTGAATGTAACCCCCTATCATATACACACAATATACTTTTTTAAGAATAAAATATATTTTTATAAAAAGAATGAAATTGATAGTGGGCTGGTGAGATGACTCAATAGGTAAAGGCACTTGCTACCAAGCCTCACAACCTGATTTTGATCTGGGGACCCTTATGGTAGAAGGAAAGAACTAACTCTGACCTCTGTGGGTGGATCTCTCTCTCTCTCTCTCTCTCTCTCTCTCTCTCTCTCTCTCTCTCTCTCTCTCTCCCTCTCCCCCCCCCCTCACACACACACACAAAATTGGAAAAATCAGGGATATAAAAGTCAACAAGCCTCTTTTCTTGAGGACTTCACAGAGATTTGTAGGTACTGAGCAAAGTGGCACTGTTCAGTGAAGGACATAAAGGAAAACGGTGCTAGATCCCAGGAAAAGACCAAGAGGCCAGCAGGACCAGTAGAGGTAGGTGATAGGTGATTGAGGGTGATCGGGGAATTAGAAGTAAATGCCAAATGGAAACATCTTCAGGCATATCAGAGATCTTCCTGATAACGGATTGTTAGGTCTAAGTACATTTATTTCTGGTAGCCTCGGGATAAAAGACAGATTGTATGAGAGGTGACAGTTGTGGTACAAGTTGAACGGAAGTCAGTTACTGGGCAGAAAATAGATCCAATGTTTCTGCAGATAACATCTTTTGAATATATGTGCTCTTTTGTAGTATTCCCAACTCAATAGGATCTTTTGATACCCACATTTTATAAAAACAAAGATTGAGATTTTGCTGATAGTAACAACTAACAGCTTTATTTTTCTACTCTGGCTATCTAACTTTTCTCTTTTGAAGAAGACACATCCTTGTGTTTCAAAATGTCTGGAATTGTATCTACTGTCCTCTCACTTTTAAAGATTTAGCCATCTTAAATATATTTTGTAGCCAAGTGTGCTGGCACATGCCTTTAATCCCGGTACTTGGGAGGCAGATGGATGAATCTGTCAATTCAAGACCAGCCAAGACTGTGTTATGGACTATCTAAAACAAACAAAAAACCTCACAAAAGTACATTTTGTGTCATACACTGCTGACATGATGGGGGAGCAAGCTCAGAAGAACTTTGATGCTTAATTTGGTGTGGGCCAAGTACTGCTAATTGTTTCTTGATACCCATTCTTTCTTTTCCCTTTGTTAAGAGGAGCCTAGAAATCCAGCCAGCTACCTGGGCTGGTAGGTCATGGATCTTAGAGAAGAGCCTACTGCCACCGTATAGACCAGCATAATTCCTAACTGCAGTCTAAAGAATTGACACAGATCAGTGCACCTCTCACCCACAGCTAAGAAGCTTTTCGCAGCAAACAGAGCCCGTTACAGAAAACCACAACTGGCTGGAATGCAGACATAACTGATGTGGGGTTCCTGGCCTCAAACAGATACAACTGCAACATACCTCCTGGACCTAAGGCTCAGGGAGTATCAAGGAAGAGGGAGTAGAAAGATTGTTAAGAGCCAGAAGAGCAGGAAGTCTGCTGTGATATCGTGTCTCCTAAACGTGACAAGGAGGCTACGCCCATGATACCTCAGTAATATGCCTGTCTAACAAGATCTAACAATGACGGTACTAATAGACCTCCTAATGCAAAAGGTTTGAGATCTCATGGGTCCTATCCCTTGACAAGAACAATAGGCAACTGATGACTGCTGAGAGAAAATTATTCTCTCCCAGGGTTGAGCCCCCCCTTCCCCTTCTCCCCCCACCCAATAAAAAGTGGCCAGCCCTGAAACATTAAACTGACTTTACAGGTTGTATGTGTGTGTGACGATAAGAAAAAGGGCACTGATTAAAGAGGGGTGGGAGGAATAGGAGGAGTTTGAGGAAGGGAAGGGAGGAAGTAATTAATTATATTTTTAAATTTGTTTAAGGACTTTTATGCTGGTTGTGATGGGTGCATGCCTTTAATCCTAACACTCGGGAGGCAGAAGCAGGCAGATCTTAGTCTGAGGACAACCTGGTCTTTACAGTGAGTTTCAGGCCAGCCAGGACTATATAGCAAGACCTTGTCTCCAAAAGAGGAGGTTGTAGGGAGCTTCTGTAGGGAAAGCAAATAAGGTCTGGCTAACATAACAGAACTGTTAATAGTTTATCGTCCTGTCCTAGACAGAACCAACTTGGAGCAGCAAGCATTGAATATACGTGTTATGATCGATGGCAGAGATTCTGGGTATGTCATCAAAAAGCCACAGAAGAAAAGTGTTAAAATACCCATCATCTGTCAAATGGATCAGCACTGCTTTCATATTCCAGAATATGATCCAGCCATGGCAATTACACAGCAGGATCCACTCACTGGTAGTGTAGAAGCTACCCTCTAGATCATATGTATAATGAACTTAATAACACATTTCAACCTTCTAGTAGTTTGGAAGATAATATTCAGTAGGAGCTATATTTTAAAACTTGGGTTTTGATAGTTCTCAGCCAATAGTGGGTGATAATCTCAGGATGCATGGTGTGGCAGTGAGTCAGTGGGCATCTAAGCACAACGTTCAAAAGTACAGACGTACTGATGCTGCTGTAAGTGGTTGGTTTTGGAGGAGTAGAGGCTAGATGGCTTCATAAAGTAGGACTTGGAAGTGCTGTTGACATCTTGGTTAGGAATGTTCTTCACCAAGTTTCTTGCTAGCTCACCTCTCCCTTCTTGTGCAAGAACCTTTGAGACCCTACCCTTCCAACTTAAGGATGAGAAACCAACCCCAAGATCAGAAATTTAACTGTGTAGGAGTACCCAGAAGTAGTACCCAGATGGGGAAAAATGGCACCTTGAACTAAATTTCAGGTTGCTTTGCTGCCCTACCAGCAAATGTCCTGACTTCATTTTGTCAGGGTACTCTTTCAGCCAGCCCAACCCTGTACCACTGAGTAACTACCTATATCTGCCTTGGCAGCACATTCAGGATTTCTTGTGACCCAGATGTATAACCCAAACAACTGAATGTATAAACAAAAACAAACTGCTGTGTTCTTTCAAAACAAATATTACAAAGTTACTCACCTAAACCTGACAACAATGTCATTGTGGTTTTTGCCTTTATAAATGCCACATCCCTGAACTTTGGGGCAAGAATTCTTTGTGACAAGAGCCTGCTCTTTATAGTAAATAAAGAACTCTTTCTCTTAAAGAACTCTTATTTGGCCTTATTGTGGTCTGTAACTTTCTCTCTCAGACTGCAACAGATACACTGTGCTGCTAGAATCCCACAGTACCAGAGCACGCCAGTTGGAGTGAAAACCTTCAGAACCAGTTTTTACTGTTTTCAAGTTGATCTTGTATCCTGACCACTGCAGAACTTCACACATTTGATAAAAGTTTTCTAAGGAGTTTAATTATGCAAGGATCAGGAGTGTGAGGTAGCAGAAGTCCCAAGTCTTAACCTCCCTAGGGTTTGGGCTATGGGTTTTGAGGTAAAGAAGTGTGCAACAATCTAGAGTGGCAGCTAGGCTTGTAACCCAGCCCTTATGAGGCTGCAGCTGGAGGATCTTAGCTTGGACTATATAGGGACTTCCAGCCCTTCCTGAGCTACATACAGAGATCCTGTCTCAAAAAAGAAAAATAAAAGCCAGATAATGAAAAGCAAAATGAAAAGAAATGACCATTGAACTGAGAGAACTTGGCAGAGCGAAGAACTTGGCTGCACTGAACATGTTCCGGTGTCCACACAGGGAGCTAAAGAGGCCCTGGATTCCCTTGAATAAAGACAACTTGGGGCTTGTGTGATGTAATTTCTGCTGTGAGTCACTAACCTCCAATACAAGAACCGGCCATTTTGATGATTTGCCCACATAGGGCACAACTTGTAGTTTTTTTTATCTAAGGACCTGTGCTGTTGTGCACAGCCTGTCCATGTAGGCTAGGCAGATTAATTTTGTGCTTACTGTTTGCCAACCCGACTTTGGTTTGGACAGCATCATTAGTTGGGGCTAGACATTGATCCATGTGCTTTTAGTTCATTGAAGTTTTACAACCTTAAAAGGAGCTTTTCTGAATTAAGATGGTTGACGACACCGACCCACTGAGTGCAAGATTCTTGAATAAACCAGCCACTTGACGTAGGTGACACTGAAGTATCTGCAAAGAAAGAAGGAAAGCTTTGAGAAAGCAGAACAGCAGGAGAGGAAGTTCATTATTGAAGCCTTAGCTCCAAGTGGTGAATGATCAGCTTCTGATGAGAGCAGAGAACTACTGTGAAAGGCAAGAAGAAGGCCTAGCAATTAAAAGAACAAAGGAAGTAGGGGGAGAGGTGACACCAACTGAAAACAGCCAGAGAAGGAAAACACAAAATAGAGACTGGCTGCTCTACCACAGACAAGTAACATCTCCAGGGCATGGAGCGCCACCTATTTTAAAATTTATTTTGTTACTTTGTTTTTTTTTTTTTTTTTTTTTTTGAGACAAGCCCTCTCTATTTAGCCCTGGTTGTCCTGAGCCACTCTATGTAGACCAGGCTGGCCTCAAACTCAGAAAGATCTGTCTGTCTCTGCCTCCCAAGTGCTGGGATTAAAAGTGTGTGTGCCACCATGTCCCTCTTACTTTAAAAACTAATATATTCTCAGTTTTACTCTTAAGTTCTTCCCTATATTTATGTCCTATCTTTTTTTTTTCTCTCTGTTTAAAGGAGATATTTCTGAGAATAAGGTCTCACGTAGCTCATGCTGGCCTCTAACTTTCTGTGTAGTGGAGGATGACTTGGCATCCCCCTCCCAATCCCCCTCCCACTCTTTCTGAATGTGGGAGTTACAAGCATGTACCACCATGTTTGGTTTTATGTGCTGATCCAGGGATTGCATGTACCTTACCATCTGAGTCACATCCCCAGCCCTGATTATAGGAGCTGTATAGTGTGCTGGCTAGTCTTATGTCAGCTTGACACAAACTAGAGTCATCTGAAAGGAAGGAAACTCAATTAAGAAAATGTCTCCATAAGATACAGCTATAAGGCATTTTCTTAATTAGTCATTGATGGGGGAGAGCCCAGCCCATTGTGGATTGTGCTATCCTTGGACTGGTGGTCCTGGGTTCTATAAGAAATCAGACTAAGCAAGCCAATAAGCAGTACCCCTCCAAGGCCTATGCATCAGCTCCTGCCTCCAGGTTCCTGCCCTGTTTGAGTTGCTGTCCTGACTTCCTTTGATAATGAACAGTGATGTGAAGTTGTAAGCCAATGAACACTTTCCTTCTCAATTGCTTTTGGTCATGGTGTTCTGCTGCAACAATTGAAACCCTAACCAAGACATATAGAGACTGTTTAAGTCAAAGATTAAATCAGAGCAATTGAAATATATGCATACAGTGTTTTAAGTGCTTTCCCTGTTCTCTTTAATTTCTCTTATTTGATAGCAAATTTTGTAGCCCATTTTTGTCCTTGCTCATACTCTTCACCCCCTCTCTCTCAGCTGTCAACATAGGACGTGAATTGAGGACAGAATGAACTCAATAAAGTAGAAAGGAATAATAAAGAGAAAATAATGAAATGGAAACGAAAAGAATAAGATAAAAAATGAAAGTTGATTTTTTGAAAAGGTAAATAAGACTGACAAGTCCTTAACCAAGCAAAACAGAGAACCAAATCAAAAAAATTAGAAATGGAAAGGAAGACATTACAACAGATAGCCCATGAAACCCAGAGGATCAATAAGGAATACCTTGAAAATGTGTATTCCAACACATGGGAAAATCTAGAGGAAACAGGTAAGTGTGTAGAAATAGCTGGCCTACCAAAACTAAATCAAGGCTGTATAAAACAACTGAAGCAGATAATAATGAGCAATAAAAATTGAAGTAGTAATAAAAAGAGTCCCAAAATAAAACCACTCAGTCCTGAATGGAGTCAACTGCTAAGTTCTACCAGATGTTTTGTGAAGAACTAATACTAATGTTGAAAGAAATACTACCAAACTCATGTTATGGAGCTAGTATTATTTTGACACCAAAACTGCTAAGTACAGGCAAAAAGAAGATTGTAAACCAATGATCTTGATGAATATTGTCTTAATTTCGATTTTATTGCTATGAAGAGACACCATGACCATGGCAACATTTAATTGAGGCTGGCTTACAGTTTCAGAGGTTTAATCTATTATAGTCATGGCAGGAAACATGGCCATATCCTGGCTGACATGGTTCTGAAAAAGCAGCTGAGAGTTCTACATCTTGATCTGCAGGCAGCAAGGAGAAGACTGTGTATCACACTAGGCATAGCTTGAGCATATAGGAGACTTCAAAGCCTGTCCTCACAGTGACACACCTACTCCATCATGGCCATACCTCCTGTTAGTGTCACTCCCAACAGGCTAAACATTCAAACACATGAGTCCATGGGGGGGGGCATACATATTCAAACCACCACAAACATGGATGTAAAACTTATTAAGTCAGACATGTGGCACATACCTTTAAATCTAGCATGTGGCAGGCAGAGGAGGAGGACCTCTGTGTGTTTGAGGCTAGCTTGATTTACAGAATTCCAGGCCATCTAGAGCTACAGAGTGAAACAGCAAAAAACACAAACCAGAAACTAAACAAAAGAAAATAACAAAATATCTCTCTCAATAAGATACTTGCAAACTGAAGCCAAACAACACATTAAAAGGATTATTCACCATATCAAGTGTGTTTTATTCCTGGGATGCAAGTGTAGTTTAATATGCAAATTAAAAATGAAATTTACAACATTAAAAAATGGAGAAATGCCTTATGGTCATTTAAATAGATACAGAAAAGGCCTTTAACAAAGTTGAACATCTCCTTCATAATTAAAAATCCTGAACTTGAAATAGAAGGAATGTACTTCAACACATTAAATCTACAGTAAAAAATATGATAAATGGGGAAAAAATAGCATTTTTCTCTGAAATCAGGAATGAGAGTGGTGTTACAGAAAATTATGAGCCACCATGTGGGAGCTAGGGATTGAACCTAGGTCCTCTGGAAGAGCAGTCAGTACTTTTAACTGCTTTTCAGCCCAAATTTTATGTCCTGCAGTTTTTGTTTGTTATTTTACCGTGTAGCTCCGGCTGTCCTGGAACTCACTGTGTAGATCAGGGTGGCCTGGAGCTCAGAGATGTACTTGCTTGTGTCACCCAGGTGCTGGGATTAAAGGTGTGTGCCACCATGCTCAGCTACCTTTTACTCTAATGATAGTGGTGTTTTCTTAAAGGCGTGTGTGTGCAAGTCTTAGCCTGCTCTATACTTCTTTCTGAATGTGGGCAGGTTCTTTGAACTATGAATGTCACTTTCGAGATCTCTTTTCCAGGCATATTAGGGCCCCCAGTCCCCTTCCACACTGGGCCAGTGAGGCCCTAATTATTCCCTTAGGACTTAGGATAGAGAATGGTGTGGGAGAGGTAGTATCACACCAGTGGGGCAGCACAGTTTCTGATCAGGTCCCTCCTCTCCTGTCTGTCCACTCAAGACAGTGATTCTTAGTGTAAAAGCCTTTGGGATGGTCCTCTTTGCCTAAGAACTTTCTCTGTCCCTTTCACATCACAGGGATTCTACTGTTCAAGATCACTCCATAGTGAAATGGGGCTGAAGCTGATTAATGTGCAACTCTACTTTCTCACTGCTCAGAGAGACTTAAAAAAACTCGTGTAACGTGAGAAAGAAGATACAGTAAATGTACAATTTCATGAAGAGCTGAAAAAACACCATTGGTGAGACTGTCCTTAAATTGTCTCAGGAGTCAGGGTAGGGATGTGCTTCCCTTGACCACTGGGTTAATTCTCTATGGTTTCTACTGCTTCCTTTGCACTCTCCTCTCTTACTTTTCTGACCTACTCCCACTCTTTCACCCTTCCCCTAAGGTAACACTCCAGAGAAGCCACTGACACCCTGATTCTTGTCTCAGGGTTGGTTTCAGTAAAACTGAAAAATCAAACAATTGTATAGGAAAGGCTTCTAGAAAGAGGACCTCTGAGCTGAGAACTGAGCACAACGAAGGAGTTGGCTCTATCGGAACCAGTACAGGAAAAGTGGAGGAGGCCCTAATTTGACAAAGTTGTGAGCATGGAACAAAGGAATGTTCTGGGGCTGGCACACAGCAATGACCAGGGAGGAGAGGACACAATATGCAAGAGGCAGGCACGAGCCACATACGGCTGCCCATCACAAATACATGTGCAATGTGTGTGTGGCATGCCTGCTTTCTCTTTCCATCTCAGCTTTCCTTACTTCAGTGAACCCAAGCTGGAGGCAGAAACAGATTACTGCAGCCCCTGGAATATGAGATTCCAGGAGAGTATCCATCCATCACCATGAATAATTAGCTTCCCACTCACTGAAATTCTGTCTCATCTTTTAGATACCCCAGTTTCCAACTAAAGACATCACTTCCCACCCTTCTGTCATATGTGAGCAAGGAGAAGCTCTTTGTGGATATCTAACTAAAGAGTGTCATCGCAGACAATGGACAGGCTTTAAACTTAGAACAAAGGAGGCTCAGAACTGGTTCCAGTTCCCCACCACAGTAAGAGGAGACTTGGCCAACATGAAAGAAGTTATCTCATATTTTTGATTCTCATTTTTTACTTTTATTATTATTGTTTTGTTGTTGTTGTTGTTTTGAGATAGGGTTTCTCTGTGCAACTGCCCTGGCTGTCCAGGCACTCTCTTTGTCGGTTGGCCTTGAATTCACAGAGATGTGCCTGCCTCTGCCTCCCCAGTGCTGGGATTAAAGGCATGCACCACCACACCTGGCTTTCTTTTCCTTTTAATGAGGACCAGATTATTCATGTCCGAATGTGCACATTAAAAGGAGATGATGTTAAACTGAAGCAGGATGGCCATTTACCTGAGGTGTGCATGCACTGCTTCCTGTTGAAAACAGAGATGAGGGGCTGGAGAGATGGCTCAATGGTTAAGAGCATTGGCTGCTCTTCCAGAGGACACCAGTTTGATTCCCAGCACCCACATGGCAGCTCACAACTGTCTGGTCAAATTCTAGTGGATCCAACTCCCTCACACAAACACCAAATGTACATAAAAATAAATAAATTTAAAAAAGAAAACATAGATGATAGGGGAGGTGCCTCAGTGGGTAAATGCTTGAGACTCAAGATGTAGATACAAGTTTAAAGCCCCAGAAACTACATAAAGCTGAGTGCAGTGGAGACTGCCAAGTGTTTCTCCTTCCCAGCCTCCGTGGGACCATACTTAAGACTATAGGTTTATGCCACACAGTCTATGAGTCTTTCTAGGCTTTTTTTTTTTTTTTTTTTTTTTTTTTTTTTTGTGGAAGAAAATTTCCCCAAGTAGTAATGTAACCATATAACACAGAGAAAAGACGACAATGGAATATATTAAAAAAAAAAAAAAAAAAACAAACCAGTAAGTACATTTTGATTGACAGCATAGCTCATTAGCAGTTTTTATTAAAGTAAAACTTAATATTAAAAATCATGTAGTAAAGTAGGAATTTCATGATGTGCTTACAAAGTGATAGACATGGGTGAAGACAACAGCAGGAATTATAATTCATTAAGCAGGTTGACTGAAAACCAGAGTGATTTCTTGATATTTTGGAGCTCTGAGTTTAAATTGGAGCAAGACAGCTTCTGACCATCACCGATTCCAAGTTTAACCAGGCAAAAATCCAGGCTGTGAAGATAGCTCATTGGCAGAGCTCTTGTTGAGTATGTATGATACTCTAAGTTAAATTACCAGTGAGAGAGACAGGGTCGAGGAGATATTTCCACATTGTCAGCTATTATAAAATGTTAGAGAGGGTTTTCTTTGGCAGTGGTGACATTTATTTACTCAGAACTTTGTTCTTTTTTGGAGGCCTCTTTATCCTTGAGTAGAGACTAATTGTGTCATCCATCACAAAATTATACAGCACTTTGAACCATGAGTTGTAGTGGGGGAGGTTATCATATTTAGCTGCTATTTTCCGCACCTGGAAGTGAAAAAACACAGCGAGTGTTACAGAGTCCTCAAGATGACGGTGAGTGTCTGACACAGACAGAGGGACAACATAGGAAAGCAGCCAAAGGACAATGCCTTTGCTCAGGGTCCTTCAGACCCCTGCAGTTCTTCATGAATAAAGATGGCCTTCAGACCACATGCACATACACAGCTCTGTCATACTCTACCCTGGACATACGGCAAAGCCAGTAGTAATCAGTTTAGCTTAGCAGCTGGATCAGAGAGACCCTGGAGTTATAAAATTGTAAAATGACAGAACCAGTTCAGAGTTCAGACCCTGAAAAAGCACTTAAAACATTATTGAAAACAGAGTATATTATCAACCAGGATAAAATAAAAGTTGATATTTTTTCATATTTTAAGGGCATAAGATAAAAAGTCAGTAATTTCTTAATACTTGGAATTATCATAGAGAATTTATTAGTCTTATGTCCAATGCAATTCAAATGCTGATATAAGTCCTTGGGTGTCTAAATACTTTACAATGTTGTGAACAGCTGGAAAATATATATACTTAGAAATTGTTTCGTGAATAACAAATCTCAAAAGTAAATAAAAAACATACTTTAAAAATTGGGATATTAGTTGGGCATGGTGGCACATGCCATTAATCTCAACAAACAGGAGGCAGAGGCAGGTGGATCTCTGAGTTAGAGGCCAGCCTGGTCTACTTAGTGAGCTTCAGGACAGCAAGGTACAGACTGAGACCCTGTCTCCAAAACAAACCAAAACAAAACAAAAAAGGTATATTAAAATTTTTGTGCCCCATAATTAACTATTGGGATGATTGCAAAGCACTCTAAATATACTTTAAAAAACCAATAAATTGTTCATTTTAAATGGGTATTAGCACATTTTAAATGGGTATTTAGCCATTCAATAATTATGTCATAAGGGTTGGGATACAGCTCAGTGATAAAGTATTTGCCCACTATGTGTTATTGTTGTATTTACTGTGTCATAAACAAATAGATAAAATATCCATTTTGTTATTGTATTTATACTAACAATGCAGTGCATACATAAACTTTAACTACTGTAATTGGCTATGCCATGAGTAGCAGGTAGCTATTCAGAAGCAAGGAACTCCACTATACATATCACAGAAAGCTCAGAAAAGGCTATCCTTGTGAGGTTTAAGGCTAGTTGTAATATTGTCTCAGGAAAAAGAAGATGGCATGGATGAAAGAGGGACATGAATAGTTGCTGAGGTACCATGGCTGTTAAATAAACTGATGTCAGAACTAAGTTTTTAGTACAGGGTCGTCTGTAGAAATTACACATACTTATATATATATATACTTAGATGACGGTGAGTGTCTGACACAGACAGAGGGACAACATAGGAAAGCATATATATATATGGCTTCTGTTAGAAAAGTAATTATCTTCAAAGTGTTACTACCCTTATTTTTTCCAACTAGAGTCTTATAAAAAATAATAACAAGGCCAGCATACACCTTCAATATCAGAACTTTGGAAGCAGAGTCAGATGAATCTTTGAGTTCAAGGCGAGCCTGGCCTACATAGCAAGTTCGAGAACTGTCAGGGCTACATAGTGAGACCCTAGCTCAAAAAACCAATAATGATGATAACAATAATTCAGTGCTTCACAGAGGGGAAAAACAAAAGCTGAACTCTGTTCATAGTAGAGCAACATTAAGGAATTGGAGGCATCACATCACATAAACTCAAGGTTGTGTTCACACAACTATGTGCTTCATTTACAAAAGTCTTGTATTATGATAATGTAAAGTCTATCAAAAAGCTGAAATAGTCAAATGAATCTCCAGACACTTTATGAGTTTAACATTTTTGCAACAAAATTATCCTCTGCGATGCTCTCTACAAAATGAACTAAAACCATTTGTTCTCCTTGCTGAAAGTTGCAGACATAATTCATAGTTGTTCAATATCATTGCTCAATATTTCACTATGCATTATTTTATAAAGCACATTTATAAAGCCACATTGCAGGTACATAGCTCTGTTTTCCATAGAGAGACAAGGTCCCTGCCTGAGGAGGAGGAGTATAGATTACACATTGATGTCCATTCATTTTGCAGATCATTTTTGCAGGTCACCTCATCTTTATTTCCTAAAGGGGCGGGAAGATTATAGGATCCCGAGGGCAGGTGAAAGACTACTGCAAAATTGTGTCTTCTCGATAGATTCAGTTAAAAATCAGGCAGAGCTGGTTAAAGTTCCCCTAGCTGAGGCACTTTGGCCCTTAAAGGGTGCTGGGGTATGGAAAGTCAGTTTTTTTCAGGGAAGTGATCCCTGTTAATTTCCCATGCTTTGTTAAGGACACTACACCCATGAAAACAAGGAGAGGGTTGATTAGACTCAGTGGGATATGAAAAGAGGACATAAAATTGGAAGGAGAATTTGGCAGGGTCACTTGGAAGGAGAATTTGGCAGTGTCTGGGCCTGCTAAGAGTTGGGGATTGATATTGTCAAAATATGCATAAAATTCTCAAAGGATGAAATAAAGAATAAACGTATCATAACAGAGCCCATCAGCTCAACGTGATGGACTGATGTTCACTTTACAAATGAATTTAATTTTAATTGAGTTATTTTATCAAACAATCCATTGTACACATCTTCTGACACTTCTGAATTCTAATTGTAACCACCAACGAAATGTAAGAATCCAAGAGAGTGAACTTCAGTAAAATTAGGCTGTCAGATACTTGATGTACACTGTGCTTTATTTTTTTTATTTTGAAGTGAATTTTTTAAAGATTTATTTATTATGTATTTGAAACAGATAAGTGATAACAGCAGAAACTCAGTTTTCTTCTTTTAAATTGAAACACAGGCTTCTTGATATATTTTAGGTATAATCATTCAATATAAAATTTTAAAATCCAACTTGATCCCATATTTTGAAGTGATATGTACCATTAGGTGGTATGTCAGAACTTGTAATTCTGAATTTTAATTCTAGAGAAGGAAAATTTCTAAAAGTCTGGAGTGGCTGGCCACTATGCTTCTT
Organism: Meriones unguiculatus; assembly: GCF_030254825.1. Classification (NCBI taxonomy): domain Eukaryota; kingdom Metazoa; phylum Chordata; class Mammalia; order Rodentia; family Muridae; genus Meriones; species Meriones unguiculatus. Next base: position 100,281,148 of record NC_083359.1, on the reverse strand, counting down.
TGAAAGCACAGGCCATGGGACCCAGAGACTCTGGATCCAGGAGAGTGAAATAGAGAGTGTTATGGGTGGCACTTTGCGTGGTTAGACACTCACCAGATATGTCTCATCTAAACAGGGAGGCAGGGAATTTAGAACAGCTGCAATTAGAACACACTCTTTCAAATCAGAGAGTGGAGATAAACTAACATGACTTTCAGACTCAGGCATTTTAAACTTTCCTTTTTTTAAAATCAAATATAACTATTTTTACTGCCTACATGTCTTTGAGAAGTAATCTGTATTAGACATTTGTTTTATACAAACAGTTATAGATGTGATAAAACTAAACTTGGTCAAAATGTACATCTAAAATGTGTCTTTATTTTTTATTTTTTAGGTTTCTTGGAGACAGAGTTTCTCTGTGTAGCCCTATCTGTCCTGAAACACACTCTGTAGACCAGGCTGCCCTCGAACTCCCAGAGATTCGTCTGTCTCTGCCTCCTGAGTGCTGGGATTGAAAGCATGCGCCATCATTGCCTGGCAAATTGAATATTTATTAACTTTGAAGACTGAATGGTATTTTTTTTCTCTGTGTAGTAAAACATCAATCAAGAGAAATAATTCCATTTCTAGCTCAATCTGGCTCTGGGAGTTTTAGTCAGCAGGAAGATACAATACAGTAAATGAATCTAGCTTTCAGCGTTCCTGGCTAAGATCCACCTAAGCACACTGCTCTGGGCCTTAAGCACACTTACAACAAGCTTGGTAAAACTGACCTGAGTTAAAAGTTCAGTACTTTATATGTTTTCTTAATTCTTGACCTCTGTTTGGAAAAAGCTGTACTGTTTTCAATATATTGGCATCCCACCACTCTGTCTCAATATGCAGGGTAAACTGCCTGTGTTTACCCTGCATTGAATGAATGAGTTGAATGGAGAAGCCTCCCTTTTAATACAGTAACAATCAACATTCATGCTCTCTCCATCACTCTCTCCCAGACAGAAAACGAACCCAGAGCCTTATACATGCCAAGCACACACACTACTGCTGAGGACCAGATTCGAAAAGTTAGAGTAGGTAACCTGGGGAGGTATGCGTAGAGTCAGCGACTGATCACTTGGCAGATTTTTTTCTAAGGGTAAAAAGCTTGATTTTCCAGGACAGACCTGATTGTTACCAATGGGGGCTCCAACTGATGGTGTCAAGTGTAGGCCAGCACTGATTGTGGCAGTTCTGAGGACCAGAGCTGGTGGCTCCTGGTGGGGCCAGAGCTGATGGTTCCTGACAAGGGCTGCTACTGATGGTAGCAAGCAACTAGGGAAAAGGAAAGGAGGAAAAAAAGAGACTGTACGCTTAACTATTACTGGTCAAGCTCTTAAAAATAAATGACCACAACTGGCACAGTGGCTGAATATTTAGCCATGGATAGAATAAAATGATCACACATCTTTATCATTTCTTCCAACTCAGGAAAAATCATGGAAGAAAGGTATTGCAAAGAGTATAAGAGACAGGATAAGGGAGAGAAGGTTGTGAAACTATTTCCTCTGAAACATTTCTCCATACAGGGAAGCTCATTAAGACTCAGAAAGTCAACAGAACCTTTAAAGCTTAGGAAATAACTCAAGTCTCAGGAGGTTCCTAAAACATACAGGATTTACAAGACCCCACTACAAGTTTGTTTAGCAATTTCAACTGCTCTGGAGAGAAGACTTTCTGATGTACTAAGATATTTGTAAATTGTGCAGGGAGCTACAAGGATCCAATTTTCACAAGTCATCACCCATGCTGGGGTGTAGCTGATGTTGATCCATCCATGCTCCTGCTAGTAACCCCAATATAGCTACTGGTTCAGTGAACTAAGCTTGGATGGAATTGTTTTCTTAGTCTTTCATTACTGCTATATCTTGTTGGAAAGAGATGTTTGTTTATATCTCCCCAGGAAAAGTCATATAGCATCAAAATTTTTGATTGAGTTTCATATATTAAGCATAATATTCTTGGGATACCAACATATAGATGTTTGTTATTGTATTCTTCTGCCTCCACCTCTGGGTTGTGGGATTACACATGTGCCTTGTTTAATGCCACACTAGACCCTGGTCCCTGGGCTTCCTGCATGCTAAGCAAATACACCAAGATTGCTTCTATCCCAGCCCACCAGAACGTGTCTCCAAACTAACTTTTCCTAGTCACCCACATTATACAGTTAATTCTTCTTACAACCCAAAGGGCCGAGAGCCAGTAATGTCTTCACTTCTTAATGAAGAAACTAAAATAGAGAAAGAGTGGATATGAGCAAAGTTCCACAGTTGACAAGGCACAGGGGAAGAATTTGTACTGAGGCACTCTGCCTCCAAAGCACATCATCTTAAGCATGTGACATTTGGTGTCACTTTTATTGACTGTACTTAGTATTACTAAAAATAATCTTAAGTGTTTCAGTGACCCTTTGTCCAAATAATAAAATTGCTTTGAGAGTGTCTTGTACAAAAAAAAAAAAAAAAAAAAAAAAATGTGTGAGCCTGGACTGGAGAGATGGCTCAGCCATTAAGAGCACTGGTTGTTCTTCTAGAAGACACAGGTTTGATCCCAGCACCCATGTGGTGGCTCACAACTGTCTGTATCTCCAATTACAAGAAATCCAGTAGCTTCTTCTGACCTCTGTGGGTACAATGCACATAAGTGGTGCACAAACATACATGCGGGCAAAACAAACAACACATTAAAAAAAAGTGTATCTGAGCTATTCCTTGGCATTCTCAACTAACCATGCTTTGAGGTTTTTCTTTTCCTTCAAAAGAAGTCATCAAGAACTCAGCATCATTTGGTTGAATGCTTGATGCTGGTAGTTGTCATCTTCTGGTTAAATCTCTGCCTCCTTGAGGTGTTGTCTGTGGCTGTCTTGGTTCTTTCCCACTGTCTTCAGTTGCTCCAGGGCTTGGGGAACCTACCAGGCTGTCATCTCAAAACAACAGCAAGTGTGACTGAGACAACGTGATCTTTTTTATTGTTCTTGGATCTTGTCTGTGACTCAATGGCAGACTTCCTGAAAGGTAGGGAGTGTGTGAACAACTCAGACAGAACCCACTCTCAAGCCCTTTATGCTGGAACAACCAGCCACATCCGCCACAGAATGCCTTCAGCTTTGATGGTGTGGTTTTTGCTGGTGGTGGAACCCAGGGCCTTCCCAGTACATGCTGCTATCACTGGGCTACATGGAGTTCCAGGAGCAGGTTCTGCCGAAGGACGTGGAGGTTATTTCTGGCCCCTGGGAACTCTTCTTTGCTGTTGTTTCCCTTGTTCTCTCTGGTAAGCCAGCAGTACATGGTTTATCCTGTTGCTTTCAAGGTGCTGCCAGCCTCCTGGTAGCTGCTAACCACCAGTGCCACTTGTTTTCACAAGAATTCTCAGCCTTGAAATCCCCCATGATCTCTTTTGCAGGGAGTTCATTCTTCTGAAGAATTTTCCGTTACCTGCTTCTCGCCATTAGAAAAATTCTAATAACTGTCTGTGTCCAAGTTCTTCCCTTCAAAGAACACCCTGCTTTACAAGCTGGCTATGAGGCTGGCTTGGATGCTTTTGGCTTCTTATCTCTCCTTTCCATTGTAAGACATTCATTCTACAACCAAAGGGGGTGAGATTCAGAGCCTACCCAACTGCTGCCAGCCTTCACAGAGTCAGGCGAAGGAGGGTGAATGGATCCCCGGACTGCGTAGCTTCATACTTTCTTCTAACCTTTGCAGGCACCAGCCACACAGCCGTTGCACTTTTTTTTTCTTCTTCTTTAAAATGTATCACTAAGGATTGGAGAGATGGCTCAGCAGTTGAAAGCACTGGTTACTCTTCCAGAGGACCTGGTTCATTTCCCAGCACCCACATGGTAGGTCACTGTAGTGACAACTCCAGTCCCAGGGGATCTGATGTCTCCTTGGACCCTGCATGGACATACTTTCAGGCAAACACTCATGCATACAAACTATAAATAAAATCTCCAAATTAAAGCATTTTCACTGCTTTGAAAATTAGCATGTGTAAATAGCATATATACGCAGAAAAATACATATATACATTAAAAAGTAAAATAATGATAATGCCTGGGTGTGCTGCTTAGAGGAAGTTTGTATGTGTTGCATCATGAATTATTCCGCATCAGCTAAACTGTTGATATTACACTTCTTTGTTAGATTTATTTCTAGATCTATTTTAAAGTTTTATAAATGGTTTTAAAGATTATTTACTTATTATGTATACAGTATTCTGCCTGCATGCCAGAAGAGGGCACCAGATCTCATTAGAGATGGTCATGAGCCACCATGCGGTTACTGGAAATTGAACTCAGGATCTCTGGAAGAACAGCCAGTGCTCTTAACCTTTGAACCATCTCTCCAGCCCTAAATGTTATTTTTCTATTCATGTATTTCTATTTTTCATTTCTCACTTGATAGTATGTGAAAATACCAGAACGCTTTGTATAATGGTTTTCAACACAGCAATCTTGCAAAAATTTCTCATTTGATTCTGACAAGTCAGCTCTCTTGGTATTTGTAAACAGATGCTTCCAAAAAGCGTTAAGTCTTACTAACCTCCCACCCCCACCAAAATTTCTTTTTAAGTTGTCTTATGCTTTCCTCTTTTACTCTGCTGTTTTCTGCCAATACTGAATTCCAGAAGGCATGATTGGCTCCTCGGCTTTCTGGGGATAATCACTCTTGCAGAGGCTCTTGCTGTAGTATGGCACTAGCGTAGTAGATTCGAAATGAAGATGTAAGCTGTCCAAGCTGCTCAGCTTGAGGACAAACCATCTTTCATGCAGCTCTTCACAGTAAGCAGCTCAGCTGAGGGGCATCTCTCCAACCATAGAGGCCCAGCATCCCGGGAAGGCTGTGCAGCAGAAGAAGCTGGGGCAGGAGGAGGCAGTCTGGTACATAGATGCTGAGACTTGAGAGCTCGTGGAATGTAAGATGTGAGCAGTAAATGCACGTGATCCCCTCAGCACCGCGCAGGAGCAGCTGCCCTGAAGGAGGCTAGAGAAGCAAGGACAAACAGGCAAGGTGGTGTTTCCGAAACAACACTAAGGCTTCTCTAGTTGCAGACAATTTTGGAAGATACAATTTTGGAAGTGTCTTAATGGAAAATTCATGTATGCTAATTTTCTAAGGCAGTGCTAAGTTATAAAAAATAGAGAGTTTATTTATTTTTATTTTATGTGTATGAGTGTTTGCCTGAATGTATGTCTGTGTACCACATGCATGCGGTGCCCAAAGAGGCATCAGAACTCCTTGGAATGGAGTGATGGATGGTGAGCCACCAGATGGGTGCTGGGAAATAGAGCCAGGTCCTCTGGAAGAGCAGCCAGTGCTCTTAGCTGATGAGCCATCTCTCCAGGCCCAGTGATACATTTTAAAAGAAGTAAGCTATTTATTGAGGAATAATTACTTATTGGATGCTATTTCCAGAAATACAGAGCAAAAATTATTGCAAATCAGTTTGGTTGAAGCAAAAAGGAATGTTTATAGGAAATGCCCTCTACAAATATTATTACTAAAGCTTCCCATAGGCCAGCACTTCTCAATGCTGTTATTAGTTTTAGTTGCATGTGTGTGCCTCAGGTGTCTTCTTCAGTTGTTGCCCACCATATTTTTTGAGGCAGGGTCTCTCTCTGCACCTTGAGCTTGCTGATAAGGCTAGCCTGTTTCAGCAGTGGCTCCAGGGACCCTCCTGTCTCTGCCTCCCAGAGAGCTATTCCAGGAGCCATCTCTCCAGCCCCCAGTGATACATTTTAAAAGAAGTAAGAGAAGCTATTTATTGGGCAATAATTACTTATTGGATGCTATTTCCAGAAATACAGAGCAAAAAGTATTGAGATTCAGTCTGGATGTCGCAAAAAAGGAATGTTTATAGAAATGCCCTCTACAAATATTATTACTAAAGCTTCCCATAGGCCAGCACTTCTCAATGCCGTTATTAGCTTGAATCATTTTTTTAGCTGAATCGTCTTATAGTTGAATCATTTTTTAAATTATCATTTAAAAAGTTGCCAATCTATTGTGTGAGTTTTCCTGGGGATCACCTCAAACAGAACATCAATGACAGAGCAAAGAAGCAACTCCACATGTCTTGGTAAACTAGTATGTTTGTTGGGGTTCCTTATAGGAATGTAGTTAAAGGTTATTTACAAGAATGTGGGTGGCTGCCTCAGCCAGCATGGGTGATGATAAGAAATGCTGCATCCACTAGGCTCTCTGCAGACCTTGCAGGCAGCGTACCACGTGAGAACACAACTCTGACTCCAGGGTATGAGGGGTGATCTGTGCTGTCTGGGAGGACACACAAAACCATGGTGCCGGCTCCAGGTCCTGTGGCTCAGGTATGCCAAAATAAAGCATGGGCAGCTGCTCTCAGATGGGCAGTGTACAGCAAGAGCCCTAAGCTCAGACACCTGGGTAGCCCAGCAGTGGACTAGTGGATGCTAGCCAGGCAGGCAGGCTCTCTGGGGTGTGCTGAACTCTCACGCAGCTGACGAAGGAAACGGAGTTTAGTTGAGAGGGTTCTGAAATAACAAAAACAGAGATGTTTTTTGGTGAGGTCTCCAGAAGAATCCACAGAAAGAAATACCTCCGGGAAGTGCTTGGAAACTGCTAGAGTGGTAGGAAGTACTGGTGCATTCCTGTAATACTGGTACTTAGGACACAGAAGCAGTGATGCTGCTCCCTCCATACATGCATACATGCATACATACAATGCATCTCTGTCAAGGGTGTTTTGCAAAAACAGTTTTATTTAACAAGGGAACATAGCATTTGGATTAACATTTGGAAATTAGTTCATAGTAATGCCTCCAAAACTGTGTTTTTACCAGTGTCATGGAATAAAGGTATGTTAATTGAATATCCCTTGATTTAGCTGTGTTGGTTCAGGGTAATTTTAATCTGGCACTTATCTCTTAAAAAATAAGGACTAAGATAGTGGTGTCATACACCTTTAATCCCAGTGCTTGGGAGGCAGAGACAGGTGGATCTCTATGAGTTTGAGGCTAGCCTGGTCTATAGAGTGATTTCCAGGACAGCCAGGGCTACACAGAAACACCATGTCTCAAAAGAAAGAAAAAAAAAGAAAGAAAGAAAAGAAAAGAAGAACAACCAACAAAACAAACAAACAAAACAAAAACCCTCAAACCCAACAACAACAACAAAACTCATATAAACACTTCAACACAATATTTTAACATCAACATTCTGATGCATCTACATATCCAGTTGATACTGGAATCAACCTTTGCCATATTGATTCTTTTTTAAACTATGAAACAGAATCTTTAACAGGTCAACCCACTGCAGTTGGTTGGTATTCACCCTTTAGTTCATGGGTTGCTTCTTTGTTAAGGCCTCCGATCATTGTAGAATGGAGTTCCTAAGGCTGCCTTGTCTTGGTCCTTTTCCTTCCTAGTTCTACACTGTGGGAGTCTATTCAAGGGATGCAACCAGTGGTGGTTCTCTCTATGTATACATGTGGTGAGCTATGTGAAGTGTGTGGTTTTTTTATTAGCAGATGTACCATGTCTAGTTGTCTTTCTGTCATCTTAGGTTTTCTTTTTTGATGCAAAAGTGGTCATTAATTTCAAAACAAGTTCTTTCGAGAAATGTTGGTTGATGACTTACTTCTGTTACAAAGTTGAGCAACTGTCAGGCAATGACAAATTCTGGCATCATATTCTATATTCACAAGAAATTTTTTCTTACATTAGACTTGAGGTATCACACATTCTTTATGTCACCCAAGAGTATCAGTTTTAGAAGGCAGCCAGAAAAGGCTTCAATGACTGACTTGGAATATGCCAAGATTCCCAACTGCTGACTTGCAGCAATCTGTGGTTTCTACTCTACTTGGTGATCTTCACCAACATGGGATAAAATGAACAAAATCAGACCATCTCGGGAGAAGAACTGATAATGGTACAGTGGATATGCTCTGTCTAGAAAATCAGATGCTGCTCCAAATACTGGCACCTGAAGGAATCTATGACAACCCTCAGCTCACTCAGATGACAGGAGACAGGGAGACAAGGAGGACCCTGGCCCTCAGTGATCTTAGCGCCAGTGAAAGCAGAGCCACGGAGTCAGGCTGGATGGAACTGACCCTCATACGTCAGTAGATGAGGCTTGAGGCAGAGAAATCCATGGCTTCTCCCTTCCCTCTAACCTCTTGGGTTCCCTGTTAGCCAACCCTAGCCAGAATCCAGGTGATTTGAAAACCTGAGGAAGGGCCTGCAGGGCTGCCTCTTTGCTATTCAGAATAGGAAAGACCCAAGAAATGTAGCAGGAAGTGGTCAGAGGGCAAACTGGCATGGTGTAGTGCAAATGCCCAGGGTGATGGGGACAAAAGAAGTTCCCCTCCTTACCTCTCAGGGGCCTGTAAAACACAGCCACAGTAAGATCCAGCTTCAGGTATTCTGGTTTCCAAAGTGGAGATGTGCCTAGCTCTGTGTACCTATCCTGCAGGGGTGACCATAACTGGGCAAACTTGTATAAAACTATTAAAATGACCACCCACTGCCTCTAGAGCAGTGGTTTTCAACCTCCCTAATGCCTCGACCCTTTAATTTAGTTCCTCATGTTGTGGTGACCCCCCCCAACCATAAAATTATTTTTGTTGCTATTTCATAACTTTAATTTTGTTATTGTTACGGAGCATTATGTAAATAGTGTAAGACTTGGGGTCTCACAGCTCAGGAGTTCAAGATGGCGCCCTTCCCAGAAACTCCCACAGACCACGACTCAATGCAAAAGCAAGAGGTTTAATTTAACCATTGCACAATGGGGTCACCCCTGCCGGTCAGCAAAGAGTGGCCCCGAGAGACAAAGACCTTAGGTTTTTAAAAGAAAAAGTGTGGGAAATTTGAAGTTGCAGTCTTGGCAATTTAAGATTGGATGAGGAAGCTACAAAGATAAATGGTTAGTCTTAGGTGCTCAAGCTTGGCCAGTCCTGCCAAGTGTGGATGCAGCTACAATTAAAGGTGGGGGTGGTGAGCTCATCCTTGAAGATCAGGGCTTCGGACTTTTGGCTGGAGGTCAGGAGCTACTCAGAAGAAGGATTGAGGCCGTCTGGGTTGGTTGCTAAGAAACATCTCGAAGACAAGGGTCTGGTCATTCTTTTTGCTGAGTGAAGGTCATTGCTTGCTCTGTTTTTTTTTCTATCTGTCCTCACAGATAGGGTCACATTTCTCTGTTCTCTGGAAAGGTACTAAGAGGCTTTAGCTTAACCTAGACCTAAAACTCAAAACTATAGGCTTTAGAAGACATACAGGTTACAAAGTTAGTCTAACCCTTTCAATAGATGATATATGGGTGTGATCCACAAGTTGAGAACCACTGCTCTAGAGATCGCCCAGGGACATACAGTACGTGAAGAAATATTTACTCCAGAGAATCTGGATTTTGGCAAGGAGAGAAGCGCCTGTAGCATCTGAATAGGTATCTATCTATCTATCTATCTATCTATCTATCTATCTATCTATCTATCTATCTATCTTTCCAGCTCAGCTTGGCAGCACTGCATCCCAAGCAGGTCAACCTAGGCTCCCTATCCCCAGCTCCCAGTCTAGGGCTTCAGTGTTTCCTTGCAGAGGCAGGTTGCCAACATTTCTTATCTGTTGTTTTTTAAAAAAAAAACAAACGAAAATCCCAACCATTCTATTTTACCAATATAGACTCGGGAGCCAGATGCTGGGGTGAAAACATACTAACATACTAGCTCAGAGAGGCAGAGAAAGCACTCAGCTGACCTTCCTTTTCAGCTCAGTTCTGGATGGAAAAAACCCAAAAGGCTTACTAGCTCAGCTGACAACCCAGGAGGAAAAGGCCAAAAAAGCCAAGGCCAGAGGCTTGCTAGCTCAAAGCCCAAAACGCCCCAGAAGCCGGAGAGCTAAAACCTAAGCCTAAGTCAAAGAGCTAAAGCCAAAAAAACCCTTTCCACGATGTTTTAAATATCTTCAACTCAAAGTCCCTCCTAACTCTTTAATTCCAGTCAGCTGACTTTTTGCTCTGCCTCTTGACCTAGGGTTAACTATTAAATCCTGTGTACAGAAAACTCTTGGATTAAAGATGTGTGCTAGGGCTGGGTGCTCCACAGCATAATCACCTATTTACAATAAACAGAAAGTTCTTAGATTAAAGGTGTGTGCTAGGGCTCAACCACACCAAACAAGAAACAGTATTTTACAGTTCACAATTTTGGGGTTTACAGTGGGCTCAGACATTGGGTGCTTAGCAGCTAGGAGGAGGCTGGCAGTTCCTTGAGAGCAGCAGGCACTGCTAGGCTACCAGCAAGAACCAAGGACAGCAAAGAAGAGCCATCCAGAGTCAGAAGAAGTCAACATGTCTGACCTCCAGACCTTCCCGGGAAGCTCTAGGTGTGCTCTGTAACAGTGGCATGCTCACAGGATGCCCTAGCTTCTGCCTCCAGCAATGGTAACAACTCCTCACCCAGAAACTGAAAGCCCACGAGGCAGCCATGGATGAGTAGGCCAGCTGGGAAGAGCGCCAGAGCTGCTTCTACCACGAGCTCTTTCCACAGCTCAACATCCTTCCAAGAATTCTGAGGCAGGCTCCATTGATAAGATCTAGAAACAGTAGACTGATTGCATAATTGCAAGGTACGTCAGCTGTGACACAAAGACTCTAGCTTGATAGCTCTTCCAAGCCCTGGAGAAGGTAGAACCACGAAACATGTTCAGGCACTGAGATCTCCATAAAGATGAGCTGCCAGCAAGTCTTAGGACAGACGGTGCTGAATTTGTAAACAAAAACCGGACCTTATTAATGAAGGTGAGGAAGCGGAAGAACGGAGCCACATATATTCTTGACAAGAACATACAGTTTTACAATCACATTGAGAAACAGTTGTTATTAAGTTAAGCACACACTGACTGCCTAGCCATTCCACTCCTAGCTTCTCTCCCTAGGGATATGAATACATGCTCAGCAGAGCCCTGTCTGTGACAGAGCCAGACTTGGTAGAGATACCAATCAGTAGGGAGCAGAGCAAACAGGCTCCGCACAATGGAGTCCTGCTACAGCAGCGTGTAGATGCATGTAGGAGCCTCAAAAACTAGGTTGAAGAAAATGAGCCTTGCTCAACAGAATCTAGGCAATGTGCCATTGTTCACATGAAAGCATTAAAAGGCAAATTCAGTCTGGCACAGGAAAGTAGGTCATCAGTTGTCTCGGTTGCAGGTGTGTCAGGGTTCTATCATGAACAGCAAAGTGAACATTTTGGGTGATGGAAACATCCTTTACCTTGATTGTAAGGAAGAGATGATGTATACACTAGTCCCGGATGAGGAACTGCACACTAAATATAGGCATTTCATTTTGTATTATATCCCTCAGCTCTACTAGAAGCTGTTGAAAACGTAGTCATCAATTTCCTGGAAGTCCGTATTTTCTCCCTGTCTCTTATTTATTGTTGTTGAAATCCAGAGTTCAGCTGTTGCATATGAGTTTTTCATTTTCTTATTTTTATTTTTAATTATTATTATTATTTTGTTACTATCTTAACCCTTTTGAGCTACTCTAAAAATAAATTCATCTCCTTCAGCTGTGGTCAACGGGAACTCCAAGGTCAAGGTTGTTGCAGACTCAGTGTCCAGTGAGGACTGGACCCTGCTTCACGGACATGCCTGCTCAGTACAGCTTCCCAGGCTAATGTGCAAACAACCCCCTCCCCCCCCCATCTTGTGAAAATACAGACTATGGATTTGGGGCTCCAAACATGCCCTGGTGGGGAGGGAGATTTCTGAGTTCCCTTCTTTCATGGAACCCTGTAAATGTACCATTTTGGGACTAAGTCTCAACCTTTGAGTTTTAGCAGTTTTAGTGATCTTTTAAAGATAATATTGGTGTGGACATGTGATGGCTGTTCTTGGTTGTCAACTTGATTATATCTGGAATTAACTAAAACCCTGAGGGCTGGATACACCGTGAGGGGCTCTGCTTTTCTTTAAGAGGGGGTGTTTGTTTGTTGTTGATGATGATGTTTTTGTTGTTTTGCTGGTTTGTTTGTTTGGAGACAGGGTTTTGATGTATAGTCCTGCAACTAACCCTGTAGACAAGGTTGGCCTCAAACTCAGAGACCCACCTCTGATCTAGGACATGCCTTCTGCTGGTGGCCTATCTAAAAGACACAGAAGAAGGAAGCTTCTACCCTTTGCCTGCTTGCCCTTGCCCTCCATACCAAGTCCATTCCCTCACTGGCATTATAGCCTACTTTTTCAAGATTCTGTTGTATACTATAGTCCAGCTGAGACGTCAGCCTCAGGGACTGAACAACTGCTGGATTCTTGGACCTTCTATTGGTAGACAGTCATTGTTGGATTAGCTGGACCACAGCCTGTAAAGCATTCTGATAAACCCTCTTTCACCTAGCACTCGAGGAGGCAGAGGCAGGTACAGCTCTGTGAGTTGGGAACCAACCTAGTCTTCAAATCAAGTCCAGGAGAGCCAAGGCTACACAGAAAACCCCTGTGTCTTTAAAAAATAAAAAATAAATAAATAAATACAAATTCCCTTTCTATACAAATATACAAATATGTACACACACACACTATATTGGCTCTGTTCCTCTAGAGAACCCTGAATAATATAGTATCTATTTTCATTGTATAGACGTATTTGTATATTTATATGGTGTTGAATATTGGTCCTAGACTCTACTGTACCCCTGAGCCACATTCCTGTCCTGTCTTATGTTTGATCACATTAGCATTCCTATTACCACCATGATCAAGGCCTGAAACCGTCCATAATGTCTAAAGTTTTGTTTAGAAAACCTGTTCCCCCTTGCATATCCCAACTGCAAAATAAAATGCTTGCTTTTAGTTATTTTGTGATTTTCTTTTCTTTTCTTTTTTAAATTCATATATGAGCAAAAGGACACTGGCATGGTATTTTTCTCATTTTTTTAAAGCAAAAAGTCATCGTGCTGTAATACTGTTTTTCACTTTGTTGCTTCCCATAGCAGCTTGACTGGGCTGTGTGGTAAGACCTTACTTACCTCAAACAACAAATCCACCAAGATGGGAATGCCACTATTGAACCATTAGAGAATAAGACTTGGGTCCAATCTTAAATTTCCCAACACTCTTTTTCTCTTTAAAATGTATATTTCATATCTCTTTTTGCCCCATTTTCCCTTTTTCATTGTATATCTGCATAAGAATGATCACTAATAACCACATCACATAGTCAGCCCTAGGTTATCTTAAAATCTCCTCTGCCGATGACATTAATCCAAAACTTTTCAATTTAGCCTCCGGCAGAGTCTTAGGACAAAGGCAATAGGCAGTCTGAGTTGTTGCCAAAATATCACAGGAATGGTCTCTAACATTCCTCCTCTCTGAAACCTCTTGCTGGGCCTCCATAATCCAAATCACCCTCATCACTACTGTCTTCCAAGTTTGCCCTCAGAGCCCTGCCTACAGCATTCAAATGCTTTTCTAGTTCCAAGTCCCAAGGTCTTCCATATTCCTTCAAACACCAACATGGTCAAGCTTGTCACAGCAGTAACCCAGTTCCTGGTACCAATTTTATGCCTTTTACTATTCTAGTGTTGTTAAGAGATGTCATGGCCAAGGCAGCTTATAGAAGAAAGCATTTAATTGAGGGCTTGCTTTCAGTTTCAAAGAGTTAGTCCATGATCATTACGGTGGGGTTGGGGGAAAGCATGGCACTAGGCAGGCAGGTATGGCTCAAAGAGATGAGAACCTTAAAGAAAGGCTAAGGAGAAATGGAATAAAGAGAATGGTGTCCTGGGGTAAGACAGCTAATCCTGCAGTTTGGAAAATTAGTAAACCCAAGAGATTTATTTAGTTTAAAAAGCATCAACATGTCAAAGCTTATGCAAATATAATCAAGGAGGGGCCTGGGCACCAGCCCCAGTATGTGGCAGAACTTGGCAGTTTCGCTGTGGTTCTGGATTTAAGGCTACAGGAGTGAAGGGTTGTAGAATCTTTCTGTGTGGTTAAGGTCTTAAGAGTCTGGCATATGCTGAAAGAATGTCCCCAGGCTTGAGCAGCATGCAAGCAATAAAGGACGTTTATTCTATAGAAGTCCAGCATGCTGGGGCCACCACCTTTACAATATGGACCCGGAGCAGAGTTTGAAGGTCCCTTTTAAAACCAGAAAGGGGAATTCCTGCTGTGGCTCTGTAACCTCTATTGAGCACCAGCCAATCCCAATCAAGGTCAGGACTTTTCAAACCTGTAGTTAAACATCCTTATCTTCCCCAGACCAGATGTCGTGGCTGTTTCTGATTAGTTGCCCCTTTTCTGTGGTCTTCCCTGCAACTCCTAGGCCTGTTCTGTCTAGCAAGAAAATGAAACCTATCATGGAATTGTTCAAGCTTATTCAGCCAGGCTCTCTCAAAGGAAAGCCATGGAGTCCAGATGTGTGACAGGAGAGTCTCCATATGGAGGCCTGGGGAAGCCATTGCATGAAGCTCTGAAGGTGAAGCCTGGATTGCATTGGAGTCGCTAGAGCTTTGGACATCTGACAAGATAAACTGTATGGGTGTGGAACTAGCCTAAGAAGAAAGAAGTATGTTGCAGTCAGAAAAACTGGAAGGAATAGGAGATTGGAAGAGCCATCTAAGTTAGGATTTGGCATTTGCCCTGCTGGATTTCGGTGTTGCTTTTGTCCAGTATATCTTTACTGTGCTTCTTGCCTTCACTTTGGAATGATAACATATATTATATGTCATTGTATGTTCAAAGTATGTAATTTGATTTTGACTTTTACAGAGAATTACAGTTAAGATATTACCTTGATTCTCAGAAGAGACCTTGGATTTTTAAAGTGTTGAGACAGTGAAAGACTATCGGGACTTTTGAAGTTGGATTAAATACATTTTTCATTATGATATGGCTACAGTCCACGGAATAGAATGTGCTGGTTTGATTGAGAATGCTCCCCCCCATAGGCTCACACATATTAGTGTTTGGTTCTTAGTTGGTGGACTGTTTGGGAAAGTTTAGGGGGAATGGCTTTGTTGGATAAGGTGTGTCACTGGGGATGGGCTTTGGAAGGTATATTTTGTGTGTGTAGCTACTATAAACACTTCTGTGTAGAATAAACTCAGGATTTGAATTTGAATTCAGTGAGACAGGTGAAAACTACTCTGTGTTTTCCAGTGCAAAGGATGAGGAGTCATAACAATAATAATAATAATAATAATAATCCAGCTTCCCAATAAGCATATGAAAAACAAAACCAAGACTGGAGAGTTGGCTCAGAGGTTAGGAGAACTTGTTCTTGCAGAGGACCTAAGTTCAGTTACCAGCACCCATACTGTGGCTCACAACTGTCCATAATTGCAGTGGGATCCAGTTACCTCTTCTGAACTCCTTGCACATCAGACATACTTCTGGTCTAGAACATACAGGCAGGCAAAACACAAATGAACACAAGGTAAATAAATTAGTTAAAAAGAAAAAAGAAAAGATAAAACCTCCACACTTATGATCACCAAGGAATTGCAAATCTAAAGGTGCAGGGGACCCTGCTGCTGTTAACAGATCCAGGGTTGAAGGATGTCATTGGTGACATGAACTGAAGTTCCCAAGGTGGCGGTAAGGGCATGAAAGTTACTCCTATGCTAAAGATTCTACAAGGCTGATTGACTGGTTAGAATTTCTGAGGAGATGGAATGTTGCAGAATCAGAAACAAATTATCTGGAGTATCTGTTGAATCTACTGTCTGTGTTTAATCTACTGTCTATCATCATGACTGTTTGGCAAAGTGCTTGTGGGAGGTGCACACACATTAACTTCCACCAACCTGATGGCTAAGAATGTGTTCAGATAACTTCTGAAGCCTACAACAGAGATCTTGCCATTTTGCTGCCTACGTATGCTTCTACCAACATATTATTAAAGTGTTTTGATTTTTAAAAAAACTTTCTATTGATTCCTTGTGAGTTTCACATCATGTACCCTAGTCCTGCTCATCTCTCTGTCCCTCATCTATGCCCTTCACCCTTGCAACCTTCCTCACCCCACAATAAAACACACAACTAAATTAACAACAACAATAAAAGCCATCTCATCATGGAAGCTGTAGTATGTCACAGTGTGTCCCATCTTAGATTCCTCTGTCCACACATCTTCACTTGCAAATGTTCATTGCAATGAGTCATTGGTCTGGCCTGAGTCCTCTGGCTTCTGTGGCACCATCAATATGGTAGCCTCACCAGGACTTGTTGGCCTACTTTTTAAAAACTCTTTCATTTACATTTCTTATATCTCTTTCTCCCTATGCCACCCCAATCCCGTCCAACACCCCAACACCAGGTAGGAGAGAGGAAGAGTTAGTGGGAAAGAGGGCACAGTTCTCTTAGCTGCATGCTGCTGGTTAGGGTCGTTGGGTTCCTTGGAGCCAGTCCAATCCTTGTTTCAGGAGATATCCAATTTCTTATCTGTCTGTAGCAACAGCAATGGGAGCCACGAGGGAGGTGGGGGGGGAAAGCAGGAGCAGCCTTGTTCATTCTCAGAGCTCTCCACACTCTCTGGCTCTGACATTTATTCTCTCTCCAGAGTCCTCAGATTTAAACTATCTGCAGCTGGTAAAGAGCTCCTCTCAGAGCCCACACAAGGCAAATAGTTTGCTGCTGTGGACCATCTGAATCAGTCCCACATCCCACACCTGGGATTAAAACAAAAACATGTTTATATCCACAACAAGGACTCCTCCAGGTCATACTGTTGCTGCCCTGTGTCGTGGAGATCCTGCAGCCCTGAATCAAAAGGACTGGACCCTTCGCTTGTCCCAACCATTCACAGATGATACAGATTTGGGTGTGGGTCAACTCAGAGCAATGAATCTTGGCCTGGGTGGCAGCTGAACTTATCTGCTTATCTTCCTTATCAGCACCACCAGGACAAGCTCTCCAGCATTGTTCCTGCTAGGCCACCCATTGCAACCATCTGTAGGAGGCAAGGTCCACTCTCTTACCCACACCCAATCTTCAGAGCCAGCTTCACTGTGCTGCTCTGTGAGGTGTCAGCGGGTGGGGAGAGAGAACACTCCCAAGTGCTACAGCTTGTGAGGGGATGGGGCAGCTCTCCTGCTCTCGCACCCTGTGGCTGGCTCACCCATGCCTTTGCCAGACCCACTGTGCTGCCCAGGTGAGGTGCCATACCCATTTTTCCAAATGCTACAGACAGAGGGAGGCAAGGCAGGTTCACCCATTCCCATGATCCCAGGGGTCAGCAATCCTGACTGCCTCAGATAGTGAGGGATGAGGGAGCAGAGAGCATCCAGGTCACCTCAAGGCAGGGAGTGGCAGGGCCAGCTCTCCCATCTCTCACCCTTGGGGCTTGCTCACCTGTGCTCCCATCATCAGAGTCAGCTCTGCTGTGCTGTTTAGGTGAGGGACAGGGCCTGTTCTCCCAAGTGCTGCCAGGGGAGAAAGATGGAGCCAGCTCTTTAGAGAACATTCCCTGGACATCCACATTGTCCCTGGTGGCTACCTTGACCAGGGATATCCCTATGTTCTTTAGTGGTAATATGAGCCATGGATATTGACATGGCTACTGCATATCAGACATGGCCCTCAGTGACAGCTTTGGCTTGCAACTTCACCATAGCCCCAGGTGGCAAGACTGGCCACTCACAACAGGTCACTCTTCTCCACCCTTCACTCTCCAGTTCCATCTCTTCATTATGCTCAAGCTGCTCCACTTCTCTTTCCCATCTGACCATGTGGTGGCTCCCACTGCAGGTTGGGCACGTGGCTGGGGGTCCCTGGGTGACATCCTCCATCTGTGCTGTGTGGTGTGACAGCAAATGGGTGTCTGTGACCTGCCTGTGCTGTGCCCTAGAGGGTAGGTCTGTGGGTGGCACGGCAGTCTGCGGGTCTCTGTCTGCCTTCCTTCCCCCATGTAACACTGCCCGGCTTTGCTTTGACTTTTATGAGTCCTAGGCATAAGACAGCTTCGGCCACCAAGCTGGGAATTAAGCTAGGAAGAACAAAGGACTGCCATCTGCTCTGTCCCCAACTGATGTAAGAACACCACCACCAACAATGTGTCTTTTTTCCCATTGCCAGGGAGCATCTTGATTTTTTTTCCCCTAACATCCCGGGAAGACGGTACAGTTTGTAAAGTTCTTTCTGTGTAAGCATGAAGACCCAAGTTCAATCTCTTGAAGCCAGGTTTAAAAACTCAGGTGAGGAGCTGAGCATGTACTTGGTACAACTGGTCCTTGGCATTTAAGTACCAGTGATGATAGAGAAGAGAAGCAGAAAAAAACCAAAGGGCTCAGGGCCCTAAAGACTGATGTGCCATGAGCAGCTTATGATTACTACCTAGGAGCATATTGAGGAGTGAATGCTACCCACCTTTTTTTTAACTTATTGATTCTTTGTGCATTTCCCATCACGTACCCCAGTGTTACTCATCTCCCTGTTATATCCTCTCTCTACCCTTGTAACCTCCCTCCACAAAAAAAAAAAAAACACAAAAAATTAAAATACAAAACAAACAAAACTGCTGTAGAAGCGGAGGTGTGTCACAGTGTACCACACAGTACGGTCTTGCCCAAACAGCTCTACTTGCAAATGTTCATGCAGCGAGTCATTGGCCTGGGGCGAGGCCTCTGGCTTCTGTCACACTATCAATACTGGATCCTCACCGGGATTCCTCTTGGACATCCTATGTCATGAAGACACTGCAGCTTTGAATCTGCAGGACCAGACCCTCGTGTGCTCCAGCAGTTCGTAGATGGAGTCATCATTGGGTGGGCCAACCCAGAGCCCTGGGTCAGTCCTGGGTCAGGCTCTCCTGCTCCCACAGCACGAGGGCCAGCTCTGCTGTGCTGTCCAGGTGAGGCGCAGGCCGGCTCTCCTGAGTGCTGCAGCTAACAAGGCCAGCTAGCTCACTTGCACTCACACTACTGGGACCAGCTTTTCTGCACCCGTGTCACCAGACAGATCTCTCATTCTGTCCAGGGGAGGGACAGGGCCAACTCTCCCAGAGTAGAGTGGTTGGTTAGGGGCAGGGCCAGCTTAGCACAGTGCTTAGACATAAAAATGGCCTCAGCTGGCTGCCTAGACAGGGACATCCCATGGCCTTTGGTGGTAACATGGACCTTGGACATCAACACAGACCCTGGCTGTGGCTGAACCACGGACCCAGACATGGCCCTCAGTGGCAGGCTGGGACAGGTGGCCGCACAGGCCACTCAGATTAGTTTGGCCCCCAACGTCAGCACAGCCCCTGGACATCATCATGATTGCAGGCAGCAGCCCGGACTACTGACATCTGTATGGCCTTTGGTGGCAGCATGGGCCACAGATAATCAGCACAGACCCCAGCTGCAGAAGGGCCGTGGACCCAAGCATGGTCCTTGGTAGCAGCCTAGCCTGGACGTCACCAGACCCTCAGGGGGTTGCATAGGCTCCTTAGATCCGACCTTTCCTCACCACTGCCCTGTCTCCCATTCCACCTCTCTCCACAGGGTGTCAACCATTCAGATCTCCTTTCGCATCTCTCCACTGCTTACTCCATCTTTCCCATCTTTCCAGCACATGTTTGCTCATTGTAGTGGTGCCCACTGTAGAGCTGGGGCCAGTGCTTGGATGGTGAAATGATTCCCTTCTTTATTATTCTTTATTATACTGTTTCTTCATAATGAACAGATACAGAACCAGGACACAGAATATTTTCATCTCTCAAAAGGCCACATGATCATGACTGATCCATAGGCCAAACCTGGACTTAGACAACCACTGACTTACTCCTCACCCCCCACTTTTTTGTTTTTCAAGACAGGGTTTCTCTGTGTCATTCTAGATGTCCTGGGACTCACTCACATATAGACCAGGCTGTCCTTGAACCCAGAGACCAGCCTGCCTCTGCCTCCTGAGTGCAGGAATTAAAGGTGTGTGGTGCTGCTGCCACCATCTGGCACTGACTTCCTTTCTATCATTAACTATTAGACTTCTTTTCTGTACTTTCCTGTAAAGGGAGCTCTACAGACTGTCTTTTTTTCCTTCCTTTCTTTCTTGACAAGGTCTCACTTGGAGTCTTGGCTGGTCTGAACTCGCTACATAGACCAGACTCTCTCTCTAAATTCAGAGCCCCCAGATCATGCCTCCTGAGTGCTAGGATTAAAGGTGCGTGCCACTATATTCAGTGGTAGGCTCTAGTCTTTTCGTAAATTTCCTTTCATTTACCTTAATGTTTTGGAGATTGCACCGTGGCTGTGTGCTGTTGCGTTGTGCTGTTGCATTGCTGTTGCCTTGTGGCTGTGTGGCTTTCTACCGTGTGGGTAAACTGAGCCAGAGTTTGTTTTTACTGTTATCTGTAAAAAAAAAAAAAAAAAAAAAAAAAACACACAGAAAGAAAGAAAAGGAGAATATGACTGCTCTTAAGGGGTTGAGGTTTTTTATTATAGATACAAGGCAGAGTTAGGGGCACGTGGAAGAGTGCAGCGTGAACAGGACGGGCGGACTGACCAGGGCGTGTGAGGAGAGCAGTGGGGGAAGGGAAGGGAGAGACAGAAGCCAAGAGACCAGGAGAATGGAAACCAAGAGCTGCAGCCAAGAGACAGCAGAGCCAAAATGGCTAAATTGTATAGGGACCAGAGGAGCTGGGGGAAGGGAGGGGAAGCCCAGGCCTTGGCTGGGGGATTTGGGGTAGGGATGGGGTGCTAGGAGGAGCCACAGGCACTGAGTGATAGTGGGAGAGCCAGCCAGCATCCGCTTTGATATGTTAATAGCACCTCAGCCATTTGTTCCGGGTTTCTTTGAGTCTTAACAATAGTTTCTGTGTCTGGGAATATACAGATAAGTCTGCCGTGAATGGTCACATAGAAATCTTTCCTGGAAAACATGTTCCTTTCTCTAGGGGAAACGTCAGAGCCGAGTGGCTGGGCCAATCGTATGGAAAAACACATGCTGGGCTTAACCCCGGACACCTGTGCTCCGGCCAGCGGAGCCTGTTTTTTGAGGGGGGGGGATAGAAGAGAATCCGATCCTGTGAAAAGATGAGCGAGAGAAAAGAACGAGTCCAAGCAAACAGGTGCTTGTCAAGAACTAACTTTACTGAGCAGAATCAGCTTTTATAAAGGGTTCAGGATAAGGAAGTAGGGTGGGTGAAAAATTACAAATTCTTCTCGGCCAGGGGCCTGAAACATCTTGTGATAAGCCACGGTTCTGTGAGCACATCTCTGCTGCTGCCAAGCAGTATGTTTACTGCAGGTAAGGAAACGGGCAAGTTGAGGCAGGTTGGTGAGTTTCTACAGGTGGTCCCTGACATCTCCAAGCAGTATGTTTACCACAGGAAAGGGAACAGGCAAGTTGAGGTAGGTTGATGAATTTCCACAGGTGGTCCCTGACATCTCCAAGTAGTATGTTTATCGCAGGTAAGGGAACGGGCAAGTTGAGGCAAGTTGGTGAGTTCCTACAGGTGGTCTCTGAAGTTGGCGAGTTCCCTCAGGTGGTCCCTGACACACCTGTTTTCCACAATGATCAGAACTCCACCCTTCCATCAGGACTGTCTCAGCAATCCAGTCCTCCCACATCCTCACCAGCACCTCATGATGCGAGCTTTCCTTTTCCACAAGGGCAATGCAGCGGTAACTGGTTGGTCCCGTCCAGCCTCCCTCCTCCTGAGATTTTGGTCTGCAGCCCCATCTGTTCTCGTCTGTTTTGTTTTTCCCTCTGTCTTCGGCCCTTCCAGGACCTGAAGGACTTACTAGTGCCGGCTGGTTTTACCAGGTCAGAGGCTGTGGCTGCTTGGCAGCAGGATAACCTCAGACTGTCTGGGGAGTGTGTGCTGGGCAAAGCAGCTCAACAGATCTCAGGCTCCTTATGCTCACCCCATCCATGTCCGTGTGGAAACTTTCAGTTTCTTCAGCTTTTTTTTTTTTCTTTTTAAATTGTTGTCATTGGGGGTGGAACCAAGGCCTCCATGCACATAAACCTACAAGTAAGCTTTGCGTTAGGCCCAAGGGTGATGGCCAGTCTGTCTTTTCTGGTTGTTGTGGGGTCCTCTTAAATACAACGTAACTCAAATACCAGGTCAATGCAAGTGACAAAAACTTATTGCAACCAAACCGGTACTGATGATCAGGGCTGAAGAAGAACTACGATCCCCGAAGGGATGTTGTTCAGCATACGTAAAAGATGGAACAGCAAAGCCAGGGGGAGCAGGGTAGGCCGCAGCATTGTCTGTCGTATTTTGACATAAGGGGTTGAGCAAGGGAGTTTCCATCAGTCAGGACAGGCATAGGTGTCCAGGCCTGGGGACAGGAGCATGAATTTAGGTGACCCTGCCAGCAAGATGGAGAAGTTGTCCTTGAAATGGCTGGACTCAGACAACTGTTTCCTCACAAAAGATGCTGCTCTCTTGTGAAGTCCCAGCTCCCTAGGGCCTGGGACCTCGGATTTAGTTTCTCTCTAATGATTAAATGGAGTTTGAAAGTGAAACGGTGGTGCTTAGAGTAAGTTTCTTTTGCTGGCTGCCAACACGCTGACTTCATGGTCCGTCGTTCTAGCTGTCATCAGCCTCCTCTTAGCTGCCGAGCACCAAATGCTGTTGTTTTCCTGTAAATTCTTAGCGTCGGCTCTCCCATACACTGTCTCCACCCCCAAGGCGGTGAGCTCCAAGTTTTTAGAGATCTTTCCTTTATAGCCCTGCCAGGGCGGGGCAGACTGCATCCATCCCTCAGACCCCAGAGGCACAGAGCACGGAGTCAGCTCGGGGCCTGCCGGGCCTGATCAGGCTGGAGGCTGGGGTGGGGTTAGCGCCGCCCTCCTGGGTGTTTCCTCCGCCTGTGCAGGCGACTACAGACCCAGGCCACAGGTGCCACCGACGCCAACACCTTCACGGTGTTGCACCTGGAGCAGTAGGGCAGGTCTGCACACAGCCATGGGGAAACACGGTTCACGGGAAGATTCTGAGTGGGGCGGCGCGGATCAGCTGCACGGGAATCGACGTCGGGAGATCTTGGGTGAGATTCTACGCCGGTGCGGACAGGTCAGGGATGCCTAAGGCCAGCCACTGCCGCCTTCCTATTCCCATCCCCAATTCTCTATCACCAAGGCTTGGTTGGGAGCGCCCAGGCAGGAAGCCCTCAGGAGGCTCAGAGCACACAGTGCAGGGACTCTGGATGAGGTATTGCACTGGCCTTTCTTTTCTGTTGGCCTTAGAGCAAGGGTCTCTTTGGCAAGGCTCTCTCTCACACGATCCTCCAGCTCAGAGATTCCTGAGCCCGTGGATGGTTTGTGATTCAGTTCCTCCTCAAATGCCCCTAGGAGAAGGGCAAAGCCAGGCAGAAGGTAGATGATGCACACGGCGTGAAACTGAGGGGCCCCACAGCCACTCACGTGGGACCATCACCCTACAGTATGATGCCGAGACAGGCCCTGGTCTCGCACCTGCCCTTGTGACAGAATTGAAGACATTTTTTAAAAAAGTATTATTTCTTTGGGATTTGTGATTAAAAGAGACTAAAATATCGAAGACTAGCCAAACAGGAAAGATTCCTGGCTTGGTCTGATGGTCTCCTGACAGTTTGTTTAGGGTTTTTAAACCAGACTAACCAGGCCTTACAGCTCCTTACAGCTGGGTGCTTCTGTGTTTCACGGAGGATTCTCTCATTTCTCCCAGGCTGCTCTTCACCACCTGCCAGGTTCTGAGTTGGCGGCTTTGCAACATTGCCTGACTTATCCTCATTCCAGGCTTTTGACTTTTCTGCCTTTTAAAAGATGCAGAGAGCATGAAGGAGATAAACACTAGGAGCAGGTTCTAATCTGGGTCAGCCTGGCTGCAGAGAATATGCTCTTAACCCGTTCTGTCTGTTTAAAACCAGTGAAGCTAGCAGGAGGGGACTGAAGGTGAGGAGCCCCCTCCGGGGCTGGGGACAAAACCCGGGGCCCACACAGCATCTCTGTGCTGTGCCACAGCCGGCCCCTGGAGCTCTCTCCTGGCACCTATTTGTCCAAAGAAAAGACAAGACCCCAATTTTTAAGAGTATCTAAAGTTAGAAATTCTTTATTTCATGAGTGACTTAGTAGGTGTCACTGAAATCAGTTTTAGCAACTGAGTCACTGAGGCGACGGGAACTTTAAGTTGCTTATTAAGGGAAGCCCTTTAAAAGGCTATGGGTTAGACAGGTATGATGGCAACCACCTTTAATCCCAGGACCCAGGAGGCACAGCCAGGTGGTTCTTTGTGAGTTCTAGGCTAGTTTGATACACGCAGAGTTCAAGGAGCCCTTGAGGGTGGGAAAACTTGCTTCCGGCAGGTTCTCTCTCACATTGCACATCACTTAGTCATACCTGACCTGAAGTGGCAAGTGGCAATCTTGTCTCTACTTATCTACATATTGCATAATGATAATGTAATATCTGCTCATATGAACACTGACTCTCAAACCCTGGAATCCAGCCTTTCATCGATAGTCAGAAAGTTAAACAAGAGGTTGTAATTGATGCTTGTGGGGTGTCTTTCCCAAGTCTAGCTTTCCCAAGTCTAGCACTGAACTATCACGCCTGAAAAACAGGACTTATGCTTCTCAATGACAACGTTACCACTGTTAAAAAAGGCATGAGTGCTTCTCAGTGCTCCCTTTCTGGAAGCAGAGAGAGATGGCCTTTGGTGAGAAAGTCAGGATGTTTGCTGGAATTGCATTGACATGATGGCATAGTTGTGAAACTTCTGTTCGGTTTCTCTATAGGAGGAAACAGAAGAGGTCATAGATGTTGTTTTAACGGCTGGCATGCACACACTTTAAATCTGCATTTAGAGTTAGTGTTAAAAACACAGTCCACGTTTACAGACAACCCCCTATGGGTGTACATGGACAAAGGAGGTGGAGAGAAGCTCCACCCAGCTCCATGCAGATGGGCTTCTACTCCAGGGATGCACTTCAGCTGAGGACTGTAAGGGCCGAACAGGGGGTGCTGGGCTGCCCACTGCCGCCTCTTTGAGCCCACACCTCTGAGAGGTCAGAGGACAAGGGCTTCAGCACGTCATTACTGCTGGGGCTGACAGTGCCACAGGCCCTTGCTACTGCAGAGCTAGCCCTAGCAGGGCCCACTGCCCTGCATGGACCACCAGTTGCACTATAGGAGAAACTACGCTGTGAGGACCTAATACCTCCCGCTGTCTACAGCACACTGCCTGAACCGTTATCATGTCCCCACTGTCATAACACTCTAGAGGACAGTGGCTCGCACTGATCTGCCATGGTAGGCATTGTGCCAAAGTTATTGCTCACAGTCACAGATGGTGTAGGTTAGGGAGACTATGATGGAAATAAAGTCAACATTTGCCACTGACTCACGCTTCAAGGCACATCTTCAAGAGAAAACCACTCACGTTCTAAGAAGTCCATGTCATAAAATTGGCAGAGGTGTCTGACCTACCAGACACACTCTCCCCCCCCCAAAAAAAAACCTCAAAATAAATGCAGAAAAATTATGTAAAACAAGGTAATTTGATGCCAGAGACAGAACAAGATAGCTTCTTAGCAATAGAAACTATGGTTAATAAAATGCTTGCTAAGAACTTGCGAGAATGGGGCTGGAGATGTAGCTGGATGGTCGAGTGATTGTGCAGCCCATGTGAGGCCTCAGCCAACATCATACTGAATAAGGAAGGACCTGGAAGCATTTGTTCCACGTCCAGGAAGAAGGTGAGGGTGCCAGTCACTGCTTTCCTCTTTCCTCCCTCTTGCCACCTCTCTGTCTCTCTTTTTGTCTGTCTGTCTCTCTGAACTCCTCTTCTCTGTGGTTCCCCCCCCATCAAATATCACTGTTTATTTAACTGACCCGCTTACAGAAATAGCACAGATGTCACCCTCCATCCTTCTCCTAGGGCTATCTGTCTGGTCTTCCCTGTTGCCAGCATCTCTACCACACATGGAATGGGCTGTCTCTTTTCTTCGTTCCACCTCGTGGAGAAGTCAGTTTGGGCCACAGAAGGTGGTGGTCTATGTGTGCATGGTATAGTGCTCCTGTGTGTGTGTGTGTGTGTGTGTGTGTGTGTGTGTTATATGTGCCTCTGTGTGTGTATGGTCTATGTGTGCATGGTATATGTATACAGTGTGTGTGTACCTGTGGGGAGAGTGGTCTGTGTGTTCATGGTATTTGTGTAGGTAAATGTGTACCTGTGGGGAGGGTAGTCTATGTGTGCGTGGTATCTGTGTATGCTGTGCTTGTACCTGTGTATATGGCCTATGTGCACCTATGTGTGTGTGGTCTATGTGTGCATGGTATATGTGTACAGTGTGTGTACCTGTGTGTGATCTATGTGTGCATGGTATATGTGTATGGTGTGTGTGCACCTGTGTGTGGGGTTCACAGCACCTGTGTGCACAGAGGCCAGAGGAGGCCGTTGAGTGTGCTGCCCTATCACCGTCCGCCTTGTCTTGCTGAGACAGGGTCTCTCACTGAAGCTGGAGCTAGACTGGTGACCAGGAAGGCCCAGTGACCCTCCTGTTTGCAGCCTAGCTCAGTGTTAGCGTCACAGGCATGGTCAGATTGTTTGTGGCCTCCATCCAGCAAACTTAACTCAGGTCCTCATGCCTCCACAGAGAGCGCTCTAACCCCCCGAGCTGTCCCCTCAGCTCCTATAGCTATAATTTCTTCACTGTGCTCACTTAAATATGCTTGATTATAGTTATAATTACACTAATCTTCACTTGTAAGTCTTGTTGTATTTTTTTTCTTGCAGCAAAGTATCCTGAGATAAAATCCTTGGTGAAACCTGACCCCAACCTGATCTGGATCATACCCATAATGCTTCTTGTGCAGTTGGTTGCATTTTATTTAGTCAAGAACTTGGAATGGAAATGGGTCCTATTTTGTGCCTATGTCTTTGGTGGTTCTATTAACCACTCACTAGCTATAGCTTCTCATGAGATTTCTCATGAGAGTTCCTTCTTTGGCCACCACAAGGCATCGTGGACCCGCTGGTTTGGAATATTTGCTAACCTCCCTCTCGGGATTCCATATTTGATTTCCTTTAAGAGATACCACATGGATCACCATCGATTCCTCAGAGCTGATGGCATGGACGTGGGTGTTCCTCATGACTTGGAAGGCTGGTTCTTCTGTACCACTTTCAGGAAGCTTGTCTGGATTATTTTTCAGCCCCTTTTTGTTATTTTTCGACTTCTACTTATCAACCGAAAACCAATTTCTTATCTGGAAATCATTAATGTTGTGGTTCAGATCACTTTTGACATTATAGTTTACTATGTTTTTGGAATTAAATCTTTAGTCTACATGCTGGCAGCCTTCCTGCTTGGCCTTGGTTTACACCCAATATCTGGGCATTTTATAGTAGAACATTACATGTTCTTAAAGGGACACAAAACATACTCATATTATGGGTCTCTGAACTTACTCACCTTCAATGTGGGCTATCATAATGAGCACCATGACTTCCCCAACATTCCTGGAAAAAACCTGCCCCTGGTAAGTAAAGGATTTGGTAAATATTTTCTCTAATAGCTGTATAATCCAAATTAGTCTTCACCTGTTCATTTTTAATGGAAGCTAGTACAATTTATCAACCAAAACTCCTCAATAAAATGAAAATCGAAGGGGCTGGAGAGATGGCTCAGCAGTTAAGAGCACTAGCTGTTTTTCCAAAGGACCTGAATTCAATTCCCAGCAACCACATGATGGCTTTCAGCCATCTGTAATAGAATCTGATTCCCTCTTCTGCTGTGCATGAAAACAGTGTTCGTATACATAAAATAAATCTTTTTTAAAAAATGAAAATCAAAGCATTATATACATCTAGTATCTGACAGGCTACTTTTATGAAGGGTACAGTCAGATATTTAAGCTCAGTGATTATTTTTAGGGATCAGGAACACAGGCAGATATTTAAACCCTGGTATGCAATAAAATAAGTGTGTTAACTACAGTTCTATGGCTGTGAAAAGGTTTATCGAGTGGCACCATTTGGAAACACATGTTGGATCACAGAGGGATGAAAAACCAATGTTAGATTTTCTGGAAGTCACACATGACACCTGCAACTTAATTTCAGTACGTTCAGAAGGAGGACAAAGAGCGAGGGTTTGTTTATCAGAACACTGCAGAGGGTAACTGCTACAGTTGACTGTCAAGGAACCTGGGTCACACCTTCAAATTGGTGAAGGCTGGATGAGAGCTACTTGATGATTCTTTCACCTGTTCAGTGGAATTTACATTTTCAGAATAAAGTGTTTGAGGAAAGTACACAGGCAAGTACCTGTGTGAACACAGCCTTGAGCTTGTGTAGTGTGACACTAGCTCCCAATGCCTTCGTGTCAGGATGCCCTGAATCTCTGGTGTAGCTTTTGTTGACCTGTGCTGTGACTGGGGAAATGAATTTTTATTTAACGATTTTTTTTTTACGTGCATATGTGAGTGCCTATATGTATGTATGTGAGACACGTTCATATTTGGTGCTCAAGAAAAACCAGAAGAGGGTGTCAGATACCCTGGAGCTGGAGTTACAGAGAGCTGCAAGCTGCCACGCGGGTGCTGGGAACTGAACTCAGGTCCTCTACGAGAATGGAAGGTGCTCTTAATTGCTGAGCTATCTCTCTAGCCTCGAATTTTTACTATTTTTAAGAGGGTCTGCCTTACAGACAAGGTAGTAATATTTTTAATGAACGGATTTCTCCAACATAAGCCACATAGAAAGGTATGTGTAGTTTTCCGTAGCCATCCTGATACTAAAAACTTAGTTCCATTCATACATCCTGACTTAAGGCCCATGGTACCCCTGACTGTTCATGCCCCTCCTTCTTTTACTGACCTAATCTTACAAACATCCCCAGATTTCACTAGTCTACCTTTCCCTGATCTTTCTGTGAGTTAGATCTAGGAACTTCATGCTTTGTGTCTTAATAATTTCCTGGTACTTGTTAGACAGTTAATTATAGCAGTTACAAGTGTACCTATGAAATGATACAATAATAAAATGGGCTAAGCTTGTTCCTTAGCTTGTTTGTGGTACTAGAGATAAAAGTATGTCCTAATGCACGCTACTAAATCATGTTGTCACTGAACTACATCTCCAAGTCTTATGGCTTTAACAGCTATGTTAAAATGTGACTCATAGACAATGCCGGCTCTGATGGCACACACCTCCAATCCAGCACTTGGGAGGCAGAGGGAGGTACATCTCCAAGTTTGAGAACAGCCTGGTCTACAGAGCTAATTCCCACAGCTGGGTCTACACAGAGAAACCCTGTCTCAAAGAAAACCAAAGTACATGTGTCAAAGCACATGTTTGTGTGGATAGCGTGGGTGCGTAACTCATACAAAGCAGCCGCTTGAAGTAGGTCTCAGAATATTCACAGAGCTGCGCAGCTAGCCTAGGAACCAATTACAGAACATTTCCATTACAAAGACATTTTGGAATCCCAACCTTTACATTTCTTAAGAGCATAGTTTTAGTGAGATTTGCTGTTCACGAAACTCTTGGAATTCTTACTTTTTTCTTCATGTGTGTTACATGCTGTGTGTGCGGAAGTCGAAGGACAGTTTGCCGGAGGTGGTTCTCTCCTTTCACCATGTGGATTCTGGGGATCGGATTCAGATCTTCAGGACTGCCAGCAAGTGCTTTTAACTACTCAGTGATCTCATAGCCTCACTTTAAGCATGCATTTTCCCCTTACTTACAGCTTTATAAAGTACAAAGACAGCGGGGATTCTGTAAGCAGCTGAATTGTATCGGACACACAGCTAATAGATTCTCTAGGGTTTATAAACCGTACATAATGTGAAGAATTTATTCATTTTTACCTTGTGACCCTTAAATGTTTATAATTTATCATTCTTTGCATTACCCTGGTGGCTAATACACATGCAGTCTTAACGAATGTCTTAAATGTTTATCTAATCTCTGACTGGCTCTGTTGTTTTACAGCTTTAGAACACTAGTGTCTTCCTTCCTTCCTTCCTTCCTTCCTTTCTTCCTTCCTTCCTTCCTTCCTTCCTTCCTTCCTTCCTTCCTTCCTTCCTTCAACATTTTATTGATTCTTTGGGAATTTTACATCATGCACCTCAATCCCACTCATGTTCCCATCCCTTGTACCCAACCCCTGCCCTTGCAACAGCCTCCATCTAAAGAAAATAAAACTCTAGCTGTGGGAGCAGTAGTGTGTCACAGTGTGTCCCACATCGTTGGACCTTTTGTCCACACTCATGTGTTTTGAAAATGTTCATTGTAATGAGTGCTTAGTCTCTTTCAAGGCCTTCTGCTATCCCATCAGTACTGGATCATCACCAGGAATCCCCTTGGATATCCTGTAGTTGCCCTGTGTCTTGGGGATCTTGCAGATTTGGATCTGTATGGTCTTCCCCTCCACGTGCTCCACCAGTTCACAGATGGGGTAGATTTGAAGGTGGGCCAACTCGAAGCCCTGGATCTGGGCCTGGGTGGTAGCTGAGTTGGTCAGCCCACAAGCTCTCCTGCTCCCACATCACCAGTGTGAGCTTTCCAGCACTATCATGGCGAGGTCCCTGATGTTGCAGTTGCCAAGGAACAGGGCCAGCTCTCCCGCCCTTGTGCGCTTGGAATCAGCTCACCTGTGCCCACACCAACGGAGAAAGCTCTACTGTACTGCCTAGGCCAGGTGCAGGGCCTGTAGCTTGTGAGGGCCAGGGCCAGATCTCTGCCAGCTCTCTTGCCTGCCATAGGGGGCTCAGGTGAGGGGGGACATCTCTCCCTTGCCTAGGCCATTCCACAATAGACAAGTGGTAGGGAGAGCTCTCCCATGATCCCCTGTACCCATGCCACCATGGTCAGCTCTATTATGCTGCCCAGGTGAAGTGTAGAGCCTTCTCTCCCTAGTGCTGCAGCCAGTGAAGAACAGGACTAACTCTCCAGCTCTCATGACCCCAGGGCCAGCTCTGCCACCTGCTGCAGGTGGCAAGGAATGGGGGCTGGTGGGAGGGTATTTCTCCATCACCACTGCAGTGCAGACATGCACTTGTGTCTTTCTGTTCCAGCCGTTAAGCTGCTGGCTTTGCCATAAGTCCAGGGTAGAGTATGACAGAGCTGTGTATGTGCATGGTCTGAAGGCCATCTTTATTCATGAAGAACTGCAGGGGTCTGAAGGACCCTGAGCAAAGGCATTGTCCTTTGGCTGCTTTGGTATGTTGTCCCTCTGTCTGTGTCAGACACTCACCGTCATCTTGAGGACTCCGTAACACTCGCTGTGTTTTTTCACTTCCAGGTGAGGAAAATAGCAGCTGAATACTACGATAACCTCCCCCACTACAACTCCTGGTTCAGAGTGCTGTATGATTTTGTAATGGATGACACACTGAGTCCTTACTCACGGAGGAAGAGGCTTCTGGAAGGGAAACAGCTTTTAGAGTGAACACTATCAGAGCCAAGACGAATTCTGCAAAGATTAGAAGTTGCCGGCAGTGTGGATTTCTCCCTTGTTAAAATTAAGACAGTGATGCTCAGGAGCTAGCCCAGAAGAATTTCATCTCCATAGTATCAAGAAGCTGTTCTGGTTTCCAGTCAGCTGACTCTGTTACAAAGCTCAATTGTGTGCTATCCAATTACCATCTCTGAGAGGGTGTTCACCCATGTCAGTCATTTCGCAGGAATATTGTAAAACTGCCTATTTCTGCTCTATGATTTTTGTCACAAAGTTTTATTTTAAAATAGTTACTACTTAGTTAATACTAAAGTATTAATCACACTATATCAATATCTATTGCTTTTTATATTTTTCTTTCTTCATTACATATGGTTGCCTGAGCACTAGAAAAACTTATTTTAAACTTTTCTTTCCAAAAGAGTACTTTAAAAAGATACGGTTGCACACACATACAGGCTCAGCCACACCTGAAGGAAAGCTATATAAGAGAATTGATGTACTCAGAGGTTGAAGCCATTAACCATGTCAAATAGCAGGTAGTTAGGCCAGAAATCCTGATTATCACAAAAGCATCACATAGACCCTATGTTATAAGGAAATATTATTCAAGATGAGAAAATATTTTCAAATTGTTATCAGACACAATGCAACTCCGGAAAGTGTCAAGGGAGGCACAGACAGTTGACTCTGGAGATAGAATCCTCTGTGGAGTTGAAAAACATGATGAACTGTCCCAGTGTCACCCCCAAAGCACTCTGTTTCTGACCTTCTCATGCAGGGAGGCTCCTATCATCATTCATTGTGTTACATAAAGAACTATTGATTTAACATTTAGAACGATGGAGCTAGAGGGATGGTCCAGCAGTTAAGGGCACACATTGCTCATGAACAGGGCCCGAGTTTGCTTCGCAGCACCCACAATTAGGCAGCTCACAGCTGCCTGGAACTTTTGAACTTCTTCAGTACTTTTATTCATGTGCACACTCACACACTCACACACACACACACACACACACACACACACACACACAGAGACAATTTTAAAAAAAGATCCATGGGTTTGATACAAGCATTAAACAGAGTGTGGACCCTTCTCACCTACTAACTCCAGCCAATGGCTTCAATTGGTACCACAATGCTGAAAACTCACACAGCAGCCGGCTCAGTCCTCTCTGAACTCTGGTGTATGGAGGACACCACCATCCCTCCCGAAACTGCTGTTTCCTGTCACACTGTGCTGCTTATCTGGGAGGAGGTTTCCATCTTCTGGGCAGACGCAATGCCGTGGCTCCACTAACTGACTCACGCTCCATTCTTCTTGAGATCCATCATCAGGGAAGTAGGAAGGTCAGGCTCTAGAACCTTCCAAGAATGAGGCCTGCCAATATGGTTCAGTGGCTAGCGCCTGAATTTGAATTTTGTCCCCAGTTTATTATTATTATTCTAGCATTCTGCCAAAGCAAGTCAAGGACCACCTATGACTTTGAAGACAAATGTTCACCTCTCTCATAATTTTAATCATAGTGCCCCTGGGCTGGTAACTCTTGACTGAATGGATATTTTATTTCTCTATCCCCAGCACTGTGCAAGGGCAAGGCTAATCACTTGATAAATACAGTGAAACCAGCAGGAAAAGTTTCCTTGAATGTGAGAAAATTATATCAAACTAACAGCTAAAGCCAGAGGTTTTTTTGTATAACCTTTAGGCCAATGTGCTTGACTAGAGAAAAAGGACATTAAAAAAGTATTCATGAAACAAACTCTGTGAAACACTCACGTTGCAATCCAAAACACAAACACGCGTATCCTGTAGGTTTCTTATCAGACAGTGTGTGTGTGTGTTTCACTCACTCCTACAGTGATGCTGAGGGCTCGTGGAAGTCACAAGGAACTGAGGAGCCTGCAGAAGCCCATTGCAGTGGGCTGTAATATAGACAGTGCTGGACTTAGACTCCCGTAGTGTAGCTGCCTGCATGATGTACTACTGACAGTTTTCCTAAGTGGCCACCAGTGGTGGGGTGGGCTCTTTGGTAATTCAGGCGTCAAAAGTTATCCATGTAAGTAAGTAATTAATGCCAGTAAACACACTGCTTTACCAGGCTAGACTCATTCATTTGATGTGTCATTGTATCTCTATCTGGAGTGCTAGATACAGATAGCTCAGGAAAACTAACACCAAGCAAAGCACAAGGCAGTGAGGATACAAAGTGTGGTCCTGCATGAAGGATTGATGTCCTGTTCCTGTGAGGTGCTCCCCACATTCAGCATAGTTTCATAATAAAGACTTCATGAAACATAGGTGAGGGTGTAGCTAGGGCTCACAGAGGGCGTGTGTCTGGCCTTTGGCTCTGCCAGACCCTGCTGCAACCAGCATTCTAACTCTCTGTCCACCTGATGACATGGCTGTTTTCTCCACATGCTCCCTGTGAAGGAACCATTCAACACTCAGGTGACCAAGCTGAGCCCGCATGACAGGACCCAGGGCCCAAACCCAGGTCAGTCAAAGCCTGTGCCCTTCTGTTATTGCACCTGCATAGCTGACTCTGGAGCTCTGTCTGAACAAGGAAATGTGCCACTTCCCACAGGAATCTGCCAGGAGCCTTTGTCATTTGAAAGGAATCAAGAACAATCACAGTACCGGGGCTGGGAAGGCCCATAGAACTCTACCCCCAGAAACCCGAAACAAAAAATCTCTGAGGTGATGTCCATGTAATGTTCCCAGACAGAGAGGAGCAGTGTGCCTAGGGCACCAGGGAAAAGAATCTCAGCCTATAGAGGGAAGAGCTACAGTTGAGACCTCACCATGCCTGGCTAGAATGGGAATGTTAGGCTAGAGCTCTTTGTTTACAAAATGAGGAACAACCTGCAGAAAAAGAAAAGTGGGGACTGTTTGAAAAAGGACAGTTTGTTTTGGCAAGTTCGGTCTGAAGGGCAGGTGACTCAGTAAGCCAGAAACTTCACACACAGAGGGAAGACATTCAGTGTTGACAAGACCACAGCCCCTGCAGGCCAGAGGCATCTGACAGGCATGTGTGAACCCCCATGGCCCAGGTCACCTTTATAGCCAGTGTGGATGGCACGCACGGCTCTAGGATGCTTTGTGAAGGAGGCCTGCAGGAATGGACATCCATCACTGTGGGGAGCCACATTCTGGCAGCTCAGCAGTTTCCAACAGGGACAGGGTTTCCATGGTTCTTCTTCCAGGGGGTAATTCTCAAAGGCTGCTCTCACAGGCCTCATTTGTTTAGTCTGTGGTTTCATTCTCACAGCCTCCTCAAGCCTGGTGACATAAGTGGGTGACTGGTTCTCATTCTCAACAGAAGGATTCCTGTCAGCCATGAGCACAGAGATAAATGTGCAGTTCTCTTCAGCCCAGGTGCTCCAATAACCAGAAAGCGGCTTCCTTCCTGCTGTCGTTCCAGAAGAAGCACTTTCATACCAGTGTTCCAGGTTCTATGTGATGAGAATGGTGGGCACCACAGAGCCTTCCGTACTGGCTCCCTTCCCCTGAATCTCCGCTTCCAGGCAGGGGCCTTACCGCCAACCCACTATCGCCTCTGGGAAGTTTCCATGTCCAGGGAAGGCTTCTAGGCCAGCTGAATTTCAGTCTCCCTCACCCTTGGAGGATGAGCCCCCGAGAGGCATGTGGGTGGGATTTCCTTCACAGACATGGTTACAAACCATCCAGGCAGCTCATCTCACCACTGAAACTCCAGCCTGAGGATAAAGAGTAGGAAAAGCTTCAGGTTTAGTTCTAGCCTATCATTCTACAGCTCCCACTGCGTGTCAATGTCTTTAAAATGAGCAAAAACAAAGACAGTGACTAAATGTCAGAGCTGAATAGCAACCTCCTTGGGTCCTTGAGGGTCTTGCCTCAGGCTTCTTGTCCTGGATGCTGTCCTTAGCCACATCGGTACACAGCAGACCATTCCCTCAGAAGACCACATTCTCTCCTTATTCAGCACCATGTAGGGCCCAGATCCAGGCAGAAGTCAGCACACAAGCTTTTGGCTGCCTCAAAGCCATTTCTAGGTGATGAGGGGCAGATGAGCAGCAGGGAAGGCTGGCTCTGGGTCCTTCTCCTCCAAGATAGTATGTAGATTGGGGCCTATGTCTGAGTACAGCATGCACCCAGAACCCAAGAAAAGTACACACTGAAGTCGAAGGAGCTGCAAAAGATGCTCTTGTGTTTAAGGCACAGATGCTGAGAACTGATCACAATCAAAACCACAAACTACCAAGGGTCCTTTTAAAGTCACACATGAGTAACTGCACAGCACATGGACACTGGACAAGGCAACGCTGCGGTGTGTGACACAGAAATGGGCATGTCTAAGACACAGAAATGGCTGATAGGAGCAGCCCTGTGTCTGCCCCAAGCACAGCCTCAGCCCTGCTGGGCTCTGCTTCCTCACAGAGATCTATTAGGTCTATTAGCATGACTCCCACTCAGAGCCAGTTCAGAGCCAGACATCCCTGTTCAGCCTTCCCTAGAGCCGGTAACACCAAAGCATGTTAGTCCTTCCTGACACCTTTCTCATGATGGAAGCTTCCCCCTCCCCATCCCCTGGGTGTGCTCCTATCTCTGCAGAGAAACAGGGCCGGCTTGCTCAACTGCAGATTGGCTCCTTGTGTTAGGAAATCTAAGATCGTACTGCATGCTGCTCCACTGACAACTGCGGAGGCAGAAATTAATGGTTTACTTAAGGCCAGCCCAAGGAAAGCAGCAGAGACTTTGGTGTCTCAGTTTCCATAATCACCAGAGCTCAGGGTTACAAAAGACCTTTCCCAGGCAAGAATGGTGAGGCTGTAGGCAGAAAATCCTTCTGCTGGGTGGAGCTTTCCCCAGGGCTCCACTCTCCATCCTTTCAGGACCTCCCTGACTTCTGAGCACCACCTCCTGGACAGCTCTGGTATGTTCTTCCCAAGCAAACCATTCTGGGAGTCCAGTCCAATTAGCCTCAACTCACTGGAAGCAGGGGCTTTGCAGAGGTCTCTGTTTAAAAGAACCCTCCAGCACCAAATAGAGGACCTTTGCGCAAGCATTTGCTCACGTGGTCTTTACCAAGCCCTTCTCTGCACAACCATCTCATCCATCCCCATGGGTAAGTTAAGATTTTTGTGTTAACAAGTAAAGGTGGTTTAGCTGAGACATTGGAGTTTAGAATTCTGATCTGCAGTGCAGCTTCAACGGGCACTGTTGATGTTGACAATTCTGGAGAGTTCCAGAAAGGAGAAGCCACTGTCTAGCTAGCTATGTGCGTGTCCTCACCGTTAGGAAAAGAAGGCTGCCAGCATTTACTGCAACTTACGTGCCTTTGTGATTGACCTAACCTGGCTGAGACAGAATGAGGACGTGACAGGCACACGTGCAGAGACGCTCGGACCGGGTGAGTCCTGCGCTTCAGTGGAGATGCACCGGCGGCCTGGAATCTCGGTGTGTTTACTGTGTGCTGCTGAAGAAGAAGGCGTGTTAGCTAATCTTGTTAGGTGTATTCTTAGAAGAGCAGTCTCAGGCCGCAGTCATCCAGGAGACAGCTGCGGTTGACACTCTCACACACACTGTCAACATCTGTACTGGGACCATGGGAAGGCCTTGCCATGCTGCTGGAGCCTGCTGGCAACATTGAACAGTACCTGAGTGGGGAGTGAGGACTGAAAGAAATAAAGCAATGTACAAGGGATCAGCATGAGAGGACTATCAGTAGATACCGAAGCCCTGAGTTTATTCAACAGCTCCTTTTTAGAGGAAAAGCAAAACAAGTCGCATCAATACAAGGAAAGGGTTCATGAAACAGCCAAACTTATTTTCTTAAGCCTCTTCCCTGTAGCAGATATGGCCCAAAGTCACATAAACAAGTTAAAGGAACTTGGCAAAACATCCTGCTTATCTCTGTTTCAAGGCGAAGGCCAGGGTGAAAACATGTTTTTCGCTGAATACTCAATAACAAAGCAGCTTGCCAAGCAAGCAGCTCTCCACACATGCCCTTGGGTCTGAGGCATTTGAATCCTTGACATGGCTCTGCTCATGTCATTTATACAGGAGTATACTCCCTCCTCACACCCAGTAAATTAAACTTTCTTGACCTACGTGAGTTCCAGCCTCTATTTGCTTTATCAGAGAAAGATAAAATGGAATGCTTACCCAGAACAGCTACTGTCTTTTCAGTGATTCTTTGTTTCGTTTTGTTTGTTTGTTTTGTTTTTTCTTGCCGTTCAGATAGAATGTCGAGTTTTGTACTGCAGCCTGGAACGCTCTGTCACTGACGTTGGCCTTAAACTCAAGGTCATCTTGCCACAGGGCCTGTGTGCTGGGATTACAGATGGGCATCAACACAGACCACCAGTGTCACCTGCACATTTTAAATTTATGAAGAGATTTCTTTTTTTTAATGTCATCTTGGTGGCCTGGGGAGATGACATGGTTGCTAGAGTTCTTGCTGCACAGATATGAGGACCTGAGTACAATCCCCAGAATCCACGATTAAATGATAAATATGAAAACTGATCTCAGTGAAGGGCATCTGGAATCGCTCTCTGGGAGGCAGAGACAGGAGGGTCCCTGGAGCCACTGCTGAAACAGGCTAGCCTTATCAGCAAGCTCAAGGTGCAGAGAGAGACCCTGCCTCAAAAAATATGGTGGGCAACAACTGAAGAAGACACCTGAGGCACACACATGCAACTAAAACTAATAACAGCATTGAGAAGTGCTGGCCTATGGGAAGCTTTAGTAATAATATTTGTAGAGGGCATTTCCTATAAACATTCCTTTTTGCTTCAACCAAACTGATTTGCAATAATTTTTTCTGGAAATAGCATCCAATAAGTAATTATTCCTCAATAAATAGCTTCTTTTACTTCTTTTAAAATGTATCACTGGGACCTGGAGAGATGGCTCATCAGCTAAGAGCACTGGCTGCTCTTCCAGAGGACCTGGCTCTATTTCCCAGCACCCATCTGGTGGCTCACCATCCATCACTCCAGTCCCAGGAGCTTTGATGCCTCGTTGGGCACCGCATGCATGTGGTACACAAACATACATTCAGGCAAACACTCATACACATAAAATAAAAATAATCAAACTATCCATTTTTTTTATAAATTAGCACTGCCTTGGAAAATTTGCATGCGTGAATTTTTTTTGGGCATGCATCCGAGAATAGTGGCAACAGCCTTTATGTTTGAGGGTTTCATGATACTCCCTGGCCAATAACTCCTAGGGAGGTTGCGTTGGCCCTTGGATTTCCATTCACAAACCTATGGCTCCTGGGTGTGCCATTTCCTGTTTACTCAGGGTGTCTTCATTTAAACCTGCTACCTTTACCACTCTTCCAGCGGCTTTTACAAGTCAGAAAGGCACTCAAATCTTAGAATTCTGGAATGAAACCCTTTCCAGAGGTGGGAAGAACTCTGGAGGTCCTCCATCATCTTTTCCAAGTATGTTCCGTTTTATCACTTTAACCACTGTCTTCTTAAAATAGTCATGTTGCGCGCAGCAGTGTGGAGGTGAGGCTCGACCCTGTCTCCAGAACCCATGCTCATTCCCGTGAGCCATCCAGGCTTCTCCTCTTTGGGTGCTGCAGGGCTACCGTGCTTCTCATTATGCTTGACGTCTTGGTGGGAATGGCTCATGCTGCTCAATCTGGCCCAGTCCAGAAGAGAAAGGCCACACTCTTCCTGCTGCTGGAGCTGCTTCCTTGACCCTAACCAGTTGCACAGCACCTTGGCCTCTCCATTGGCCACACCTGGCTATTGCAAGGCCCAGGCTGGGCAAGCAACCACCATCATTAGTTTTCTTTTCACCACATACTTGGTGGGGCAGGATTAGCTAATTGCCTCCTCTAGATTAATCTTAATCTGTTTCACCTGGATAGTTTTGACATTTCTGTTTCCTGTGAACTGCTGTCAAGGCCTTAACGCCTTGCCCAGGCTAACTGGTACATCATCTGTCTTTCTGTAGAATTATTTCCCAGGAATCAAACTTGACCTAAGCATTGTCTTCTGTATCGCATTCTCTTCCTCCTCACCGTCTGACTCTTCCCACGAATTCCAAAGTTTTGGATCCCAGGAAGGGTTCTTCAACACAGACCTAATTTGTACACTCTTCCCTTTGTACGTTCTGCCAGCCAACATGTCCCTTGCTTCTTTATCACATTTTTCCCTTACTCATATCAGAGGCTGATGCCAGGGAGAACACCTTGTTCATTTGTTAGTTTTTTCTTTTTGTAACACTTGCCCTAAGTGAGTATGTTCCATCTGGGAAGACAGGCGAGCTGCAGTTGCATGTCTTATTACACACATCAAAGCAAAGCAGATGGTACAATGCAGATTGCCTAGGACTCTGCCCTGTATGTGTCTTCTCTGGCACTGAAGTACATTCTTTAATCGATCAGCTGTTTGAGGAGCATCTCCACACTCAAAGAACGGAAGGGTGCCTTCCTTTTTTCAAGGAGGGGTGCCGGCCCAGATAGATTTCCTCCAACGATGTTCCACTCAGAGATGCTCAGGGAGAATGTTGCACCCACTACAGCAAGGAGGCTGATACTGCCTCAGGTTCAAGTCTCAGGACCCTATGGGCCAAATAACCGCTCTCCTCAATTCATCATCAAATCAAGCACCAACTGCTTTGTGGGAGTCCCTGGGAGACCTGAGCAAATGTTTCATTCCAGACAGGGTGCCGTCAACAGACCAAAGAAATGACTCTGCCAAAGGCAAGCCTAAGGGAGTCAGTGCGTTGACTGGGGTCACTTACAGGATCACTGATGACTCAAAAGCAGCTGTCTCGCTAGAAAGCCCACCTCAGCACAGGTGACAATTCATGGAGTCTACATTCCTGGAAGCTCCCTGCATGACTTGCAGGCATCTTGGCTAGCCAGACAGTTTCATCTCTTCAACAATTCTTGCTTTTTCCTAGAGGACTGGTAAAGATTGTCTTTAATGTTATTTTATGTATATAGGTGGTTTTAGCTACATGTATGTATGTGTACCATGGGCCTGGTGTCTGCAGAAGTCAGAAGAGAGCATGAGATCCCTTGGAATTGGAGTTACAGTTGGTATAGTTACCATGTGGGTGCTGGGAACTGAACCAGAGTCCTCTGCAAGAACAATAATTGCTCTTAATTGCACACTTAATGGCTGGGCTATCTCTCCAGCCCCTGTTACTGTTTATATGAGCTTGGGAACAGAGCCTTATAAATACTACAAGTCTTAGGAACTTTCTGAGTCTTTTAGGTTATTTACTTCCTAAGCTCTATAAGTTTTGCTCACTTCCTCTCTACCTCCATCTTTTCCTGCAATTCCTTTCATATCTATAGAACACTGAAAGTTTAAAAGTTTACCTGATTTTTTTTTCTTGACACAAATATGACATGAAAGTAGGGAGGGACTACTGAGAGGGAGAAGGAGAGAAGAAAGGGTTGGGGAGCATCCTAGCTGCTTTCTATTGCTGTGACGGAGCACCATGACCAACCTATAAATAGAAGCATTTAATCCGGGGACTCAGAGTTCCAGGGCGCTAGTCCATGAGCATCATGATGGGCGCATGGCATCAGGTAGGCAGGCATGATACTGAAGCAGTGACTAAGGGCTTCCACTCTGATTGACAAGCTGGAAGACAGAGCAAGGGAGCTAACTGAAAAAGGTGTGGGCTTCTGGAACCTCACAGATCATCTCCTGTCACTTACCTCCTCCAACTAGGCCACACCTCATAATCCTTCCTAAACAGGTCAGCCACTAAGGGATCAAGTATCCAAGTATTTGAACCCATGAGGCCCTTCTTGTTCAAACCACTAGAGGGTGAATATGGTCTGAGTACATGATATACTTGAATGAAATGTCATCAGGACACTTGTCAATTCGTATGATGAATACATACTAATAAAAAAAATCAACACCATGAAGGGAATGAACCGCTCCTTTTGACAAAGGCTGTAACAGGAACCCAAAGCACAAGAAAATACAGTTTAGAAAAAGGAAAAGGAAAGAAGAAAAGATCCTAGAGAAAAGAAGGTCCCAGAGCTACTGATGCTCAGCTTACACGTTTGACAAGAAAGACAAGAAAGGGATTACCTCTGGTCTAACTGGTATCTTGCCTCCTTGATCCCTGATGGCAGCAAAACCACAAAGCTGTGTCAGAAGATTAGACAAGAAACCTCTGTTCTGGAGGCATGGGATAAACATTGCTGTCTACAGTGGATTAGTGGCGTTAGTTCTCTGGTGCAGAGGACCTTGCTAAACAGCTGAGGGCAATGTTTAATGGTGTCTTTATCACCCAAAACCCACAGTGTTATCTCAGGTGACCCGGGATTTCCAGATCTGAAGTCAGTCCGAGGCCTCACCTTGAACTGGACACATGCCGTGGGAGTAAAGCCCGGCGAGACAGAATGTGGCAGTTCAAATGAGAAGTCCCCCTTATTCCCAGGCATTTGGACACTTGATCCCCAGTTGGTGGCTTTATTTGGGGAGGTGTAGGAGGAAGTGTGTCACCGGACACAGGCTTTGAGGTTTCGAAAGCCACTTGCCATTTTGAACTCACTCTCTCTGCTTGCTGTTTGTAGTTCAAGATATGACCCCTCAGCTCTTAGATTCCAGCTCCAGTCACCATGACAACCTGCAGCCACACTTGCCTAGTGCCATGGTGACAGACTCCTATCCCTCTGGAACTGTAAGCCCCAGATAGACCCTTCCCTAAGTTGCCTTGATCGTGGTGTTCTATCAGAGCAATGCAACTAACTAACAAGTAACTAAGTAACAACTAACAAGTAACAAGTAACTAAGTAACAACTTAGTTAACAAGTTAACAAGTAACTTAGTTAACTTAGTAACAAGTTAACTAAGTAACAACTAAGTAACAACAACTAACAAGTAACTAAGACAATTAACACATGCAAGAAATGACTTCGAAGAAGGCTGGAAAGCCCTCCCTAACAGGATGTCTGCGAAGGACAGTGTGTGCACAAGACAGGAGCATGACGTACAAGGGGAAGGCAGGTGCTGGGCACACGCCCCATAAAGGATCACAATGCTTTCCCAGGGGCACATGTTGGCTTCTTACCTGTCCTGGCTCTCAAGCCAATTTCCATTCTGGAAAAATGCCTTTCTTCTTCTTAATACACCATCTCTGTTTCTCTCACTAACCATCTACCCTGGTCCAATTTTTTGTTCTTGTCCCAAGAACCTGGATACCTCAGCAGGTGTCCTATGAACTCAGATCTGTGCC
The DNA here is from genome assembly GCF_030254825.1 of Meriones unguiculatus. Classification (NCBI taxonomy): domain Eukaryota; kingdom Metazoa; phylum Chordata; class Mammalia; order Rodentia; family Muridae; genus Meriones; species Meriones unguiculatus. The sequence continues at coordinate 100,238,541 of NC_083359.1, read as the reverse complement.
TAGAGCAGGCAAAGTTTAAGAATAAGAGCCTCAGTCATGAAACTCAAAAACTGAGTGTAAGGAGATGGGGGCGGGGTCTCTTAAATACGAGGTAATTGAATACTTGTGATTCGAAGGTGGAAGGGGATGACTAGAACGAGGAACAAGATGATCAATTGAGCTAGAGAACAAGGGGAATGAGGAGGGGGGAAACGAAGTATGAACAAAAATGTGGTCATGAAACCAGTTTCTTTGTGTGCTAATTCTAAGTTATAAAGGATTTTGTCTCTGATAGACAACACAGTGCTTAGGGAGAACCTAAGGAATTGGTACCATTTGACTGGACACTAATTGGGAAGGAAATTGTCTTCCCAAGAAAGAGTATGCATATCTCCTGGTTGTTTGTTCATTAGCGTTGTGGCCCTAAGGAGTAAACCTGGGGTCTTAAGAATGCTGGTGAGGACCTAACCACTGAGCCACCTCTCTAAATTTTGGGGAGGAAATATGAGCCAGGACCTCACTTACTTGTCATCTGTCTACCTCAGTTTTGCTAGTAGCGAGGATGACAGACAGGCCTGCTGCCAGAATGACTGGAATTGTAGAGCAGGAGGCATTCAGACATCCCCACCTACCAAGTGTCATGCATCCTGAGGCCGAGATGCACCTGAGTCATAGCTCTACTGCTTGTCACAGTCCCAGAAAGCTGACTACCACCCTGGATACACGCAACTATTCTGAGATGGAATGATTCCAAAATAACTCCTAATTCCAAGAATTTGGAGTAAGAGATGCGCAATCTGTATCCTTTATAAGCCACAGCCTCATGTCTTATGAAATAAATAAAATCACACTACCTGCCTGCAGGGCTGATCCACTCTCTAGCCTATCCCAGGAAGTCCAAGGTTTTGTACCTGAATCACTTTCTTATCATAACTTGCATTTATCAACCTAAAAACATCTTTTTAGATGCTAAAACATTTTTCTTAGATCATAAACATTTTAAGCTTTTATGTCTTTCATATTTGACAAGGAAACTGTAAGACTATAACTACCTAGTCTTCAACCATATCAGAGAACTGAGAAGGATAAATATTACCTGAGAAAACGGGAGTACAGAATGAGCAGCTTCCAACACTATAGAAATAATTGAGGCTGCTGGCTACCTGGACAGTCGCTCAAGATTTCTCTGTATCCTTGGGGCATCAAATCTTCAGTTTACAGGCCCAGGATAGTTGAAAGACTTTTCTGTGAAGCAGGAATTTTGAGGGACTGGCCTACCTTGTCTCTGTAAAGTTGGGCAGTCGACTTTTCAGTGCCCTGCCTGTCCCCAGGTTGGACAGCCTGATCGGCAGGCGAGGTAAAGAGAGTTTTTTGCCCAGTGGCCAGCTTTGCAACTTTGAAGCAAACTCCATGTGGATGTTCTTCAGTGTCCATCATCTTTGAAGTAGGTTAGGGGTGCTGCCAGGCACAGATGTATCTCTGTCAGAAAAGCCGTTTATTATGAAAACATCTTAAATGCCATATTCTGTAGATCTCTGAAGTACATGAAGACCATCAATCTATCTATACTATACTTGCTTGTTCATAGCTATTTATGATCTGCTTAACTTTGAGAGCATATACAAGACACTAAATAAAGCTTATTTCTGTGATTAACTAAACTATAACAAGAATACAAGTAGAATCTACCTTTTATCTTATTATCCTATGTCCCCCCCCCCTTTTAATATACTTTTAACATTCCTTTTCCTCCTCCTTCCCCCTAACACTAACAGATAGGAGAGAAAGAATGATAGAGGGAGAAAGAGATCCCTGATTTTAACCTCCTTCACTTTGCATCCTCCCTGACCAGGACCAGTAACAACTTGTCACCAAAACCCCTAAATGACAACAAACATCCATAACCCATTAAACAACCAAAAAACACCCACCCCAACTTCTGAGAATGGAGCACCACGTTCTTAAAATAGCTTTCTGCTGTCTGGGGATGAAGGCATCTTTTGGGGACCTTAAGAAAATTAGGATATTGACCAAGTCCTGGAAGAGCTAGCTATATCTTTTGGTGTCCAACCTCTGTGGGATAGGAATGTGCAACGCTTAACTGAAGTCCTGGATGAAACAGTCTGTGAGGCTGAATCATCTGAGCTTGAAGTTGACCTGGATACAACCATCTGAAGTTGACCTGGATACAAATTTTTGAGGAAACAGTGACTGAGGTGGTCTCTGGATCATCTCTACTTACTGTGTATTCATTGTGTCTGGTCTTTTGCTCTGAAAACACACAAACATTTTTTTAAGGTTTATTTATTTATTATTTGTACATTATTCTGCCTGCATGTACACCTACATGCCATAAGAGGGCTCAGGATCTCATTATAGATGGTTCTGAGCCACCATGTGGTTGCTGGAAATTGAACTCAGGACCTTTTGGTAGAACAGCCAGTGCTCTTAACCTCTGAGCCAGCTCTCCAGCCCACACACAAACTTTTAAAGGTAACATTATATGTACATTTCTGCATTAACATATATGGGATGTGTGGTGTGTAAAAATCAGCTGAAGATGATTTTCTGCTCTTGAGCAGGTGAAAGGCATTTATCAACTTTATAAGTCTCTATAATATAAATCATGATATATGAAAGGATAGCATGTAATAATAAGTCATGAGGACAAGGTAGCCAAAATTGGCTATGCAAAGACATTCATGTCTTAGCTAGAAGGAGGTCTTCCCTGGTCAAATCTAATCTTTATAAGTGTTGATGATAACCATATCTATTTTTCTTTTTTTAAATTTTTTGAGACAGGGTTTCTCTGTGTAGCCTTGTCTGTCCTGGACTCACTTTGTAGACCAGGCTGGCCTCAAACTCACAGAGATCTGCCTGCCTCTGCCTCCCTGAGTGCTGAGATTACAGGCGTGCACCACCACACCTGGCTGATAACCTGTACGACCCCCCTATCTTTAAACTGCATTTTCAGAGACCTCTAAGCCTATGTTAAAAAGAGACCACGTATCTGTAGCTATCCTCCTGGCCAGTCAGGGTTTGTCAATTGTCTATTTACCCTGCACCAATTATGCTGTTTGAGTTAGTTCAGAGGCAGATACCCCAAGAAGATTCCTGGAGTAATGGCCTCCATGTGCTTATCTGTACTTACTGATATCCAGGACATAAGGAAGACTTCCAAATAGTGGCCAGATAAAGTTAATTTTAGGATTTTCCTAATAAGACTCATACATAATTTTTCTCAGGAAAAGACATAAATTGAATCATAATGCAAAAACTCCACAAGAATGCAACAGGCAGAGACCAAAACTCAAAAGTTACAGATAGAAGGGCAGCGATTGTTGCAATCTGCTCAGCTTTGCTGGAACTGTGTCAAGCAGCTGTGCTGGCTTCATGACTCTCATGGTTTCCACTGGATATGGCTGTGCCAGACCAAAAAAAAAAAAAAAAAAAGTTAAATCTTGAGGTTGTGACTATGATAACAGTACTCAGTGGTTTACCATCTTATCAGAGTTTTATTGATTGATGTTGAAATTTTGAAGTTCAGAAGTTTTAGTATAACAATAGTATAAAGGAAGAAAGAAATATGAAACTTTTTCTTCATATACCTGACTTTGATTTGCCTCATGCTCTAGCAGAGGCGTGGCTTTCCAGCTGCAGATAGTATTTGTGATCATGTGGTGTTCGGAATTCTGGGAACTTTTCAGAGGTTATATAAATAGTAAAGCCCAGAGAGGCATGCTCAAAGAAGAAACAATAAGAAAGTAATTAATTAGATTCAAAGACCTCTCTCTCTCTTTTCCTTCCCTCTCTCCCTCTCTCTCCTTTCCCCTTCTTTCTCTTATCTAGTGGTAGGGGTGAAACTGGGGCAAGGGGGACAAAGTGGGAAAAAGAAGAACCCACAAAGAAGCAAAGACCAGCTAGCTACAAGCAAAGAAGAAGCAAGAAGAAAGAAATTAGGTTCAAGGATGTCTCTCTCTCTCATTCTCCCCCTCTGTCTTTCTTTCTCTCCTATTTCGTAACAGCGTGTGAAACCAGGGGGATAAAGGATAGAAGAAAAAGAAGAACCTGCTAAGTAAAGCAAAGCAAAGACCAGCTACACGAGTGGGTATCTGTGATTTCAAGGCTAGCTGGGGCTACCAGTGAGACCTTGCCCCCGAAACAAAACATGAGAGTAGTTCAGGTATCAGGTACAAGCAGTCGAAAGCAAGGTAGGAGTCAGAGCGCGACATTTAGTGTTTAAAGGCAGGCAGAAATCAGGTCAGAATTGAAGTAAACAAACAAACAAAAAAATGTGCAGCTAAGAACTGGAGAGATGACTCAGTAGATGAAAGTACTTACTGTTCTTGCAGAAGACCCGGATTAGGTTCCCAGAACCCATGTGGTGGCTCACAACTGCCCGTAACTCTAGTTCCAGGTGATTTAATGCCCTCTTCTGGCCTCCATGAACTCAGGTGCATGCTCACACACACACACACACACACACACACACACTAAATATTTTAAATTCAATTACTATAAACAATGTTAATAAAAGGCCTCCAGCAGTCTTTACGTTAATTTTTACTTTATCGGTACAGTTCATGGCACACACAGAGAAAGCCAGGACTTTGCATCTGCCGGATGAGAGGCCTTCCGCTGAGTCATGTCCCGACCCTATCATGTAATATCCCTAACATTCTCCTCCCTCTATCTGCCCCTCCTTTTTTCTTTACTTAATGGGGTTCTCAGCATATTGCCCAGGCCAGCCTTGAACTCCTAAGCTCATGTAAACCTTCTACCATTGTTTCTCCATTAGCCGACATTACAGGCATGTGTTACTGAACCACTTAATATTTTTTAATCTTGGTTTAATATTTATATGGCTTAACAATTATTTACTATTTGTTTATTTATTTTTTATGCAGAATCTTTGCTGTCCAAGCTACCCTCAAATCTGAAAACCTTCTGCCTCAGCCTCCCAAATACCTGGGACAAGAGATGTGCTAACATACTCAGTTCCTTTAATATTTGTGATTGTGAATACAGCGGCCTGCTGGGAGACCAAGTACTTGTCATTCATTTAAGTATTTGTGTTTTGGAGGATGGGCAGACATTTTGGGGGCTTTGAAACCAGATATGTCCACGCTCCTATTTTATCACAGCTCTCTGATTCCCCCATCCTGGCTGGTGTAAATATGTAAATGCCCAGCATTCTGTTCCCATTGTGTTTTCTGGGTCAGGATAAGCTTGAGATCCAATTAAGACAAGCGTAACCTGGAAGGAGATTGCTGGGGCCTCTACTGGAGTAAATGTCCTTCCCAATTTTAGAAAAGTTCTGTTACGGATCAAGTATGAAATGCCTCCTGCAGGCTGGAGTTATGAATGCTTGGATCCCAACCTTTTGAGGAGGTTGTGGGAACTTTCTGGTTTAAAGTTTACTCCATTTATGGTTTAAAGTTTTATTATGGTGCTAAAGGATCGTCAATTAAATCTTCCACTCAAATTTTAAGGCTCAAAACTAACAGAGATAAAGCTGTAAAATCCTAATCTCATAAAAGGTACTGACTTGTAAAGTGTTATGAAATTTTCGTAACAAGCTTTTTTTTAACCTCCTGTATGTGTTTTCAAGGTTAAAGCTAAAATCAGGTACACTTAACAGTTATAGTTAGTCAGTCCTCAAACTCTTCAGATATCTGCCAAATATGGCATTTGAAATGCTTAGCGGGGAAAGTCTTCCGTAATAGACCAATGCCAGACCCTAGAGGGAGCCCTAAGGTTGCCAAAGAAAACAACAGGGCGCTGCCCACTCCACCTGGACTGTGGTAAAACTAACCAATGGTCAAGACCGCCTCATGTCTTACCTGCCTCCAGGGCTCTGCCCAAGTGATAGCCCTACTCTGCCGGGTCCAAGTAAGATCAGTCCTCCGAGTTCTTCCTCTAAGGACAAAACATTCAGCACATGAACCGTTGGTGAACAATTCACATCCAAATGATAGCAGGAGCCCAGGGTACAAATGGGGACCTCTTTCCAGGACACCTAGTTAGTCTGACTACTGCGTGCTTGTGCCTCTAACCTTTAGGACCCAGCAGAGGGAAGCATCTCTTTCTATTCTGTATTCCTTGCCGCTCTCTTGGAATTCAGCTGTTCCCTCTAAAACCAGGGGCTTTCCGTTATGATGACCTGTAAATGGATCCCCCAAAAGATCCACGCTCTCTGCTCGGGCTTCAGTCTGCAGCAGAGAGTTCTAGGCTCCTAGGCTTTGTGCCCTGGATTATGCAATTGAAAATCAGTAAATAATGAAGCTTTATTGACACCAGTTAATAGATTTTTAAAATGACATGAAACACCAAAAATGAAACCAGAAAAAAGTGCCAAGGGTATGATTTTGTGGTTAGAGTAAGGACGGATCTGAGGCTGGGGCTCGACTCAGGTGACAGCTGGGGCTGCCGCTGCGGATGGAAGGCCAGAGCGCGGTGGGGTCTGGCTGGCCTGCCTCTGCGGCTGGCAGCTCTGCCTCAACGGCAAAGGTGGCCTGTGTCAGAGTGCGTGTGGAAAGCCTCCTGGAGAGTCGCAGAGGCCAGATGTTTAGGCCATGAGTGGGAGAGGTTCAGTCACGGCCACAGTGTCTAGGAGGTCTGAGGTCATAGCTGGCAACTCTCTGAGCTGGCATAGGAAGCCCCTCTCCAGATCCAGGGGTCATAAGGTACCCCCACTGAGACTGTGGGAGCTGGAGTAACGTCTCTGGTGGCTGGAAAGTGTGAGGCCACCACTGGAACAGGGCCTCGCTTGGCTGTTTCTCCACCTACAGAGCCAATTGAGACCTGGCTTCCCAGAGGGAGGCGTCGCTCTCTGTGCTCAGGTAGGAAGAGCATCTTCCAGATGACGGCACCCAGGGGATGTGCTGCCACACAGGAAACAGAATCTCTTGTGGCTTCAACTTCAGATTTATCTGCCTCCACAGTAAATGCACGGTCAGATCTCCTAGCAGCTAGGGCCTACCTGAAGGCTCTCTCTCTCAGCTAATACAGTCTGATCCCTCAGCTGAAGGTAACTCTCTTAGCTGGTGTGGGAGGAATTGTTTAGCCATGAAGAATGAGGTTGTAGTTTTCATTTATGCAAAAATTCATTTGCAAAAAGAAGAAAGGAAACTGGGGATCGTCATGTCAAGCAAATGAAGATGAACAGGTGTGGCATGTTCTCTCATACAGGGAATCAGAGAGAACGAGAGAGATGGAAAAGGGTTATTATTACCTTTAGGGACAGGAAGGAGATTAAGGGGAGGGGAGACACGAGTGGATAACAGGGTAATTGTAATCAAAGCATGTTATAGATATGAATGAAAATATCCTAGTGAAGCCTACTGTAATGCAAAATTAACACACTAATAAAAACATACAGAAAGCCATGCGTTATGCCAGAGGCCTCAGGAGACTGAGGCTGGAGGGTTACAGCTTGGAGGCCAACCTGATCTTAAGACTCTCTTTACAAAGGGATAGAAATGGATACAAAGAAACACAGTGGGGAAGGCTTTGCTCTCCTTGATTTGCCTAATATTTACTTTAGGGTTCTGAGGGACATAAGTACACGGCAGAGTCCATAGATTGGATCCAGTCACCATCCCTTTAAAGGCTTAAAGCTAAGCTAATTAAGAACACCAAGATACTTTTTTTTTTCCTGCCTGTTGTATTTTTAAGACAAGGTCTTTTTATGTAACTCTGGCTAACATATCTGGAACTCACTGTGTAGACCAGGCTGACCTTGAACTCACAGGCAGCCACTGGCCTCTGTCTCCTGAGTGCTGGGACTCCACACACCAGGCCAAGGCACTTTTCTGATGGGCAACATGTCGAAGGTTATTCTACTAACTCACAGGGAGGAGGTGACGTTATTTTACATCTTGCCGATCTTTTAATTCCTGGCTTAAGAGGAAGCTTCAGTCTCTGTCATCGGTGTTTTCGGTCTGTTATGAAGCACTACTAAGGACACAACGGGAGAGAAAACCTTGTTTTGTCCGCTGTGTAATTGGGAAATGAAGGGTTTTCATGGCTGCTTTACATATAAACTTCATTTTTACTTTCTTGATCTTTATGAGTGATAGGCACTTCCCAATAGTTGCTGGGTGAAAAAGAGTCACCATGGAAATAGCACAGCAGACTTGATGTGCCTGGGGTTTGAAGCTTTTAGCATGTGTCTGTTTGGAGAGATATTTCAGCAGGTAAGAGCCCTGGCTGCTCTTGTAGAGAATCAGAATTTGACTCCCAGCACCTACTTGGTGACTTGCAAATATCCATAACTCCAGTTCCAGGGTCTCCAATACCCTCTTCTGGCCTCTGTGATCACTGCATGCATGCAGCGCACTCACAAACATGCAGGCGAAATGCCCATACACATAAAATCCTAAATACAAATTATGTATTTGTTTGCATGGCTTTGAGTTTCTTGAGACAGGGTCTAAGGTAAACAGCTCACACTGGCCTCAAGTTCACTATAGTCTGGGGCCTGAGCCTCCCACATGCTGGGATTACAAGGCATACCCCATGCCTAGCTCCAGGGTGCTTTAACCTGTCTGGAGATTAGATTTATATTGCACATTTTGACATATAAAAATATTGCAGGTTATTTGACTCCATTGTGAACCCCAAGATTGTGAACTAGAAAGAAAAGCCTGTTTCTCATGGTATGGCTCATCCCTAGCACACAGCTTTAATCCAAGAACTAAATAAAGTCAACCATAGGTCAATAGGAGGAGCAAGAAGCCAGTTAAAAGGGAGTGAACATAAGTGAACAGAAAGGAGAGACACTGAGTTGAGGATATTTGAAACGGTGTGGAGAAGAAGGGGCTTTTTCCTTTTAGGATATGGGCTAAATAGGAAGGTCAGCTGGGTGCTTTCTCTGCCTCTCTGAACTAGCAAGTTTTCAGCCCAGCATCTGGCTCCTGAGTCTTCCTTGGTAAAATCAAATGACTGGGATTTTGTTTTTAAAACAACACAAGGAGCTGAAGAGATGGTTTGCCAGCTAAGAGCACTGGCTGCTCCTCCACAGGACTTGGGTTCAATTCCCAGCACCTACATGACAGTTCACAACTGTCTGTAACTCCTGTTCTAAGGAATCTGACACCATCACACAGACATACATGTAGTCAAAGCACCAACATACATAAAATAAAAAATAAATTATTTAAGGCAGCGGAAGTAGTTGAAGAGACAGAACAAGATAGGAGAAAAAGTACAGAGGGAAATACAAGTAGGAAAACAAGGGTGAGGAGCAGATTTGGTGGGGACAGAAGGACAGAGGGCTTGCAGAGAGAAGAGAAACTGTGGGAGGGACATTTCTGAGACAAGCTGGAGACCTACAACAGGGAGGCTCTAGAGAGGCTATGGGGGTGACTCTAGCTGAGACCCTTCACAGTGGGGGTCATGGAGACTGAAGAGGCCACTCTTTAACTAGACAGGATTTCTAGTGGAGGAAGGTGGGGCACTAACCTCATGCATAAAAGCTTCCCCCAAAATTCACCCTGCTTACAAGATGAGCAAGGATAAAGATAGAGCAGAAATTGAGGAAATGTCCAACCAATCCCTGACCCAATCTAAGACCCACCCCATGGAAGAGAGCCAACCCCTGACACTGAACAATACTCTGCTATGCTTGCAAACTGGGGCCTACCATAGCTGTCTTCTTCGAGGCTCCACCCAGCAAAGGATCAAAACAGATGCTGAGACTCACAGTGATTGGACAGAATGCAGGGAGCCTGTGGAAGAGTTGGGGGAATGATAAAAGGCCCAGAGGGCACAGGAGCTTCACAAGTAGACCCACAGAGCCAACCAACATTCCAGGGGCACCTGTGGAGACTGAAGCACCAACCAAGGGCCATGCATAGATTGGATCTAGGCCCTCAACACATATATACCAGATAGGCAACTTGGTCTTCTTGTGGGTTCCCTAGTAAGGGGAGCACAGGCTGTTTCTGACATGGATTCTGTTGCATGCTTTTCAGTCACGTCCCCCTGGTGGGGCTGCCTTGCCAGGCCACTGCGGAAGAGGATGCGCTCAGTCATGAGGTGACTGGATGTGCTGTGGTGGGTTAGTGGTGGTGGTGGAGGGGAGGGAGTGGGGGAGGGAGGGAGGGGTACCAGGAGGAGAGGAGAACGGAGACTACAACTGGGATGTAAAGTGAACAATTAAATAAATAAAGTTAAAAGTTTAAAAAGTAAACATAAAAACACCACAAAAAATATTTCTCCTTTTTGTCTTCTTTCTTTGTTTTGTGTTTTTTTTTGTTTGTTGTTTGTTTATTTACTCAAGCTGGCCTTGAACTTGTGATCTCCCTGCCTCATCACCTCAAAAGTCAACACCACTGTGCCATGCTGGCCTGCTTTCACTGGGGGTAGGAGAGTCAGGGGTGGTTCTGCAATTTTTATCCAAATGGTCACCCACACATCTTTCAGATCTGGTGTGTGTATATACTGAGGGTTTTCAGCACCAGTATGGACTGATATGGCTACGCGGTGTATGGTTAGGAGGAAAGTTGTTATTGTAGATACGAGGGAGACAACAGCTGGAGGCATCTGGAAGAATCCAAGCTAGAGAGGGAAAGTCGGAAACTGAACTTGGCTAGCAGACTGAGCTTGGCCAAGAGAAGGGGGGCGGGGTGGAGAAAGAGCCTAACAAGAAAGAAGAGCAAGAGAGAGGGGAACCAGAGAGTGCACAGCCCAAACAGCAGAGTTAAAGGCAGTGAGAAGCTGGGGGGTGAGAAGCCGATGGGGAGAAGTTTGGGGTAGGGAGCGGAGAAGATCCAGGATGCCACCTGAACTCTGTAACAGGCGCTTGTGATACTGAGGAAGCCTGGAGGCCAGCATGCACTTTGCTGTGATAACAGACACCAGAGATAGTCCTTTGTCCCAAGTTTCTTTTGGACCAGACTACATGTGACTCAAGTTTTCCTTCCTCTCCCCAGGACTGGCAATAATCATCTTATGAAGAGACCGGGTTTTTCTGGCACGCAATCGTAAAGGTCTCAGCCGTTGGCTTGCAGGCCCTGCTCGGGGGCTGGGAAGACATGTCATGGTCGGCGCACATAACGGAGGAAAAATGCTCCCCCTTAGCCAGGGAACTGGGGCAGAGGGCGCGGGGTGTGGTGGGGGGTCCCCTGATTCCCTTCAGGGGCATAGCCTACAGACCTCTCACTAGGCCCCACCTCTTATACAGTTTCTGTCCGTCCTACGAGCCCCTCCCTGCACAGTAGCTAAGACTCCACCACGTGAAAAGGAGAATGTTTACCACCCAGAGTGAGGCACCTGGGTACTCTAAAGCAAATGCCAAGAAACGGTCCCTTCCTTCCTTCCTTCCTTTGTTCCTTCCTTCCTTCGTTCCTTCCTTCCTTCCTTCCTTCCTTCCTTCCTTCCTTCCTTCCCTCCTTTCTCTCTCTCTCTCACTTGCTTTTTAAATATAATATTTTCTAGCTGTCACACTTTATCCATTCTTTTACTCACTGAACTTTGTAATGGCTTCTGACCAAAAGCACACACACACACACACACACATACACACACACAAATCTGTCTGAATTTCTCGTTGCTCTGATGGGAACTCTCTGTCTCAATGTTTATAGTTTGTGTTCCAGTAAATTAAACTTTGAAACCTCTTGTGCTGTTCATGGCGGGTGGGTAACAGACATGGGGAAAGGCAAGGCTAGCTCTCTGCTTTGGTCTTATTTGCTTTCAGCAGTAGCTTTAATTGGATATAATCCACATAGCATAGCTTTTATTATTTTTTGTCATGCATTTTTATCATGCTGAAGATCCAATCTAGGGCCTTCTACTTGCCAAATAAATATCCTGGTTCAGAGCCACAGCCAGTCCCTAAGTCCATCCAGCACTGCAGGTTCAGTAGCGTCCGGGGTGGATTTTGTATTCATTCATGCATGCATTCATTCATGCATTTATTTATTGTCAAACTGACACAAGCTACAGTTATCTGAGTAGTGGGAACACAGATGATAAAATGCCTGCATAAGACTGGCTTGTAGGCAGGCCTGTAGAGCATTTTATTAATTAGTGATTGATGTGGGTGGGTCCAGCCCACCAGGAGTGGTGCCACCTCTGAATAAGAAAGCAGGCTGAGCAAGCCATGAAGAGCAAGCCGGTTCCAGTGGCCCCTGACTCAGTTCCTGCCTTGAGTTCCTACCCTGACTTCCCTCCACGATGGAGCGTGGCCTGAGCGTTGTGAGCTGAAACCAACCCCTTCCTCCCCAGGTTGTCGTTGATCATGGTGTTTTATCAGCGTAGTAGGAACCCTAACTAAGACAAGTGGGTTAAGACAGGAGAAACATCCATCGCCTGCAACTAGTACTGGGATGTGTTCTTCCCTCTTTCTTTTTCTTTTTTTTTATTTTTTTTTATTTTTTTAAGATTTTTTTATGTATTTATTAATTATTCAGTATTCTGCCTGCATGTGTGCCTACACACCAGAAGAGGGCACCAGATCACATTATAGATGGTTATGAGCCACCATGTGGTTGCTGGGAATTGAACTCAGGACCTTTGGAAGAGCAGCCAGTGCTCTTAACCTCTGAGCCATCACCAGCCCCCCTCTTTCTTTTTGTTGTTGTTCAAGAAGGGGTTTCTCTGGGTAGCTCTGGCTGTCCTGAGCTCTGTAGACCAGGCTGGCCTCCAACTCGGAGATCCACCTGCCTCTGCCTCCTAAGTGCTGGGAATCAAGGTGAGTGCCGCCACTGCCCAGCACGTTAGAATGTTTCCCCTGTCACTTGTCAGGAATGATAACTTCCCTGTTCCCACGGGAGCATTTTAGCCGGCAGGTAGGAAACTTGCCGGGGCTGCACGCTGTGGAGGAGGACCGCAGGTGTGCCAGAGGGTGTGTGGGAGAGTGGAGAGCTGCCCTACAGGAAGTTCCGGGCTTGGACAGAGGCTTGACACACACCATCCAGGAGTTCCACAGAGGTGGGGATGAGCTGAATATGGTCACTAGAGAGAAACCGGCCCTCGATTTGAATGGAGACAGCTTGGGCCATGATGAGCAGCGAAGGAGGCTGGGGACCAAGGGTGAGAGGTGAAGAGTAGGAGCCCTACCCTTAAATGTGTGCAGGGTGATGAGCTCGAAGCCCACCCTGCTAGACCCTCGCAGCGGTGCAGCTGGTCATCTTGTCGGCGTGCTGGCTGAAGCATGGGAAGACTATTGGCTTAGGAGGACAGCAGGGTAACGACAGAGGGCTGGGCAGGCTGGCCAGCAGAGCAGGCTAGCCCTAAGCGTGCAACAACTGTGGCTGGCCCACTGCTTCTGTCGCCCACCTCCCTGTGCTGGCCTTGAGGCCCGCAAGCCTCACGCTGCGCGCTTAAAGACAAGCTTCAGGTTTTTGGGTTTACATCCACACTTCATTTTTTAAATTTCATTTGTAGTTCTGAGGATGAACCCCAGGGTCTCGCCCGTGCGAGGCAAGCACCCCCCCGCCAAGCTTTACCCCTGGAAACTTGGTTTTGCTTTTAACCTTTTTTTTCACTGACCAGTTCGTTTATAAAATAATGACAACAAAATTGCTTAAAAAAGGTGAGAGGGAGGCTGCAGCGCCGGGCCAGCTCAGGCTTTTGGGTTTAGATTCCTCAGACTGCAGACTTTTAAACCGCCCGTATCCTGTTCAGAGTCGGCAGGCTTTGCCAGAATAGGTGAAACCTTAGCTCTGCAAGCTTAGGCCAGCCGGGCAGCTCGGGGGCGGGGCTGAGGGTGGGCGGGGATAGCAGGGGGCGGGGATAGCAGGGGGCGGGGTTCACGGGCAGTCGGGGTCCCCGCAGCTCAGTGCCGGGCGGACAGGCTCGAGAGGAAGTGGGGAGTGGAGGGACCGCACAGCTGCCGCCGCTGGAGAGCGAGCCTGACCGTAAGCTACCGGGACGGCGGCGGCACCCCAGCGCGAGGGCGGCCGGGGCTGCGTGGGGGAACGCGCGTCCCCCCATCCCGAGGCTGACCCGGGGGTGCAGGCGGCGGTGCCTCCCTGTCCTGCACCGACGCTTCATGCACCCCTCTCCCGGGACGGCCCCGGTGCGCCTCGGGCGCAGGGGTGGGTGCTGGGCCTGACCGCGCTGCTCGCCAGCCCCTGACTCCCTCCCCTCCGGGGTAGGTTTGGCCCTTAGGCTTCCGGCTCGCGGCTTGCCCGGGCACCTGCCCATCCCGGGAGCGGAGGGCGCTGTCCACGCAGGGAGTCTTAATTTTAACTCCTCCAGGCGGCACCTCCCGCTCTTCGAACTTCAGGCAGCGGGAAGCCCAGTTTGGGGGATCCGGCGAGAGGTGGGGGGCCGGGAGGGAGTGGGGGGCGGGAGCGTCCAGTGCATGCGCGCGCAGGTCATCGCCTTTGCTAGCGACGACTGCAAACCTGAGACATTTGCTCCTCTGCCTCCGGATTCGGAGTGATCGTTTTTTTTTTTTTTAAAGCCCCGGAGCCCCAGAGGCGCACTTTGTTTTTTAGGGTGCTAGTGGCTTCCTTCCTCAAGCCGAGCCTTTCATTGGCTGTGCCTGGCCTGACGTAACAGAGGACTAGGAGGTGGGAAAAGAGCAAAAACATGGGCACGTTCCATTCCCAGTTTCCATTCCCAAACACCCACACCAGGAGGGCCACGTGACGGCTTCCTGTGTCCCTCGAGAAGTGCCTCCAATGGGCCTGTGCTGTGCAGACACTGCCCTGCACCCTGGGGATGGCAGGCCGCGTGCTTTCATGGGACCTGCGCCGCTTTTTGGGACAGACAACAAACAAGACTCAAGTCCCCGGGTCGGATCCCCCAGCACCACAAAACAAACAAGTGCATATTTGTAAAATACAAATTATGTCAGTGCGCTGTGGGAAACAAAAAGCATTAAAAAGCTGAAGGGAATGCGGAGTGAAAGGGGAAGGCTTCACAGAGTCAGGAGTGGGCGTCACTCAGGCTGAGCTGAGCTGAGGTAGGAACATGCAAAGGTCCCGAGGCAGGAGAGTGGCTGGTGTGGATGGCTTTTGTGTCCTCGTTTGCCGCCTGAGAGGAGTGACCAGTGTCCATGAGAGGGCCCCAAGCTTTTAAGAAAAAAAGATTTCCTCTAGACTCTTAAGTGCTTACCTAGCAAGTCAGCCATGTGAACTTCAGCACCATTTTCCGCCTTTTGGCTGTACTGAGTGGGAGGTGCAGGGAGAGCAGAGGGAGGGATTTTGGTGAAAGGGTGAGTGCCTCCAGCAGACCCCTGGGGCCCTGTTTCTGCCTCCTGCCCAACTAGTACACATGTGGTACCCACAAAGCGCCCTGTCACTACAGCGACATTCCTCCTCCCATCTACAGTGGCCCGGGCATGCCCAGACATGGTCCCTACCAATCTGGAGCCTCTGCTCCTCCCCCTCCCCCCCAGTATTCTGGCCTAAACTCAAATATTTAAAGGGCACAGGCTTCCCAAATTCTATTTCCTACTTCTTGTTCTGAGACCAGAAAGCATGGGAACACAGCCTGGTTGGAGGGGACAGCAGAGGTCAAGGATAACATTAGAGGCAGGAGGGCCACTACTCAGTCCCAGGGACCTTCTGGCTGCCCTGCAGGTGGTCTTCAGGCCAGGCTCGTGGCATGGCGGAGTCTCCAGGGGGCTGTGTTGATAAGACAGGGGGAAACCGCTCTGCTAAGAACCTTCTCCCTGCATGGTGGTGCCCAGGGAATGGGGGAGGCTGTGTCGCTAGCCTCCGTTACAGGATCAATTGCACAAACTGGTTCAAAGGATCGGCTTGCCACACCACCAGGATTTGTTGACTTTATTGAGGAAGATCACAGTTCACGCTTCTCCCCAGAGAGCAACTGTTTTCCCTCCCGACTGGCCACCATGTGCCTTCCCACAGTCACAGGCCTGGAGTGGCGTCTCGGCTCCCTGCTCCTGCCTGCCTTCCCTTTGCTGCCTGTCCATGGTCCTCAAGTATCTATGGACCCAAGCCACTGCAAGTCCACACCCTGTGCCCTCTTCCCACACCTGGGGAGCTCGCTTTAGGCAGAAAAGGGTTGTTTCGGCTGTTCGTTAAAAAGTCTTTACAGAAAAGTCTCTAGTTGACCAACCGAAAGCCTCGTTCTCTGAGTAAGAAGCAGGAGTCTTGGCTGCCCTGAGCATTCAAGAGGCTGGTGAGCAGAGACAACACAATATGGATGAGGCTTTAGCACGTCCTGGTTAGAAAATCTTGAGCAAACCTCCTCTCTGAATTTTAAGTGCTCTTTTAAATGGAGGGAAATGCCCCTTACTTCTTAGGGATGTAATATTACAGGAGGTGATACCGCAAGAGCCAGGCTGTCAGCAGCAGTGAGGACACAGCTCAGCGCTGTGGCTGTGTGGCCCGTGGCTCTCCCTGTAAACCCACAGGGAGGTGCAGGCAGGATCTTGGCCTCTGGTGCAGAAAAGAATCTCAGGGTGAGTCCGTCTGAAGCAGGCGTTAGCTTTCCCCATTGCAGCTCTTCTGCTTCCCCAGACCCACTGCCTAACCAGCTTGTCCGTCTGAGAAAACAGAATCATCCAGAAAACAGAAGCCCCCAGCCCCAGTGGGGGAAGGTGACTCCGCCAGCTTCCCACTGAGCACCCCAAGTGGAGGACTCCCAGTCCCTATCAGGATCCTGTCCCCAAGGAGGAGATGATGGTGGGGAGGTGATCTAGGGATTTTTCTTTTCCTGCCAGGTCTGAGGATTGAATCCAGGGCCTCACAAACGCTAGGCCACACTTGGCTCCCTCCCCACACACCTGAACTCCTTACTCGTGGCCCTTGGAGACTTGATTCTTTTTTTTTTTTTTTTTTTTTTTTTTCAGCCTAGACACCACTACAGGCAAATTCAGCACTCTCCCAGCCTAAAATGAAACAACCCAGAGAGCAGTGCTGGCCAGGCCTCAAGGGGCTATACAGGAAGGTTATCTACCACCCCTCCCCACACACACACCCGAGCAGTAAGGAAGGTGGATTGGTTCACTCAAAAGGCCCCAGGCTCCAGGCAGTCCTGGTGCATGCTAGTGAGGAGACTTCCAGACCACGAGGTTGCAATCACTGAGGAAAAGCTGGGAGCGGTGAGGACAGAGCACACAGAGTGGTTCCTGGAGGGGAGAAAGATGACGGTGTGCTGGACAGTTCACTCCTGCTGCCCCAACCGGGACCTCTGTCATCCCCAGCAGGCATGGGTGAAACTTCCTCCTTAAAGGAGGTGAGGTGTGCTCCTAGACATTCTAAGCAGTGGAAAACTTGACAGCTGCTATTTTGCGGGGCAGAGCTGGAGTTAGAAGAGTGACACTGGCACACTTTAGCACACTGACTGGCAATGTGGCATTTCCTGCATTTCCCTCATTACAGGACGTAGAACCTGTGTGGCAGCATTGGGGGATACAAGGGACAACAGAACTGGGCCACAGCTGAGTGGTCGAGTGTGTGCCTACGTGAGTGAGGGCCTGGGATTCGTCCTCAGCACTGAAAAATAATATTTTTATGGAGTGTGTTTGAGGGCCCATAAAATGGAGTCAAGAGGCCATTGTTAATGAGATCTCAGAAACACCTGCAATAAAACCTTTGCCTGAAACTAAGTGAAATAATAATTCCTAACTAATTAATGAGGTAGTTTTTCCAGCCTCCTTCCATTTAAAGCTTATAAACACAGGGTTGAATCAATACATTTGTGTGGCTTTTCCACACTGGAGAAGCCACTCCCTCTCTAGAGGCATTCAGGACCTGCCTACCCACCCACATGCTCCCCGCCCTCCCTAGCCAGCTTCTCTGTGGTGCTGAGGCCTGGAGAAGGCAGCCTCTGCCCTTAGGAGGCACAGAGGCAGCCCTAAAGGGCTGGCCTCCAGCGGGGCTCACTCTGGCCCCTGTCGTGCTTCAGCAGGGAGCACCTCCACACCATGAATGTTCTGGCCATCTCTGCTGACCCGTGGCTCCCCGATAGGGCTCTCCTCACGCTGTTCCATCCTTTCTCTCTTCTGCCTTGACTTCAAAGGCACTCGAGTCTTCTCTGGCAGGCCTGCTCCGGCCTATTCTCCTGAGCTCAGCTCCAAAGCTGTGCTCTGAGAGAATCAAGACATTAGGCCCAGTACAGAGCACGCACCATAGCTGAGCCATCACAGGGACAGTGACACTGAGGGAGAAGAGACTGGCTGTTACCCATCTGGATGGTCTGAGGAAGTCCCTACTTACCACTGACGAGCCTGAAACCTGGAATGGTGAGCAGGCTGCACTATCAGGAGGCCTGGGAATTGTCAGCAAAGACAATTTGTGTAGCACAAAGACTCCTTTGTGTAGCAGGGTGACAGAAATGCAGGAGGTTACCAAATGCTTCCCTTTCCCTGCTCAGAGCTTCCCTGTCTCCCCAGGAAGGGAGATGGGATAGCAGGGCCAGTCAGATCTAGGGACAAGAAAAAGGAAGCCACACTTCACTGTCCCTCTGGCTGACATCTGAGGGCGGCAGGTGCAAGGTTTTCCCGTATCTCCTCAGCCCCACAATTCCCAGGGCAAAGCATGGAACCCCAGGTGGAGCTGCCAGGAGCCCAGGTAACTGCCAGGAGATCTCACGCAGCCTCTCTGAAGGAGCACTCCGCTCCTCATGTCCAGTCGGTCACGTCCAGTCTTCTGCCAGCACTGGCAGGGCTCTGTGCACTTCTTGGTTGGCCTTTGTTCTGGAAAACCCCCGAGTACCCAGGCCTGTAATTTACCACAAAGACCAGATGTGCTGAGTCACTGTTAGCTGGCACTTGAGGATGATTTCAGGGGCACACCTGGCTGAGCACTTGCTTGCTGGGGCTTCCCTCCAAGGGCAGTTGGCTGACCCAAACCACCAGGCTTGCAGTGAGTGCCCTTTGACCCCCGAGGCTTGCAGTGAGTGTCCTCTGACCCCACACTACACTTTAGTCTTCCTTCACACTATCAATAATTCTCGATCCTTCAACCCTCCAGACTAGAATGAGAAACAAGCTGATACTGCATAAGGGGAACTTAAAATCTTTTTTCAGTCAAACCTTCTAATGTCTACGTTATTACCCAGAGAACTTAAAATTTCATCCAGTATTAAGTAATTCAGTCAGTACTAAGTAATTGTTGAGTAAGTGCCAGGGTCTGGGAATTCAGAAGGGAGGGATTGAAGACGCTGCTTACAGTGAGAGAGGCACACGCCCCGGCATGAGGGCTAAACCCAAACAGAAGCAAAGGCTGTGGAAGTAAACAGCCCCTGAGGGAACAGGAGAGGAGAGGATGCTGGCACAAGAACTAAACAAGGGTGGTTAGGCTGTGTGGCACAAGCTCATACAGGGGGAGGTGGGTCATCAAACCACACAGCCTGTGAAGGTCCCTGTTGTGAAGTATAATGCAACGAGGGGATATCTTTGCCCGGCTGAACCAAAATGTACCCCCGAGATATTACATTATCAACAGATCTGGTGTAAAAGAGGTTTATTGGGGAGGGGAAAGGAATGGTGACCTGGGGAAGGACTAGAAGCTGCTAAGTGGACATGCGGACAGGCAGACGGATGGGAAGCAAAGTTGTGAGGGCAGAGAGGGGGGTCGGAGAAGGAGAGAAGGGGGTGTGCATGCAGGAAAGAGAAGAGGAATCCCGAGAACAGAGCGAGATCTGGGGTGGCTGCTGGGTCCTTCTGTGCTTGCGCGCAGAGGTGGCAGGCAGGTCATGGGATGAGCAGCTACTGGGTCCCTGAGAGCGGGCCAGGGAATGGCTGGTACAGTAACAGTCCCGTTAACCAGTTTTGCCTTGTCTTGGAGCCATGACAAGTTCCTCAAGGTATTAACTCTCAACCCCTCCCCCGTTCGGTGTGTGTGTGTGTGTGTGTGTGTGTGTGTGAGAGAGAGAGAGAGAGAGAGAGAGAGTCAAATTTTCATGAGAGGCGCATGGTAGGCAGAGATCAGCGTGGGGAGGGCCGTCAGGGTTCTTACAGCAGTCCGGGGAGAGCCTGCAGGTGCCTGGGCTGGGTGTGATGGCAGAGAGAGACTTGATAGTTAGCGCTTTGGAAGAAAACCTGTGGAGTTTACAGATCTGTCGGTGGGAGAGGGAAGGATTGGCGGGAAGTCTGTTTTGGAAACCCGATAGTGGCACGTGAGTGGGAACCCCAGAAGAAGACAAAGCTTGGGGGGACAGGACCCCAGTACAGTGCCACAAGCGTTGGAGATGGGGAGACATCTAAGAATGCAAGGTGATGGGCGGATGTAAAGGATAAGACTCACAGGAAGTCCAGACTGGGCACACACGTCTCCACCATCTACAGGGCAGCAGGGCAGTGGGCTTACACAAATGTAGACGACGCCCCCCTCTGACGCCGGCTCCCCAGTGGCCTCCTCCCCTGCTTCCTACCCCAGCCCTGTCCTGCCACCTTTGTCCACCTGGGCTTACATTTTCACTGGGCCACTGGCGCTCACATTGACCTTTGCCTCGTGAACTTCACGAACGAGAGGAAGCCACACTGGAGCGTCCCAGTCACACCTGTCACACTGGCTTAATCATGTCATAGGAGGCTCTGGTGCTGCAAAGGCACCTGATTCCTGACACGGTTGAAGTAGATTCACACATAAAGCTTTCCACGGTTTAAAAAAAAACGGAAAATTAAAATTTACGTTTGAGTAGATGACGCGGGCGTTTGTTTTAAATGTTATCTGAATGGTACAAAAGCTGATAAGCACAGTGTTTTACCTGTGGCACTGTGGGACACAGCCTAGGTTGGGCGAGCACCCTGCCACCAAGCCGAGATTCATACCAGCACCTACCCTGAGAATATGTATATGTGCATAACCTTAATTCTTCTTATGAGGACTTAGTTGCTCATGAAATTTCCAGTAAATGACCACTGCCCTCCAGTTACTATGGGGTTTTTGGTTGGTTGGTTGGTTGGTTTTTATGCATCTGGGAGTTTTACCTGTGTGTATGTCTGTGTGCCTCATATGTACAGATGCCAGGTGCCCTGGAACTGGAGTTGTAGATAGGTGTGAGTTCTAGCAATGGAGTCCCACCCTCTGAGAGGATAGCTGATGCTCTGCTGAGCCATCTTCCCTGCCACAGATACAATGCATTAACATAAATACCAGCTGTTTTGTTGGTGGCGTGTTTGTTTTGTTTATTTGTTTGTTTAGCACATTTTCTTTGCTAGGCAGCCAATCATTTCCTTGGGGAGAACACCAAAACTCCAAGAAAAACAAAAAACAAAAAACACGGTTGTTTTTAGCTCTTGCAGCCCTAGGCAACAAACATGTTCCCTCACAGACGCCAGGAACGTCTGCCTGCACAGAGCCACACCCACAGCCCTGCTTTCTTTTGGAATGGCTTCCTCTCCAAGGCCAATTCTCTAGGCACAGTGCTTTTCTCGCTGAAAAACGGGATTACAAAACAAATGAAAAGATTACTGGGAGAATAAAACCTTTGAGGCAAGATCAGTTAACCTCCTGTTTCAGGCACCAGCTTGATTAAGGAACTTGGGACCTGCTTTTTGTTTTGTGTCCAAGCCTTTCCTGATATCCCCTAACCCTGGGGGATATTTTGAGGAGGTTAGAATGTTCTCTACCTCCACAGAAAGGGACCGCACATCATCATGAGCATTCACCACAAGATAGAGGCTCAGCAGACATCAGTGGAGGCCTAATGATGTAGCAGACGCCAGGGCAGGCACCCCGAGAACAGGGACGGTCACAGGCAACATGGGCTGGGCTTGGCTTGATCCTGCATCACGGCTCTGGTGAGGGCACACGGGCCGAACAGTGAGCACCTAGGACACAGCTGTGTCCACTGTGCACTCTCTTAGCCCCAGTCTGTGTACACAGCTGCAGTGGAGGGTCCCACACAGTGAATTTGGGGAAAGGAAAGGACACCCACTATGGTGGAGCACCTGCTCAGAACCGTTCAGCCTCATAGGTTGAGGATCCCCACACTCTGGACGACAAAGCCTCAGGGGGGTTCCAGAGCTTATCCGGAGCTCTGCATCTGCTGTGGTCGAGCTGCAAATGGAACCAGCAAAGGAAACATACTAGAACCCCTTATTGTGCCCCCGAGATTCTCTTGTCTCTAAAGCCCAATGTGTCAGAGCTGCTATTTGGAGTGCCGTGGCATGGAAACCCTGGAGGACAGCCAGGCAGCCTCCTCACCGTGTCACCAAGCGTGCAAACGTGCCACCATGCTACCCAGACCACAGGCACTGCATGGCACCTGACTGTTAGTGACACTGGCATGTCACATCTTCAGGGGACTCGTGGTTAAGTCTTCCCTCTCAACCAGCTCTTCCAGGACCTGGGCCACCTGGGACTTCCCTCTCCTTAAAGGTCCATGAAAAAGTAAAAATCCAGGTGAAGTATCAAATCAGATGTGCCTATGGCCACTTGAGCTCATGGTGGCACCTCCTGAGGTGGCCTTCACTGCCACCAATTACAGCAGCGTTCCCACCTTCCCTAGATACAGACAGACTCTTCATCCAGCGGTCTCCAACATCCACCGAAGTGATAAAACCCCCTTTTCTACAGTCTCCAAATGAAGCAGGAGCCAAGTCTGTCCTGTGCTGGATCTCAAGTGCTCAGTCTCAGGGGAGGAGAATATGGGCAAAGTTTGTACCCACAGTCAGTGAGACCAGCTCTGATTGGCCAGGCTCCAGACTGCACTTGAAAGGTATTGTTTATTATCCTTTCCGCTGGAGGGGAAAAACGACTCACAGTCTAGGAGACCCCTTGGTGGCCGCAGTACCCAAGCTCATGGTTCTCGTGTTCCAAGCCCCGGGGCCGGTGTGAAAGCTGCAGACTGTAAACACACAGTAGGGTAGCGAGCTAGGGAGGGACATGCAACAGTCACAGTGACAGAAATGCATTCTTTGGCCGTAAATTGTAACCCTCACAAGCATGGAGCTAGGAACTTCCTTTCCCTGATTCTTACCTTAAATAAGTGTTAGGGTTCTTTTGTTTTTGTTTGTTTGTTTGTTTGTTTGTTTAAAAGGGTCCATGAATACTGGATTTGCCTGTACTGTTGATTAGCAAACACAGCAAACCCAACTTGAAGAAGGTCAATGCCAGTAGCTAATTTGAGGCTAATCAGAAATAACGGTTCTGTGTTCCTTTACAACCTGCTGTTAAGGAATGAGTGGTGGATGGTCGGGGGGTGAACTGAAACATTGCAGCCAGTCCTGCTGTGTAGTCTGAGGCACGTGAGCAAAGTATAATACTGCTTTATAGAGTGGGTAAGACTAATAGTCTTCTAACCTGGCTTAGAAAGTAAGAGACGGAGCCCTTAAATTGCTCTTCAGATCCGTTGCTTTGCACCCCCACCACCCCTCACTCTGTTTTGAGCTTTTTGGAAGATAATACTTTCCAAGACACCCCACCACATGGATCCCTTAATATGAAGACAGTTCTGAAACCTGTAATGTATCGCTGCATTTCTGTACATCCCTGCTGATGAGAAAGCAGAGCTTGAACTGGGCCCAGTGAGAGGCTGACGGACAGTGACTAAATTCAGTTGCACTTTGACAGCACTGTACTGAACATTCCAGCATCACAACCAAGTCTGAGGACCGTTGCTAAGTGAAATAGAGTTACCTGAACTCAAGCTCATCTCTGTGATGCCTGAGGGTGCTTCTGTACATGGAGTAGACACAGCATGTGTGTGTGTCACAGATACATTGTAAAAAAGAACACGCTACAGTGTGGATGGGACAGACCAGGGCAATGGGAGATGTCACTGCTTACAATCACAGTGTTTGGGGTTTGTCGTTTGCTCTGGATCTTTTGGGGAGGGAGCATGAAGAGGTAAAAACAACTTTCCAGAGTCAGTTCTCTCCATCCACCAGGCAGTTCCCCACGGTCAGGCTTGGGTCATCGGCAAGTGCTTTTATGCACTGGGCCGTCCTGCCAGCCCAGCACAGTTTTAAACTAAGAGATATTTCTAAAATTTCCATTTACACTTTCACCCATGGGTAAGCAAAACCCCACACAAGGGGTGCGGACGGGGGCAAAGCAGACATGAGTCATCCTAATGCCCTTTTGCCTGGTTCTGTTTCTTCAGATGGAGCTCTAGCACTGGACCTCTAGGTCACTGTAGTTCAGTTTGCTGACTGAAGTCCAGGGTGATAGCTGCCCTGTACACACAACGGACGAGCTGAGTCATTGGGCTGGAAAAGTGTAAAAAGGCAGGGTTAGTAGAGACTGACACTCAGCTACCCTCACTTGTGTGCTTTGACCAGGGAGGAGTCAAGGTGTTTGCATTGAGCCCTGGTGAACAGCAGAGCATGCTGAGATAATTCTGCCCAGACAAGGAAAAGCAGGCCCTTCTCTCCCCAGGGAAAACACCAGCGGTGCTTTGGACCTCTTTCTGCTTCGGTCAGGTGAGGGGGCAAGTTCCCTGGGCAGGCCGGTCAGCTTTTCTGCTGCCTCCACTTGCTGCTCTCCTGGGAATGTCATGCAAATTGGTCTTTTCTCAGTGGTTCTGTCACCACAGGTGACAGTATTCCATCTTCTCAAATCAGAGGACTCCATGCTGGGGACAGAGAACCCCTGGAAATGGGAATGGGGAGGAAGACTGTGCAGAGTCCCTCTCTGAATTCAGAAGGACTCCTCTTAAGCCATCTCTCACTTGTTTTAATTCAAGCTGGTCTCACACCTGGCTGATGAGGACAAGGGCTGAGGGAGCCTCAGGTTGAGAGACAAATGCCTTGATGTCAGGGACTGGGGAATGGAATGATGGAATGCACACCAACACACACAGAGATACACACAAACAAATACACAGAGATACACAAACACAGCCATGCACATGCACACACCAGCATCCTCTCAGTAGGATGACAAAGCTTGCTCTCTGGCACCCAGACTCCCAGGAAACATTTTCACAGAGACTTTGAGCCACACAGACCTTTACAGGCCAAGGAGTGAGATGGGTGGGAAGTTGAGGTCTGTATTCACAGGGCATGGCTTTCATGGATGGCTGTACTGGGATCTTGATGTCCCAGTGCCTGTGGCTGATGGCACCGGGGTATCTGATGTGGTCAGATACTGTGGTCAGAGTGAGGTTGGCCATGGAGGAAGCTACATGTGTATGGCACCAGATCCTGGTGATGGATGGGTATTGAAGGAAGAAACGGAGGTGGCTCCAGGACTGAAGGTAGGACGGGGGCGATCAGGAGGGTGTCTGCCAGGCAGAAGCAGTTTCCCCTTGAGATTCCTTCCACACCAGGAAGCGGGTACCCCTGTGTCAGCTACATCCGGGAAGACCCATGGCTACCCCCGTGTGGCCGGGTATCTCTGGAAATGGCACACAGTGGCCCAGCTCTTAAAGGGGTAGCTTTCATCAGGAACAA
This sequence comes from Meriones unguiculatus, assembly GCF_030254825.1. Taxonomy (NCBI): domain Eukaryota; kingdom Metazoa; phylum Chordata; class Mammalia; order Rodentia; family Muridae; genus Meriones; species Meriones unguiculatus. Next base: position 100,213,286 of record NC_083359.1, on the reverse strand, counting down.
ACCTGAGGCCTCTACACACACCATCTGACCCTTGGCCTCCTGATATTAGCAGATAGAATGTGCACACGTGGTTTTCAAAAGGGGTCTTTCCTGTCTTGGGCTTCCTGCTCTGTCACCCAGAATGGTCCTGATGATAGCGTGTCCAGTGAAACCTCCTCTTCCCTTGCCCCAGGGATAGGCTCAGGTTCATGCCAAGCTGGGCACTGCCCTGGAAGACGGCAGCTGAGGAGCTTGGGCCACAGTGCTGGGCTGGGATCTCTCTGGTATTGGTTTGCAGACAGCAAGTTCATCTTTCTTCCTCCTGAGAGAAGAGACAAAGGCTCGTGGATATTAAAGTGCAGCTTGGATTTTCTGAAACATAATAGTGCATGCCCACAGAAACTGGAGATGTGGATACCAGGGCCCAGGGTGGGTTGGGGACTAGAGAGGGACAGGTTCAGGGTGTAAGGTTTCTCTTTGTCCGGATGACAATACCCTAACATTGGCCATGCAGATGGTTGGCCGTGTCCATGAGTACACTGCAAACAGCTGGACTTTACACTTGAAAATACGCCCACTGTAGGGTGTGTGTGTCCTGCTTTAATGAAACTATTGAAAATGCACAGAGATGGCATGCGTAGCCAAAGGTGGGCTTCCTACCATTGTCCCCCTTCAGCTGGACTCGGTGTCCCAGAACCTCTAACCTCCCACTTTCCTTTTAACCTATGAAGAACCCTCCCCTTCCAGGACCACACAGGGGACAGTAATCCCTCTTTTCACGCATGGGGTGTAGGGAGAGATGTTTGAGCAGCCTCGGGAGCAGAAGCTCCTCGGAAGCCCCAGGCCTCTGAATGCAGCCTTCACAGCCCACACCCAGCCCCTTGCTAGAGCTTCCATATTCACTTCCCAGGGTTGTGGGCAGTTCTCACGACTTAGTGGAGTTACGAGTAAGTTTTGTCTCTAATGTTTTACAGGTTTTTATATTGTATATTTACCATTGTTGGCCTAAATAAGAAAATTATTGGCCAGGCATGATGAGCCTGAGCCATCCCTATAATCCTGGGTAGGAGGAAGCCTGAGGCAAGCAAGAGGATGTCTGGGGTTCATGGCCAGCCTGGATAGCTTGGCCAAACTCCGTCTCAAACATCACTAAGACAGAACAAGAGCCAGTGCTTTTCCAAATACTACTATTAATTTAGGAATAGCAAGATACACAGATGAGGGCTGGAGAGATGGCTCAGCCCTTAAAGACCAAACTCACAACAAAATAGATAAGAGAATACAAAGATCAGAATAAATTATGCCCACATTAGAAAAGGTTGAAACAAAGGGTTGTTGTTGTTTTTTTGTTTTTGTTTTTCTTTTGTTTTGTTTTGTTTTTAAGACAAAAATAAGGAGAGTAAGGAGTGTAACTCAGTCATGACAGAGCCCTTGCTTGTTATACTTGAGACCAGGGACTATGTCCCAGTGACCAAATTAGTAATAATAATAATATCAACAACAAAGATAAGATTAAAGCAAAGATGCACACCATCAGTTACTTTGAAGCAGTAACCTTGGCCACTGTGACTAGTAACCAAAGTGGTGTCAGAATGAGGTGGAAGACACTGGCCACATTGTTGTCATTGCGAAAGTACTTCTGTGTGGGGCTGAGACAGCCACTGTGCAAGCTTAGGGCACAGAAGAGTCTTTCCCCACAGCTACTGTCAGTCATATAGAAGAATCATTTCTTCATAAGCCTTTCTTGTGGGACTGACATAAGAAATACCATTTTTATCCTGACAACATTCTTTTTTTTTTTTTTTTTTTTCCTCTCAAGACAAACATGAATAAGGCCAGGAAAAGGTCATACGTTAGTAATTTGCTAGTCATTGTGACAAAATGCGTGGTAAGAAGTAACTTGAGGGAAGAATTTGTTTGGGCTGTGCTTGATGACAGAGTCCATCGATGGCCGGGCAGGCGTGGTAGCAGGAGCTGAGGGGACCCACTACATTGTATCCACAGCCAGAGAGCAGAGATGAATGCTGGCCTCAGCTCCCTTACTTCTTTCATTCAGCCTGGGGCTTTCCCACTTGGAAAGGCACCAACCAAATTCAAAGTGTGTCTTCCCACGGCTGTTCAGCTTTTCTGGAAGCACAGGCATGCCCCGAGGCCAGTCCCCTAGGGGGTTCTAAATTCATGAGGTTGACATGAGATCAACCATCACCTATGGAAATGAATTGGGGAGGAGCCTTTGTGATAACTGCCAGTTGACAGGTCCTGGCCAGGTTGTCCCTCTTGCTGATGTGTGCTCTTCCTCTCCCAGGAGTCATGTGGCTGGAACTTCTGCTGGCCTCAGTGCTGGGCCTTGTCATCTACTGGCTTGTCTCCCGGGACAAGGAGGAGATGTTGCCACTTGAGGATGGGTGGTGGGGCCCAGGGTCAAAGCCCTCAGCCAGAGAAGATGAGAGCATCCGGCCTTTCAAGGTGGAAACATCAGATGAGGAGATCAAGGTGAGACACCCTTTCCTAGGCAGGGTACAAACCTAAGGGGCATGCCTGCTGTGGTTTCCCTTGGACCAGAATGGAGGCAGGGCTGAGTATAAAGCTTTGGAGATGGACCATCCTGAGGTTTCATCTGCCCACTCTTCTCCCTGAGGACATGTGCGTTTTGCCCCTCAGGTGCAATTTCTGCTTACTAACCCCATCTGTCTAGCAATATTTTCATCCCCCCACAAAGCTCAGGAGGGCTTCTAGTAAAACCACCGCGTGCATCATAGACCAAAGAAAGCTTCCATTCCCCTCCCCTTCTTCCCACTTGAGGCTGGTACAGAGGGAGAACATAAGTAGATGTCCCTGGGCTGGTGTGGAGGTCACACCTACAGTGGGAGGTGGTTCTCCGGATGTGAGTACCGTGGAGACCATAGGGTCAGCCTTCGGCAAGCCCCTACTGTGCGTTGACCACTCGGGGCCCATATTTCTGTGCCAACCCTGCCCATTGTCACCTGTTGCACCAGCTCTCAAAGCTGGGCCCTGAAGCTGAGAATGGTACAGCAGTGGGTCCCAGGTGACGGGGAGAACAAACAGAAGGAGGAGACGTCTCTGGGCACTGGGCTTTCCACACAGAGCTGGAGTCAGAAAAGAGGGGCCAGTGGGTAGGGAAGGGGAGAAGGAAGTCTCTTTGGGGAGCCAGGCTCAAGCAGGGTCACAGGGACCAGACCTTACACCATGGCCCCTCTTTTTCTTCACCCTGTGATCCTTGAGCAGCTACTGTGTAGGATGCTCTGCGGAGTCCATAGAGAATGCAGAGACCCTCGCCTCACACAGTTCAGCATTTAGCCTCCACAGGCGAAAAGCGAGTGCACCTAGTGATGCAGTGAGCCACGTGTCCATAGAGATTAATGTCATGCGGGCAGTAACAAAAGGTCACCAAAGTTCCCAGGAGGAAGGGATTGAGAGTAGGGTCTGGCCCGAAGCCAAGAGCCAGCAGCTGAAGTTCAATGTGTGGGGCACACTGGGCCCTCGAAGCTGAGGGTGGGAGCTGAGCTCTGAGGCTCACTCCTGGGTGGAATCCAGACTTGGAAGGAGTGTAAGGTTTCCAAGCCTGTTTGGGGGAGGCCAGGGGACGTGGAAGTCTCTGGGAATAATGACACCCGAGCCACTCCATGAGGCCACAGGTGCGTCCCTCAGCTGGAACGCTGGCTGAACTCGTATCTGGGTGGATTGCACTTGGACCCTGGGCCTTGGGCAGTCCATTTTATCTGAGTTGGGATCATTGGGTGCTGTACAGCAAGGGCTGGCACACCACGGCTCAAGGCCAAGTGTAGCCTACCACCTGTTTTATAAGTGCCTGCTGAATAACTTCCATGTCTTTAAAGGAGTGTGGAAAAAAAAAAAAAAAACTAAAGCAAAATGATAACTGGAGTCCTGCGATGACTGTTGTGCATTTGAGTTTCAGTACTGTGTGTAAGTCTGACTGTAGAGCTGCCTCGCTGCTCAGGAAGGGGTCATCTGGGGCAACTCTTTTGCTGCGTGGAAAAAGTGGAGGTCTTGCATCTTGCCTAAAATCTTGCTATGTTACTCTTTACAAAATTTGCCAGTTCCAGAACTAGAGATGGCTTGGTGAGTTAAAACTGAGTAGTGTTCTCACACCTACGAGATGAAAGCTCAGTGCTGGGGGGAGCTAAAAGGGGGGCATCCATCAGGTGTGGCCTATGCAAAGCCTTCCAGTCTCTCTCCCTGCACCTCTCATTCCACGAAACAAAGACAGACCAAAGGGGAGAAGCCACAGGAGAGAAGCCCTAAGCCTCCCAGGGAGCCAGTGACACACATGGGGACCTTGTGTCCCCCCTCCACGCTGTCCATCTATGGCTTCAGCCTTCGCTCTGAGCTGTGGGCACCTGCCTCTGCCACCCACCCTGGCTTCTTCACTGCAGGACTTACACCAGAGGATCGACGCGTTCCGGGCCTCCCCGCCTTTGGAGGGCAGCCGCTTCCACTACGGCTTCAACGCCAACTACCTGAAGAGAGTGGTGTCCTACTGGAGGAACGAGTTTGACTGGAGGAAGCAGGTGGAGATCCTCAACCAGTACCCGCACTTCAAGACCAAGATTGAAGGTGGGTTTCCAGGACAGCAGCCTGGCCTGGGGGGAGGAGCAGTGAGTCACAGGAGCAGCCTTCCCGCAGGAGACAAGTGATGCCGAATCAGCCATGCTGGAGCACCCAGTGGTAGGTCGAGGAGATGTTGTGGTTCACCATCTTGCTAGGATGTACAAATAATGCTGAGTCAACAGTCCATCAGTCTATAGTGTTAGACGTGAGGGCAGAGCAATGATGTTCCAACCAGGGACCCGCAGATGCCACTCAGCAATGCGGAGAGCTCCTTGAGCAGCGTCTGTCAGGAAGCCTGGGGTCTGGGCATGGCTTGCATCAGCTCAGCCCCACTTGGAGTTTTGGGCTAGACAAGTTTATGCAGTGCTCGGCAGTCGATTTTATGATAAACTGTCCTGTCCAACCATAGCCTCAACCTCCTGTCCCGGCCCTCCTACGTGCTGGCCATCAAGAGACAAAGTTAATCCCAGGATCATCTTGTCTGAGTTAATAGTTTTTTTTTCCTTAGTAGAAAACAAGGTTTGTTTAAAAAATAAAACACAAAAGCGCACAGACTCAGAATTAAGCAGGGGATGTTTAATAAAATCAGGTGATGCTGTTATCCACTTATTTTTATTGTGCATGTAACATACAATTTGCTGGCCTTGATCTTTAAGTACACAGTTCAGTGGCTCAGCAGCAATAAGTGTGGTATTCCGTGGCAGTAAGGTGATTCGTTGTTAGGCCTCCAGCAGTTTTTCACCACCCCAAACTGAAAGTCGGCACCTGTCACACCCCAGCCTTCTGGCCCCACTCAGCCCTCAGCAGCCCGCCTGCCCACTTCTGTGAGTTCACCTGAAATCACTCATTTAATGGGATCATGGAAGTGTCTGTCTTTTTTTTTCTATTTGTGCCTGGCTTCTCCTTGTCCTCATGTCCTGAGTCGGCATGCGTTAGAATTTGGTTTTGTGGCAGTATGGAGTCCAGCATGCTAGACAAGAACTGCACTGTTGAGCTCCGTACCCCACCCTCCTCTTGCTTTTCAAGACCAAATAACATCCCATTGCAGCAAGGAAATGTTTTCTGTATCCATTCATCCACCCAAGGACACCTGAGGCTGTTGTGAATGACACTGGACAGAGGTGTGCACTCACCTCTTGAAGACCCTGCTTAGGACCGGGAACACTGCTGCATGCCTCTAATCCCAGCGCTTTGGAGGCTCAGGCAGGAGGACTGAGCGTTCAAGGTCAAAACACAAAACAAAGCTTAAAGGCTCTTCGGTTCTTTGGGCTGCCACCCAGAAACTGCAGTGCCGAATTAGATGGAAACCCTATACTCGGTTTTTCGAGAAACTAGCATGGTCTTTTCATCAGCCATGGAAATATTTCACATTCCCGACAGGATGCACAGGTGTTCCAGTTTCTCTCTGTCTTCCCCAGGGCTTGTGAATTCCTGGGATATGTGACAGTAGCCACCCTGAAAGGGTATGGGATGGTATCTCTTCTATATGTGAATATATATTGTTTTCTTTGTTTTTCCACCACACTTCATAGCAGCAAGCATGTTTTCATTGAATATTGGTCACTTTTGGTTCTTTAGAAAAATGTGAGTTCAAATTCTTTGCCCATAGTTTTTGGATGCTGTTTCACCATATGGTCCAGGCTGGTCTGAATTTTTGGACATACTTGATCCTCCGGCCTCAACCTCTCGAATGGCTGGGGCTATAGGTGGAGTTTGAAGTTACTTTGGAGTCAAGTTTCACTCTCCCTGAGTGCGGTTCTTTGGACCCTGGTGTCTCCCACCATGACTTTACCAAGCGCATCCAAGTCACTTTACCAAAGCCATCTGTTCAGACTGAAGGACCAGCCTCAAACGGCCAAACGGCTTTTGTCATTTAAAGCCAAACGGCCCCGCCTCCTGGGCTCAGACCTGGAGCTCTGTGCGGTCTTGGATTTTCCATGAGCTTCCTGGGCTCAGGCCCGAGCTCTGCGCTGTCTCATTTTCTGTGGCCATGCAGCATGTCAACATGTGTGACAGTGAACATGTGTGACCATGTGAACAGCGTACTTCTCCATCCCAGACATGGGAGTTGCCATGGCCGTGTGTCTCTTCACAGCAACAAAACCCAAACTAAGGCCCTGATGGTAGTCCATGGCTGCCTGTGGCATGCACTCAATAAATTTTGTGGAAACCACTCTTGGTCCTTTTCCCAGGCTGGTGGCAGCCAGTCTAGGCACAACTCTCACACAGCCCCATCACCACAGAGGAGACAACCTGCCTGCAGGGAACTGGGGAGGCTAAGCTTTCGTTTTGACGAGTTAAGGATGGTGTGTGTGTGTGTAGGTGTGTGGGTGTGTGGGTGGGTGTGTTGAGCACTGAACACAGGGCCTCATGTGTAATAGACAAGTGATCTGCCAGTCTGTTAAATAAGTGACTACTTAATGCTTTTTTTTTTTTTTTTTTTTTTTTTTACTTCCAAATTTTTCACTTCAGGCGGGTTCATCAGAATGTAAGTGGCATGTGGCTGTTGCATACACAAACAAGGTCAGGCCAGTCAATACTTCAGCTTGACATTCCCCTAGATGAGAAGCTATTGGTGGCTGCCAGGGGTGGGAAAGTCCTTTTTCTTTGTGGTTGTAACTGATGGTAGGTGAGCCGTGGCCACACACAGGCAGGCAGCACCAGCTGGACTGAATGGGTTAGAAAAAAAAGAGAATGTGAATACAAGAGGAGGGGGGGTACTATCAAGATACAGACAGACAGACATGATAGATATATGTGTGTGTTTGTATCTTGATGGTGTCACGTACAAGTGCATTTATGTATGTGTATATATGAAATTATTGAAGAATAAATAAAAATACTTCATTTTTTTAAAGGACATAGCCCCATGTAATGAGTATACTGTGCATAGAAATGTTTGCCAAACTGGACTATAGCGTGGCCCTGACACAGTCATTTAATTTCACGGCCATGAGCTCTTTTGTCCGTTAGATGAGCACTCTGACGATCGTCACTTCACACGACTGTCCTGCGGTGCTCTGTCAGATGGGACCCTCCGTTGCGGGCTGTGTGGGCCTCTCCCAGTCCCTGATGTGCTCCTAATGAACAATGTTTATGGGGCCCTGCTGTAAGCCGGGCACTGTTCTGGGCCATGGGGACGCAGAAATGCTTACCCAGACCATCTCTGCTCTCTAGGGAGCACACTGTGATGTGACGGGGCGTCAGCCCAGACAAGCTCATAGCCAGAGCAGACTGTAAAAGCTGTAAGAGCAGCTTTCATGGCCATCAGTACCTTGGGGACACCAGGGACACAGCACTTATTCTCTCCCAGGAATGGCACACGGGGGAACAGGGTCTCCAGGACCTCAGCCATTACTGCAGCAGGCCCGTCCTTCCCTCGGCCTGCAGGCCCTGTCCCTCACTCTGTGCTCTGTCCCCAGGGCTGGACATTCACTTCATCCACGTGAAGCCTCCCCAGCTGCCCTCAGGCCGCACCCCAAAGCCATTGATGATGGTGCATGGCTGGCCCGGCTCCTTCTATGAGTTTTACAAGATCATCCCACTGCTGACTGACCCCAAGACCCACGGCCTGAGTGACGAGCACGTGTTTGAAGTCATCTGTCCCTCCATTCCTGGCTATGGCTTCTCAGAGGCATCCAGCAAGAAAGGTACAAGGTCGTGAAGCACAGCCCAGACTGTGCTGTTTTTGCCAGCGTCTGTCAGGGCCGGCAGCACCCTGAGCCCTGTGCTGTGGCTCACAGATTCTCTGGTGCCTGCAGTGCCCTGAGGGAGGCGGGACCAAGCACAGCTGTGGCCTGGGTCTTCCTCAGGTCACCAAGGCTGCTTCCTTCTCGTCTCCTGTGAGCTTCTTTCTCCTCAGCCCGGGGAAAGAAAGGTCTGGGGAATTTCCAGGCACCTGGGCACCTACCCCTGACTCCCCTGTGTAATGCTCATTGCACTGGTAAGTTGGCACGTGCTGTCGAAGCTCGCAGTGAAGCTGGCTCCAGAAGCAAGGACGCTGACAACCCCCACAGCAACCCCCTATTTCAGACTCGAGCATGTTTATTTCAAAGTGTCCTTCAGGACAGCCAGTCCTGGGTCAGGCTGGCCCCTGACTCTGTAACAGGAAGAGGGAAAAACGGCAAGCAGCTAAGAGTATTTAAAAACATGGCATCCTTGCGTACAGCTAGAAGGCAAACTTACTTCCAACAGATGCTGCTCTTGTTTATTGCATGGTATACAAATACCAAAGGTGGGAAACTCATCCGTAGAGAGAAAATTCTCCACGGGGAGTTCTAGCTGGCGGCCTCAACGTCCCTCATTGATTCCTGCTGGGTGTTTGTGAGGCCTCTTTATTGCTTGCTTTCTCAGGCACGTGCCACGGCTCATCTCAGCCTGTTGCAGACTTCTGATTTGATGATGTTTTGCTATTTTATCTGCTGCTGCTAAGGCTGTACTTAACAAACTCACTCACTCAGAGTTCAAAGCGCGGCTACCATAGACCGTTCTTGACTGCGCAGAACACCCTGTTTGTCCCCTTCACACTCAGGCTTAAATACGGTGGCCACTGCCAGGATCTTCTACAAGCTGATGTCTCGGCTGGGATTCCAGAAGTTCTACATTCAAGGCGGGGACTGGGGGTCCCTCATCTGCACCAACATGGCCCAGATGGTCCCCAAGTGAGTGGGCGTAGACATACGGGCACGGCACAGCCTCACCAGGGTCTGTGGGTGGGTGGAATCTACACAGGACACAGGACAGCTCTGACAAGAACACTCTAGGAATTTTTTCTCTTTCCCAACCACCCACCTCCAACTCAGTGGCTGCCCCAGAGGGAAGGGTGCTGAAGGAGGCTGGCCTGTGCTCTTAAGTTCTTCAGTCTGTGCCTGTCCTCCCTCTCCTCTCAGACCTGTCCTTCACAGCAGCCAAGCTCACTTGCGTGCATTCCTCTGCCCACAGCCACGTGAAAGGCCTGCACCTGAACATGGCTTTCATTTCAAGAAGTTTTTACCCCATGACGCCTCTCCTGGGCCAACGTTTTGGGAGATTTCTTGGCTACACTGAGAGAGATATGGAGCTGTTGTACCCCTTCAAGGAGAAGGTTTTCTACAGCATCATGAGGGAGAGTGGCTACTTGCACATCCAGGCCACCAAGCCAGACACTGTGGGTAAGCACCCCAGGGCGGGGGATACAGCCTTCACCCACAAAGTCCCTCACAGGGGAAGCAGAACTCTTTGTTTCCCTGACTGAGAGCTGACCCCAGGGCTTCACACATGCCAGACAGGTGAACTGCTGCTCCGCACAGCTATAACCCCGTGTATGAGAGGCAGAGTTGAGGGGAACCCTGCAAGTGTTGGGCCAGCCTGGTCTACACAGTGAGTGGAGTCCCAAGCCATTCTGGGCTACATAGCAAGACTCTTAACTCAAGAAAGAAAGAAAAAAGAAAAGGAAGGAAAGAAGGAAAGAAGGAAGGAAGGAAGGAAGGAAGGAAGGAAGGAAGGAAGGAAGGAAGGAAAAAGACACTAAAAAATTAATTCATAAGAAAAACGATAAGATGATCAAACAATAGTTTGCTCAAAGGTGTTTAGAATACAAATTGTTTTCTTCTATTTATGGTTGTGAGCCTAGCCTTTAACGGCTGAGCCATCTCTCCAGCCCACAAATTGTTTTCTAGTGGGTACAGAGCTCGCTCGCCCCCACAGGCCTGGTGATACAAGCGGATGTGTAACCCCGGCTGCTCTGGCTCCTACAGCAAGAGAATCCAAACAGTCATAGCCTGCCTGAAGAGCTCTGGCTGAGACCCTGTCTCTGAATAAACAGACAAGGAGTGAGGCAGCTGACCGGGGGAGTATTTGCCTTGATCCTGCTAAGTCCTTGGGCCCAATCACCAGTACAGAAGAAAAAAAAAATACCACTAAAAATGTATTTCTTCTTGAGACCAGAACCACTTTGTTTTCCTGGTTTTCTATCATTTACACAGCTGTAAAATATATGAAAGACAAGGGAAGGTGGGACCATCCTTAGAAGTGCTTCTCAACCTTGCTAATGCTTTTGCTTTTTGGTACAGTTCCTCACGTCGTGGTGACCCCCAAGCATAAAATTATTTTCGCTGCTACTTCATCACTGTAATGTTGCTACTGTCATGAATCATAATGCAAATATCTGATATGCTGGATATCTGATCTGCGATCCCTGTGAAAGGGTCATTTGACCCTAAAGGGGTCATGACCCACGGGTTGAGATCCACTGCCCTAGCTGCTCCAAGGAATGTCAGGTGTCCTCTGGATGTTCCTCAAGTCCCTCAGAGGACACCTGGAGTCATCTTGCCTATTTTGGGGCTTCCCACAGTTCCCACGGCAGTTCCATACCTACCCCAAGGACCCACACCGCTCCCGATCATATAAGCACTTGGTAGAGTCAGGCTTTCTCTCCAGTTGCGAAGCAGCCGTTTGTCACGTGACTAGAAGAGCAAAACACAGTACAGAGAACTCAGTCGCCAGTCTCCTGCCTTCCGGCTGCACTGCCAGAAGAGCTTGCCGACATTGTCCCTTGTACGTGTTGTAAACGCAAGTCCCCAGGTAGCCAGCCGCAGCTGGTGGACTGTTTGGGGACCTCACCTCACTTTCTAAGTAGGTGTCCTCGGGTGCCATTGCCTGTCCTCATCCTTTGGTGGGTGGAGAGAGCATGGACTCTGTGCTCTTGCTCCTTGTGCTCAGCATGACTTTTGTGATGCTTCTATACTGTTATCTCCCAGCATTGGTATTTAATGCCGGAAGTGGTACCTAGAGCCTCATGAATGCGAAGCAGGTGCTGCTCACTGACCTACCCTGCCCCTGCTGTTTCAGTGGCAGGATCAGTATTGTAACTCATGGGCACATCAGTATTGATTTGTCACCATTTATCCTGTTTTTGCCAAAATACAGTCTGTGAATCCCGTAAGATTACAGGGAATATTGATCTCTCTCTGCTTGCTGTGTGGGGCGACGCAGGCCAGGGCTGCAGAATTGGAATTTCTGCTGTTGCTCTGTGCTGCCCACACCTCCGTCCAGGAGTCACGTGCTCTCCGGAGCCAGGCTTGACTCCCTCCCTTGCTCCTTCCCGCCCAGGCTGTGCTCTGAACGACTCTCCCGTGGGCCTGGCTGCCTACATCTTGGAAAAGTTCTCCACCTGGACCAAGTCAGAAAACCGTGAACTGGAGGATGGAGGCCTGGAGAGGTGAGGCCCCACCAACTTCCTGTCAGCCTGGATCCCCAGGGCTCTCTCTCTCTGCCTGACATTCCAACCCCGTCTCCAGGAGCTCCGCAGGGGAAGCCAGCAAGCTTCTTCAGGCCTTGGCTTACTGCACCTTCTACTCCATGGCCAATGGAGTCCTGTATAAGGGATGGTGACAGACATAGAGGCAATGAAGGGCCAGTGACTTGTTCGGCCTCCTAGTTGGTGGTGAAGTCCCCAAAGCAACATATACCCTTTTTTGCAGAATAGCTGGTCCTTCTTACGTGGGACCTGTACAGCCTGTGAGCTTTGTGGAAACCAATGGGAATGGGCAGAGCTGTGAGAGAGCATGAGGGCGCACTGGTGTGTCGCTGTGACAGAGCTGTGTCCAAGGAGTTTAGCGTTGATGCCAAGCTCACTTTTGGCATAATCACAGTGAGGGGCGTAGACTGCAGGCATCCAAGTGGGAGGTCCACTCGGGGCCTGAATCCGCATAGGCAGAGCTGGGGTGAGATGCTGTATGGAAGAGACAGTTCCATGTGGTCTGGTTGATCTGGGGTAGATAGTGCTGAAAATGGGACTAGCAGCATCTAAGGATTCTGGGAAGTCTGGTTGACCACAGAGAGGGACAGACTGTGAGGACAGAGCCAGTAAGAGCCTCATTCCTACAGACCTGAGCAATAAGAGCAGTTTCAGGGTGCGGGGCTGAGAAGGAACAGGAGTAGAGGTAGGGGCGGGGAGGCAGCTGGTGATGAATCTTGAGAGCAGATGATGTAGCCAGCCAGGGAGGAGGAGGCTAGCAGTGGCCAAGGAGGCTGATGGGACCAACACTAGCAGGTCAAAACACCTCTAGGGCAGGAAAACCCAGAAATTCCCGGCCCAGACACAGTGGGCATGGGTGCCTGCTAGTCTAAGATCTTCTCAGAAAGGGTGTCTAGGGAGGTGGGACTGAGGTTGAGGCCTTTGGAGGAGTCAGCCACTGGGGTTGAAGGGGTCGGCAGAGTTAGGAGGCCACTTAGGGCTGCAGCTAGTCACAGATAAGACTCAGAGGACCATAGGACTGAAACGCTGCGGTCAGCCCGTGCCATTGTTGGGGTGGCTGGGTAGTGGGCAGCCTATAGCCCAAACAGAGACATTTCTACAAGGTAGACAGCTAGCAGGGACGGCTGGAACTGTGGTCTGTGAAAGGTCACACCCTTGAGCAGCAACTCTAATTCCTCAGCCCTTCCCTGGGCCCCCAGCCTATGAGAACTAGGCAAGGTCTGAGGTGATCAGCCCGAAGGGGGAAGCACTTTGTTGCTGACAGCCAGGCTTTCACTGAACCTGGACATCCTGTGTGCTTTCCCAGGAAGTTCTCCCTGGATGACCTGCTGACTAACATCATGATCTACTGGACGACAGGAACCATTGTCTCCTCACAGCGCTTCTACAAGGAGAACATGGGCCAGGGCATAATGGTCCACAAGCATGAGAGGTAAGCCTGGCTGAGCAGGAAGAGGGGCCTCTGGGGCTGGGGGATGGTTACCACCTATCCTTTACCTCAGAACAGGTTTGATGACAAGGTAAGAAAGACACCAGACATCCTCGCTTTCCGCTCCTTTCAGGGGCTGGCCTGCTGGGTCAGGGGCTTTGGGATTCACAGGCCCATCGGCAGAGGGACAGCCAAGCAAAGTGGGCATCAGAGGCTGCCCTTGCCCTGCTGAATGACCTCCCTGGCAGAGAAGGTTCTTAATGAATGAAAAGTAGAGAGTATAATGGAGGGTAGCCACACCCTTGTCGTTACGGCCCGGTGGGACTTGGCTGAGCCTCTTCGGGCCCTAGGAGTGTTCTCTGGAAACAAGGTCCCAGCTCCTCAGCTCGCCCCTCTTCCCCGCAGGATGAAGGTCTTTGTGCCCACCGGCTTTTCGGCCTTCCCTTCCGAGTTGCTGCATGCCCCGGAAAAGTGGGTGAAGGTCAAGTACCCCAAACTCATCTCCTATTCCTACATGGAGCGTGGGGGCCACTTTGCTGCCTTCGAAGAGCCCAAGCTTCTGGCCCAGGACATCCGCAAGTTCGTGTCCCGAGCAGAGCTGCAGTGATGGCGCCAGGTTCCAACCATGGCTTCAATGGCAGCCTGTTTCCTCCCTGGTCACGCTTAGGGACGCTGACCCCTTTCTGAGGAGTAAGTTTGCTTCTGTCTCCTGACCACACTGGGGGGCCAGCCTGAACCCCCGCAGAGTCACCTCTCACCACCCCCGTAAGCTCCACCCTACTCCTCACCTGTGTTAAGTCCGTGGCTTTAATGATAAATGGATTTATTTCTAAGAGCGTGTGGAGCAAATGCCATGTATTTCTTAGACACCCAGGTGGAGCTTCCTTTCCAAAAGAGAGTTGCCAAGTGCTCTCCCCTCCCCCCATGTCCCTGAGTCCTACTAGGTTCTCTGAACCGGCCCGGGTAACTAGGGCGGAGGGGCAGTTAGGTGCCCCCAGCAGCCAAGGCCCTGCAGCACGAGGCAGCCTCAGAGAACCACGAGCACCTCTCGAGCCACTCACAGGGCGCAGGCCACTGGGAAGAGGTTGTGTGGCTGGCAGTTGTCTGTGAGAAGGTCCAAGTATACCAGGCCCAGCCATGTCTCCAAGTGAGCCCAGAGAGGTCTGCAGAGCTGTTTTTAGTCCCAGGGGGCTCTGAGGTGGAGGGAAGGATCTGGAGGTGGAGGTGCCCGACTCTGGACCACCAAAGCAGGCCCCAAAAAACCTCCCCCCATCACGATCCTGTGCCTCAGGCATTCCCCCAGCGGACCTCAGGGAGGATGCCCTGAGCCTCAAGTGGCTGCCCGGCTCCAAGACCCCACTGGGGAAAACACAGGGGGCTGCCTGACCTTCTGGGGTTACAGCTTCTGGACTTAGGACTGCCACAGACCAACCCAGTCAGGCCCCATAACCTCGGGAGAATAAGAGGTTTGGATAGTCAGGAAGACCCCAGGTTCGGCGGTGACAGTCAGAGAAGACACCAGTAAGGCTTTGAATCTGCTGCCATTTTACTGAAGTCAGGCTAATAATTTTACAGTGATTTCAGAAGGAAGCACCTTAAAATTGGCATACTTCCCGGAACATTTAGACTTTTACCAAGAATACAAAGTTTACATTTTAACATAGGACAGTGCCCACAAGAAATCTTGGCCTGAGAACTTTTGATCAAAGCAGACAAAAGACAAAAATCCTTAAACTGCAGTTTCATTATTGCTAACTAGTGAAGAGGAAAGTCAGGAGCTGTAATAGTCCTCTGAGCCAAGTCGGATACCTGCCAAAGTCTTTCTCTGCATCAAAGTCTAAATACACCTTTGTTAACCATCCTCCCATATGCCTTGCTAAAGATTTATGATCCTCCTTAGAGATAAGATGTCAAGGGGAACACACTCGAGCCGGCTGTACTTTCCCATGCTATCTTTTTCTAAAAAGGAGCCCACTATTTTTTTGCTATTCTTGTAATGCTTTCTGATACTGAATCTGATTCATTACTTCTCTTAAGATTTCATTTTTCTTCCACTCTATTCTTGCTAAAGCTTTTAATAATCTATCAAAGATTTGTTTCCTTGAATAGTTAATTGTGCTGTTCCAAGAATCATAGAGAAAGAACAAAAGGCTCATTATTCCAACCCCACAACCGAAGAAGCATAGGAATCTCTTTTTGGCTTAGGTAGCCAGGGGGGAACACTTTTGCCAGGGACCTCCAGGGAGCTTATTCCTGAGGGAAGCGTATCTCCCGTCTAGCAGTACGACCATTTGTCATGCTCACACAGATGACACTGCAGTTGGTGTGGCATAGGACACTCCAACACCTGGCCTGAGTGCCCCAATCTCCAGCTGCCACTCTGTCTTCACATCCCATGAGCCCCATGGCGCTGCCCCTCCCACCTTAGAGCTGACACCTGAGGAGCCTTCCCAGAATCTCCCACAGTTGCCTAGGAGGGAAGAGAGACGGGGTCTTACCAGCTAGGCCCAGTGGGTACGTTATTAATAGTCTTCATTACCCCTGCTTACTCTGTGGTGACCCAAAGCCTCTGCCCTGATCCAGCCAGAGTCCCAGGTAACATGATACGAAAACCCAGAACAACAGATATGGAGCTGCCAGGGACCTGCTGCAGTCAGCAATGGCAGGTGCCTTCCTGGTCACCACAGCTCCCTGCTGGGAGGCCCTAAGCAGGGCTGCAGTGGGCCTCTGGAACCCATCTGGAGTCCATCTCAGACCAGACTGCTGCAAGATAGCAACGGAGATGTCCACACACACATTTCTCAGGGGAAACGCACCTTCCTGGTGCTATATTCTGGCAGATTCTCCCGAGATATGGGAAGCCAGGCTGTCTGTGGAGAAGGGCGTGTGTGAGCTATGCCTCCTCCCAGGCTCAGGCTGAGAATGCAGGCTCTCAGGCACCCACCTGGCCTGCTCTCCTGCTGTTGGCAGGGCCTCAGGTGTCGCTGGGTAATGATGGTATCTGGAGTCCTTCTCGTCATGGACTTGTCCAAGGACAGACTGTTCTCAGTAGAGTCCCTGACCTCAAGGAGGTATCAACTGGGAAGTCCAAGACTGCTTTCCTGCCCTCAGCTGTTACTGCCCTGGGTTTCAGTGCCCTCCCAATGGCAACAGCCGAAGGCTAGAGAAGAGGAGAGCCAGGAAGGGAAGGGGTCCTGGCTTCTACTGGCCACTTGCTGGGATGAGTGTTTGCCGCCCCCTTGTGGCTGGTTCAGAGTACCTCACAGGGGCACGTGACTAGCCGGAGCCATGACTTCACCCATCCACAGAGCCCTCTGTTGTGGCCGCTCTGAAGGCCCAGCTCTCCAGGCAGTGGGTCTGAGAGAGTCAGGTGCGGAGGGCACTGCAGGCCAGGGGTGGGCATCCGTCCTTCAAAGCTGCCCCTTCATCTGCAGGGGATGTCTTTCAAGAGTCCCAGCAGACACATGAAACTATGTTAGAGCCTTAGCTCCACCACTTAGGGCACACTGTGGCTGGAACTGGCCATTGATGCCACCATGAATAAAGCAGTGATTTTCTTTTCTTCTTTATAAGTCTGTGGAGCCAAGATTTGATCTTTAAGGGTCTTGGCATTTGACTTTTTTCTTTTCTCAAAAGTTTCACCTGACAGAAACTTTTCCCTTCTTGGCATTCTGAATGCCACGTGATTCCCTTTGCCCGCTGGTGGCATCATTAAGTGAAATATTGGCACTTGGCCCCGAGCACTGACCACTGATCAGGTTAACAGGCCTGAGGCTGGTGAGTAAAGGGGTAAGAGGTGTGGACATGTGGGAACAGGATTCACATGGGGGGACAGACTACCTACTGGGAACAAGGTGTGAGTTTATTTCTGAAAGGGGAGACAATGTAAAAGAAAACCAAACTAACCCTATTCCTAGAATACATGCTCCCATCCTTAAAAGACCCTAGAAGGGGCTGGAGAGATGGCTCAGCAGTTAAGAGCTCTGGCTGATCTTCTGGGGGACCTGGGGATCTGACACCCTCTTCTGGCCTCTGTGGATAACCAGCACATATGTGGTACACAAACATACATGCGGGAAAAACCCTCATATGATAAAATAAAATAGAAATGAAGGGCTCTGCCAAACACTTCTGGCTCGATAAATACTTTCCGGGAAGCACAGGATACAAAATCGGCAGATAACACCAGTCGGTGTTCTCTGCACCAGTAACAAACTTGTTGAGAAAGGAGTCAGACTCCAGTCACAGTAACTTTTCAAAAGTGAGTCCCAGGGCTGGAGAGGCAGTCCAGCAGTGAAGAAGACTGCCTGCTCTTCCAGAGGTCCAAATTCCCAACATCCACGTGGGACTCAGCATCTGCAACTCTGGGTCCAGGGGATCCAGTGCCCTCTTCTGACCTCTGCAGGCACCAGACACACGTGTGGTGTACAGACATACATGCAGGCAGAACACATACATAAAAGAATAAAATTTAAAGGTAATTAAGATAGGAATAAATGTAACAAAGGAGGTGAAAGAGCTCTACAGTGAAAACTTCAAGACACTGAAGAAACACTGAAGATGATAGACAGTCATCTAGTGGAAAGATCTCCCCTGCTCATGAACAGGCAGAGTTAATATTGTAAAAACATCTGTATTCCTGGAAGCGAGCTGTAGGCTGAACCCAGTTCCCATTAAAATTCCAACAATATGCTTCACAAATCATAAAAAAAAAATCACTTCAAAAATCATAAAATTTATATGGACACGCAAACAACCTAGGTAGCCAAAGTGATCCTAAGCAGAAAGAGCAACGCTGGAAATGCCGAAGTTCCTGGCCTCAAATTGCTTTAAAGGGCTATAGAGAACAAAACAATAAACACGTAGACCAATGGAGTACAGGGCAGGACCAGATATGAACCTGTACCGTGACAGCCACCTATTTTTATTTTTTAACCAAGGTGTCAAAACACATTGATAGAAAGCCTTAACAAAGGGTGCTGAGAGAACTGGGCGTCCGCATCCAGGAGAACAGAACTACGTCTTCACCCTGCACAGAAACGTATTCAAAGCGGATCAGAGAGCTTGATGTAAGACCTGAACCTGTGACGCTGCTAAAGCAGAGCTTCGGAAAACCCAGATGTTTACATTGCGATTCCTAACAGCAGCAAAAGAATTGTATAGTCGGAGGTCACCCACCACATGGGGAGTTGTGTTAAAGGGTCGCAGCATCAGGAAGGCTGAGAACCACTGTGCTAGAGAAATACCAGGGCAACACTTCAAGATGATAGAGACACAGGCAAGGACCTTCTGGAGAGGACACCAGTGGGCCAGGAAAAAATATCAAGAATTCACACACCGACTGCATGACATTGAAAACCTGCCCAGCAAAGAAAACCATCAGCATCGTGAGGAGACAGGACTACACACCTGATGAAGAATATCGAGGATCTATACTGAGTTCCAAAAGTGAAACACATCCCCCCCCCCTGCCCAAACATCCAGTCGATAGATGAAAGATGAACAGCTCAGAAGAAGAAAAACCAAATGACCTGAAAAATACGTGAAAAGGAAAGGCTCCAAATAGGACCTTGAATGCAAGTGAGGCTATGAGGAGGACGAGCCTTACCTAATGCTGTTGGTGGGAACGTACAATGGGTGCAATTGCTGTGGACACTGGTTTTAGAACTGCCGGGTGGGAAAATGGCTCACCCAGTGAAGGCCCTACTTTATACACACTGCAAAAGTAAAGCCACCGCTACCCTGGGTGACATGCTTCTCAGTTTCTTTGTGAGGTGGGGCCGGCCTGTGGGCAGGGCTTTGATGGACCTTCTGCTCCTCAGCCTGCTCCTGGTTCTGATTGTTCGGCCTCTGTTCCTGATCCACTGCCAAGGGTTGATCAGCCTTTCCTTCAGGGTGAAAACGCAGTACGGGAGCTTCCTTCTGGCCGGTAGCCCTGCCCTTGGCAGGCTGTGCCCTAACTCACCCCTAAAGGTAGTGTGAGGCTTACTGCTGTAAATGACTGTTGGGGGCAAACTGGGCAGCCGTGGGTGCCCTGGCAGCAGAAAGGTGTTCTTCAGACAGGAATTCTAAAGGGCTGTGCTGGCTTGTCTACACATCTGTACGGTTCTGTGCTCTTATCTGCTGTCTGGTCAGTACTGTCTGAACTGTTGTTCTGTTAAAATGCCCTAGCACAGCAGCTTAAGGATGGAAGTATTTGCTTTGACTCGTGGTTCTGTGGCCCGTTGTGACAGGAAACCCATAGCTGAGTGTGAGTCACGCTGCTCCAACAGTCAGGGTGCACAGAGGTGAAAAGTGCGCTCACTTTCTCCTTTTTCCTGATCATGTTCAGGGGAGTGATAACACGCTCACTGGGTGGATCTTCCTGCCTCAGTTAACTTGATCATGATCATCCCTCATCGGCGTGCCCGGAGGCTCATCCATCTGGTGGTTTTAGATCTCATCTGGTTGATCATTGATTCGCCATCACACCTACCATTACAACTCTCTTACTTCTGCACATTTTTTTTAATTGAGTCTCATAATGTAGCCCAGACGACCTGGAACTCACAGACACTGGCCTACCTCTGCCCTCTGCCTCCTGGCCACTCCCACGTGTCTATCTTCTTCTGATTCCTTTCACTAATAGCCCCTCCTCTTCTTCCTCTCTCTTCTGCCTCTTCCTCCTCTTTTTTCTCCTCTTTCTCCTCTTTTTCCACCTCCTCTTCCTCCACTTCCTCCTCCTCTTCTCCTCCTTCTTCTTTTGAGGCAGGGTTTCTCTGTGTATCCTTGGCTGTCTCTGTGGTTTATTTTGACTTATATTCCTCTAGGCTTATATCCAGTGCTACGGCTAAGTCATATGGCACTTCTGGTTTTAGTTTTTCAAGGAAACTTCTTCATGCTGATTTCCACAGTGGCTGCATTGTTTCACATTCCCATAAACTATGTATCAAGATTCCTTGTCAGTCTTTGCTGTTGATTCCTGACCTATTGAAGAATACTCAGTTCCATAAATATGGCTTCCTCATGAATCTGTAGCTTTGTTGATTATCACATCCTGGAGAACCAGCCTTCAGCAGGTCAGTGCTGCTTGCTACTCTGGGAAGTAAGGCTGGACATGAGCTTTGGAACTATTAGTAAATGCAGTCAGGCCTGGACACAGCTCCGCTACACTGTGACAATCTCCATCACAGGCGCACACTAGTAATTGACTAACAGGCGCCTGTCACAAGCAGTTTTGGTGCAGCAGATAGGAATAGCTTATGAAGCGGGATGGAGGAGGATATGGGAGACGTTATCGTGCCACTTGGAACGGAACACGGTTTTAAGTGGTGACTTATTTCTGCAGTTTCTATCTAACGTTTTCAGGCTGCAGTTTTCCCACACATAACCAAAGCTCTGCACAAAAGGAAACTACTGGGCAAAGTTGGCACGGGCCATCCTAACATCCTGGATTCCCTTCCTTTAGTGGAGCTCCAGCGATGATCTCTTAGCATTTGGTCTCGGGGTCACTGAGGTTCAGTGTGCTGTTTGAAGTCCGGAGTGATAACTGCCCTGTGCATACAGCAGATTGACTGAGTCATTAGGACTGTGCAAGTATGCAAAGGGAGAGTGAACGGGACTCACACTCAGTCTGCCCTGCCTCGCCCAGTGGCTCTGGATGCTATTATGTGCAAAGCTCCATAGGCCTGCTGCTTCAAGAGGGCTCAAGGAGCCAGCACTGAGCCCTGGTGGACCGCAGAGCATGCTGGGATAATTCTGCCCAGAAAAGGAAAAGGCCAGCACCTTTGTCCCTAGGGAAAACAACAGCGGTGCTTTGGTCTGATAGTGGAGCTGACTGTCCAGTTCTCTGGGCAGGTTGCCAGCTTTCCTGCTGCCCCTACTTGATGCTCTCCTGATGACATCACTCACAATTGTTTTATTTGCTTCTGGGACCTGTTAGCAGGGTCTGATATGAAGGTGACTGTCTGTGCTGACTGTGGTGCAGTGTGCTAGGGACTGTGTGTGACAGGAGCCGAGACAGACATAGCCATAGCCTCACCTTCTGGAAACAGGATCTGTTATGTGCTCTTACACACACACACACACACACACACACACACACACACACACACCACACACACACACACACACACACACACACACACGGCCATGTTCCCACAGTTCCTACACCTACCCTTCCTTCAGTGACAGGAGTGCACCAGAGGACGCTGTGCACCTTCTCTCAAAGGAAGGTCTCCGTCAGAGAGAAGTTAGCTCTGGATAGCAAGCAAGCAAGCAAGAAGATGAAGAAGAGGAGGAAAGGAAAGGGAAGGGAGAGGGAGAGGGAGAGGGAGTGGGAGAGGGAAAAGGAAAAGGAAAAAGTGAAAGGGAAAGGAAGAAAGCCATGCAACATTCTTTTCTTAATCCCCTGAAGTCAGATGGCCAAGACTGCAGCCATCCCTGGCCTGTTTTCATTTGAGGGATGCTGGTCTCACCACCAGACTAACAGTTATCCTGGGGACAGACATTGGGGGAGCCTTGGGTTAGGACAGGAAACCTTCAGCCTGACAGGTCAGGAACGGCACTCCTCAGTGTCCCCATGCCGCCCTCTGGCAGGGATGGGCAAAGCCTGCTCATGGTGCAGAGACTCTGAACTGTCACAGAGACTCTGAGCCACACAGAACTTACGGTTGGAAGGGAGAAATGTGTGAGAAGTTCAAGTCTGTGTTCACAGGGCTTCTGGATGGAGGAACATGGCTGAAGGGAGGTCTGAGTGTGCCTGTGACTGGAGCTAATGCTGCCAATGTTTTGATTTGGTTTTTATGGGACTGTGGTGAATTTGCCTGACTTTTCCTTGGCTTCGTTCTCTAATGGAGAACGAGAAGGTGTCATCTGAGCAGAGGGGAGCTGGGCTTAGAGGGGGCTGAATCAGTGTGGCAGCAGTAATAGATGCGTGGAGGCCGATGATGGGTCCAGGAGCTCAGTATGAGCTGCCACACATGAGAGTTTTCACACACATCAGGAAGCAGGTGCCTGACAGTGCTGCAGAGGCCCCTGGGCTGGTGCTCTTCACAGCAGTCTATTCAGGCACGGCTCCCTCTGGCTCAATTAAGGGACCCTTGGTAGGAGTACTCTACAAACACCCAGGAAGAGCCTGACACAGAGGTGGGGGCTTTCCTGTTCGGGGTTTCACTGCCTAGAATGGCCCTGAGCCCGTCTTGTTCCCTCTATGCTCTGTCCTCCCACGGATCCTGAAGGCACTGTGTCTGTGAAACCTTGTTCCTGGTCCTCTTCCACATAGCCACATCGACTAGATGGAAGATGGAGAGCTAGGCCACAAGGCAGGGTGAGTCTTCCTCTGATTGCCTTGCAGTGACTAAGTTCTTTTCTTCCTCCCTGAGAAAAAATGCACAGGAATCAAACAAACAGAATGAGCACATCACTGGTATTTTCTGAGCTTTAATGGGCCATGAGTAGACACAGAAGATCAAGAAGTGGTTGCATTGGGCCCAGGCAGAGTGGAAAGGGAAGAACCAGCTACATGGGTGGCTGCACGCGGCCTGAGTACACACCAACCCACTGGATTGTGCACTAGAAAGTACTCGGAAGGGCGTGAGCATTCCCTTCCGGTAGCTGCTGGAAACACACGGAGATGATACGGGTGGCCAAGGATGAGCTTCCATTACAGACGACTAGACGCCATCTCCAAGAACCTTGACTTCTTGCTTCCCTGTGCGCGCCTCAAGGACAGCGGCAGAGCGAGGAGCCCAGGCAGCTCCAGCCTCAGCCCAGACGCTGCTGCCAGGCCCTCACTGTGGGTGGTCCCTCGTCTCCAAGGGACCATGGTGTACAGAAAGCCTTCCTGGCAGCTCCAGGGGCAGAAGACTCCTCCACGGCCCCAGGCTTGAGAATGCATCCTTGGGACCCACCCAGAGCTGTGCCAAAGTCACCACACCCATTTTCCCCAGAATAGTCAATGTTTTGGTTTGGTTTTTATGGGACTGTGGTGAATTTGCCTGACTTCTCCTTGGCTTCCAACTTTTCTCTACATAATTTCAGGATTGCTGACCTAACAATAAAAATTATCAGCCAAACATGTGGTCCATGCCTGTTGTCCTGGGTCCAAGGGAGACTGAGGCAGGAAGAAAGGCTGAGCTCCAGGGTTTGAGGCCACCCTGAAGATCACAGCCAGAACCCTCCTCAGAATCATTACAGGAAACAGAGTCTCTGAGCGCTACTGTTTATTTCAAACAGCAGAGCACAGCACTGAGAACACACAAATCATCATAAACCATGCACATAGCCAAAGAACAAAGGGATGGTTTTACAGGCAAAATAAGGAATGAGGAACTGAGTGTCAGAGCGCTAGAGTTCTAGCCTAGCGTGGATTGTAGCACCAGCCACAACAATATCAAAACAAAAAATCCCAAAGACACATGGCAGAGTCTTTGGTTTTTGGTTTGTGTGTGTGTGTGTGTACATGTGTGTGTGTGTTGGTTTGGATGTGATTGTTTAATGATCCTTCACTATGGTGATCTGTAAGGACAGTGGCCTCGTACTCAGATCGGGCACACAGTTACGGTGTTGACTCCTTGCAGAAGCTCTTCCATGTGAGGCTGTCCCACCTAGGGTGGGACAGTCTTTTGCGGTCCGCTACCATCAAACACGCAGAAGAATCTTCCCTGTAAACCCTGGGATTTTTGTGTTTTCTGGTGCCGCTAAGGCAAGAAGCCTGGTTTTCCTCCTGTCACTGTTGGCATTTTCCTCACAGGACAAACATGAATAAATAGCCAGGGGTTTATGGGGCAGGTGCCAGGGATGAGCCCCTAGACAACTGGAGTCAGTGGCCTGCCAGGCAGCAAGTCCTGGCCAAGTCATTCCTCTTGGCTCTTCTCTTCATCTTGTAATGGAAATTTACTCAACCCAGCGAGAAATTTAACCGGCACTCAGAGACAAAAGGAGGAACTTTTTAAAGTGTGTGGCCAGGGCCCTGCTCGCTAATGAGATTCCACCCGGAAAAGAAATGTGTCACATTGTACATAGGATGTTGTAATGTTGTAACCTTACACACGCTTTCATCTGCAGGTGGCCTTTATGTCTCCTTCTCCACACCCCCAGGGACATTTTGAGCCATTAATCGAGGGTTGCCGAAGCAGAAACTGAAGGCTTTTGTTATCTCTACGCTACATTTTTTGAGGGCAGTTGAGCTGGTCAGAGGCTGAGGATCTCGGTTACCTCTGCCCTAAACAAGACCTGAGCGGCTCTCAAGGTCATTCCTTCAAGGCCGCCTGTCAAATGTTTGCTCTCTTGTAAGAAGAGGAGTTCCGGTGAGCACAGCTTTAACAGACCTAAGTCGGAACTATAACGGTTTCTCACTGCTCTATACATACTGTCTGGGAGGAGCAGGTTGTAAGCTGCCTAGCTCACAGTTCTGTTCAGTGACACCGAGGCAGACCCTCAGTTTAATTTATTCCTATGTAACCTAATGCTTCCCAAGCAAGCCTACAAGTGAATCCCTTTGCCATATTTAATTAATGTTAGAGCTTATTATTTCTCTTTTTCCATTCAGTCTCCCAGGAGTCACGTGGCTGGAACTTCTGCTGGCCTCAGTGCTGGGCCTTGTCATCTACTGGCTTGTCTCCTGGGACAAGGAGGAGATGCTGCCACTTGCAGATGGGTGGTGGGGCCCAGGGTCAAAGCTCTCAGCCAGAGCAGATGGGAGCATCCGGCCTTTCAAGGCCCTTTCCCAGGCCAGAGCAAAACCAAGGTGCAGCCCTGCTAGATGGTCTCTCTGACTTGGATGAAGGCATGGGTGGGGAGGAGCTAGGGAGCCAGCCCTTAGGTGACCTTTATCTGTCCAGCCTTCTTCCTGAGGTGGGCCCTTACTGTGAGCTGGCTACTCATGGACCCATCATGGTCTGTATCAAGCTGCCCAGTGGAACTTGCTGTCCCAGATCGCAGAGGCTAAAAATGAGCCTGAAAATGCTGTGACCATGGGTTTCAGCAGATTGGGTGAACAGGCAGGATGATTGCAAATTCACTGCAACGCAAACACCACTTCTGCACAACCCTGAGGTCAAAAGAAGCGGCTAGCAGGGACAGAGAGCAAAGGGAAGAGCCTCCTGGAAGAACCAGGACTGGGCAGAGCCCAAAGGGGGAAAAACCAATACGGTACTATCCATCTTTTCTCACCCCAAGTGCTTGAACACCCACTGTGCGCAAGCACTCTGTGTGTGCACGCTGTGTGCAGGCGCTCTGTGGGGTGCCTGGGAGAAAACAGACGCCCCAATACACTTCCCTCATGCAGCTTCCCACACATTTAGCCTTGGTAGATGAGAAAGGAACACACAAGATTAAGATCTGGTGAGCCACGGATCAGTAAAAAGATAAATGTCAGCAGATGCACTGACAAAAGATTACAAAAGTTCCAAGGAGGAAAGGACCAGGTACTAGGAGGCCTGAGGATTGCAAACCTTCGGGAAAGACCAAAGCATGAGGGATGTCTCTGGGAATAGTGGCACCTGAGCTGGCCTGGGATTGAAATGGGCATGCCCAGCTGGGTTGCTGGGCTGTTATCCTGATTCACACCCAGCGCTCTTGGACCCCGACTCCTAGACAGTTTGTTTGATCTCACTGGTTTGGAGTGACTCGTCCAACTCTTAGCCAGTGTTGGCTCCCCAGCCAAATGTAGCCTGTGACCTTTTCTTTCACTGGCCACTATCAAGAACGGCCTTTATATCTTGAAATCAGTGTGGACACAAGCAAAAATAAACCTAATAGTTGGAGGTATGCGATGATTGTATAGCATTTGCACTTTAGTCATATATGGAAGTTTAATGGAACACAGGCTCACTGCTGCTGCAGGGGTCATCCGTGGCCATGGCCTTGCTGCTCCTGCAAGGGTCATCGGTATCAGCTCTTTTGCTGCATGAAGAAAGTGGAGGGCCTGCATCTTGCAAAGCCTAATAATTTTGCTCTGCGGTTCTTGACAAAGTTTACCAACTCCTGATCTACAGATGGCTTGGTGAGTTAAAACTGAGTAGTGTTCTCACACCTACAAGATGAAAGATCAGTTCTGGATGGAGCTAAAAGGGAGCATCCATCATTTGTGGTGACGAGTTTAAGTTAGCCTGACTATAACTCCATTTTGAAATAAAGATCTTGACTGGGAGCTGAATTCAGGCACCAGGAAATATCACAGAATGTACACCTGGCAGAAAACAAAGTTAACTCTCCTAGCAACAGCCCCCAGGAAATATAACAGAATAAATGCTTCATAGAAAATAGAGACAAACTCCCCGGCAATAATCAATGGGAATCGGTTGGAAATCGGGTGGGAAAATTCTCCCCAATGTTTCAGATATGGTTTAGAAAAATAGCCATTGTGATTATATGCCTTAGCCATTGTGATTGTGTGCCTCAGAAAAGGTCACCCCGCCCTGCTAAACTTCACCCAATTCTGTAACGCCAAGGCTTGTGCCCCCCTGCTTGCTGCCTTGGAAACCCCCTGCTCACAGAATTTCCCTTTAAAAATCCTGTTCATTCACAGCTCAGGGTCTCACTTCTCTACTGCTGCGTCAGAGAGACTTGGGTCCCGAGTTCAATCACTCTCGTAATAAAGCTCTCTTGCTATTGCATCAAGTCACCTCCTGGTGGTCTCTGAGGGTCCCGTGAACCTGGCATTACAGTGGCATATACAAAGCCTTCCAGTCTCTCTCCCTGCACCTCTCATTCCACCAAAACAAAGACAGACCAAAGGAGAGAAGCCCTAAGCCTCCCAGGGAGCCAGTGACACACATGGGGACCCTGTGTCCCCCCTCCACGCTGTCCATCTATGGCTTCAGCCTTCGCTCTGAGCTGTGGGCACCACGCTCTCCTGCCTCTGCCACCCACCCTGGCTTCTTCACTGCAGGACTTACACCAGAGGATCGATGGGTTCCGGGCCTCCCCGCCTTTGGAGGGCAGCCGCTTCCACTACGGCTTCAACGCCAACTACCTGAAGAGAGTGGTGTCCTACTGGAGGAACGAATTTGACTGGAGGAAGCAGGTGGAGATCCTCAACCAATACCCACACTTCAAGACCAAGATTGAAGGTGGGTTTCCGGGACAGCAGCCTGGCGCTGGGGGGAGGGGCAGTGAGTCACAGGAGCAGCCTTCCTCCAGGAGACAAGTGATGCCGAATCAGCCATGCTGGAGCACCCAGGAGCCAGCAGAAGGTCACAGAGATGTAGTTGAAAGCTGTTGAATTGATTTTATTTCATGCTCTAACATAAATGACAAAGACAAGCTAAGAACATTTCCCTCCTGGTTTGAGGAAAGCTGCCGCAGCAGGGGGCTGTCATATTGGGTCAGGAAGCAGCAAGAAAGAAGGGTGATCCTCTCATTTTTGATGTTTTTCCTTATGGTAGTCAATCTTTCGACTACCCCATGTTCCTCTCAGGGTGGGTCTTCTCGCTTCTCTTAAGTCTCTGTGGGAACATCCTCATATGCATCCCCCAGGTGATCCCAAAAACAGCCAGGCTGGCAATAAAGATGAGAGCCGTAACCCCAGAAATGTGTGGTGGAGACCCTTGGCGGCTCCCAGCCCAGGCAAAACAACTCGTGTTCCGTGTTCAGTGGCAAACCCTCTCTTAAAGGAATAAGGCAGAACATTAGAGAAGGACTCCTGATGTCCTCCTTGGCCCAATCACACACACGCACACACACACCTGCATATGTACTTGCGCACAGCGCGCGTGCGCACACACACACACACACACACACACACACACACACATGCACACATGCACACACGCACACACGAGCTTTAGGAAGGAAGGGTTTATTTCAGCCAACAGTTCATGGGCTCTGGCCATCTCGATGAAGAAGTCGTGGTGGGAGGAGCTTGGAGAAGCTGATCACATGCACCTGCCATCAGGAAGCAGGGAGCGATGAAGACTCAGGCTCTACTTGCTCTCCTTTTTCATTCTGTCTGGTAGCCCGAGGAACCGTGCCGTTCACGTTCAGGGTGAGTCTCCCGCCTCAGTTAACCTAATCTAGTTAATTCCTCACAGGTTTGCCCAGACACTTGTCTCCTAGATAAGTCTACAGCCAATCAACAATTAATATTAACTATCACAACCTTGAAGGCAATCAGATACGGAAATGTGTAAGGAAACCAGAGCCACAGGGTGAACTTTTAAAGTTCATATTGCACAATACACAGGACCTGAAGGTAGGACAAGTGGCTGTGAAGGAGGAAGCAGGACAGGTAATGCCTGGAGGCAGATGGCACTAAACATTATTGTCCTTTCAAGGGCGGCAGGCTTGGGAGCGCAGCCTTGAGTTCACCTTGGCCAGTAGCCCACTGAGACTATCCTGGGCTGAACCTGGCACTTGCAGAATGGGCTCTTCGGGGTCCGCCTAGGTTTGTGGGTCTCTGCACCACCCACAGTGCTATTTGGTGGCTTCAGTCCCAGGCACGAGTCTCCAGCAAGATTCCTTTTCTGTGCTCCCCAGAGTAGGTTCGGTCCAAGAAAGCTCCTGCTTCATGTTTGCTGCCAAACTCTCTCCTCATACTGGACCTTTCCAGATCCTTCTTCCTCCAGGATCTGACGCATGGCCAGCTGATTGATCTGAGCCCAGCTTTTGCAAAAACTGGACCACAGCACAGACGTGACGCGGCGATTTGTTTTTATCGTCTACCAGTGAGCTCTCTTGCACATTAGATGAGCATAGGAACGGCGGCCTCTTGACATGACTCTCTCCTACCGCAGTGCTCTGTCAGATGGCAACCCAGTTGACTGACCCCCCTCTGCTGGCTATGTGGGCCTCTCCCAGCCCCTGATGTGCTCTTAAGGAACGAATGTTTACGGGGCCCTGCTGTAGGCTGACCTGGAACTAGCTCTGTTAGACCAGGCTGGCCTTGGACTCAGATTCACCTGCCTCTTCCTCCTGAGTGCTGGATTAAAGGTGTGCACCCCCCACCATCCAGTTTACAAACCAGATTTCTTTCTTTTTTTTTTTTTAGAACATCTGAATTTTTTAATCCTTCTTTACAGATTACCTAGACCACTTTTGATTAAGAAAACTGTAGAAAGTTAGTAACTGCCACAGGCGGACGCCAGGTGGTGGCACGTGTCAATGTTCCACAGAGTCCTGCTTTGCGGGGTATCTGAATGCACTGCTCGGGGTCTCTGCTCAAACTTGCTGGAATCACTCATGGCAGATTTTAGTCCACAGGTCGCTTTTCCCCATATTTCTTTGTAAACTCTTCAGCATTCTTACAGAATTTTTTACGGTCCTTAGAGTATTCTTCAGCTAGGTCAGCCCGGAGTGGGTGCTCAGGCTGGGGGTCGTTCACCAGTGCTATGAGGGACTGGATTACTTGGTCAGTCTTGGTGGCTGGCTTCCAGTTTTCAGCACTAATTACTGGCAGACAGACCTGCCCCTTCTCATCGATGTTAGGGTGGTAGACCTTTGTTTTAAATGTGATCTTGGGTGGTTTGAATGGATACTCTGCTGGAAAGTTGATTTCAATTCTGAAGGCCCCCTTATCATATGGAGGGTTGTCAGGAACAATAAGCCCTTGCCAAGTCAATAAATTAGCTTCATCAACCTGGATGTTACAGAAGTTTTTCATTCCACATTTGCGGATCTCTTCAAGCTCCTTCATCAGCCTCCTGCTGGCCGCCATCTTGGATCTCACAAACCAGATTTCTAACGAATGCCAGGTTCATCTACACAGCGATAAAGATCACTGGAAAAATGTAATTGTCTTGTCTCCTTGGACAAGAGTCTGAATCGTTTGCACTACTCTGGCTTTTCTGAAATTTACTGAGCCTCGAAGTGACTCAATAACAAGGGTAGATGGAACCCTGAAAGGGCTGGAGGACTGGGAAGGGTCCTCTGGATGTTCCCCTAACCCACTTACACACATCTGAGAATTTCTGGGCCCATCTCTGAGCATCTCGCAGTTCCTATGGCAACACCATATCCCAGTACTCACCTACGCTATGGTTGAAGCCCTGTGTTTCAGTTTGGTTTGGTGCTTTTGCGTGTTTTGTGTGTTTGGTGTCTATTATTTTGTTTTTGTTTGTTTGGTTTGGTGCTAAGGATCCATGAAGAGCCTCATGTATATTCAGCAAGTATATTACTGAGCTCCGCCCCAATGCCCTGCTTTGGTGTGTGTGTGTGTGTGTGTGTGTGTGTGTGTGTATTGCCTGAGTGCACTGTGTGGAGAAGCCCTCAGAGGTCAGAAAAGGGCACCCAATGCCCTGGAATTGGGTTACGGGTAGTTGTGAGCTGCTTTGCAGCTACAGGGAACCGAACCCAGGTCTTCCACAAGAGTAGTAGTAGGCGCTGTTAACCACTAATCTAAATCTCCTGTTTCTCATTTTAGGTATCAGACTACATAGACCCAAACCCCCGCCTTTATAGAAACAGCATTGTAGGCTGGATGAATGGCTGAGTTTTAGAGCACTTGTCTAGACATAGTGAGTGTTCAAGAAATGGATGGTGGAAGAAAAAGCCCTAAAGATGTGTACAAAGGGCTGTGAGAGAAAGCCTCTGCTTTGTCTAGAGGGGAAACGACTGAGGATGAGTGGATCTGGGCCCTGAAGGATGAGTAAGAGTCTCCTGGGTGGAAGAAGAGAATGGAGACAAAGAGAAAAACAGTTTAAAAACAAGTTGAATTTGGACTTGTCCAGAGGCTTGAGCAAACCAGGACAGGCCACGAAATCATTCCTCCAGCAGGTCACCAGGAGCCTGGACAAGTCCTTGCCCTGAGTCTGTTTTCCCCAGACCACACTCAACAAGACCCGTGAGGGAGGGAACTCCGGCAGGACCCTGGCAAGGGACTTGGTATGCTCCTTGCAACAATGCCTGCAGCCGCTTCAGTCTCTGCCCTGGCTTGGGTGGCAGAGATCTCTGGGCAGTGACAGCCAGGTAGTTCTGAGTCCAGAGAAGACTCACAGCCCAGGCCAGAAGTGGTGGCTGTGGTAGCTGGGAAGCTATGGTCAGGCAGGAGATAAGGGAGCCAGTCTGCAGGATCCTTGTGTTTGATTTGCTCTTGGGGCTATTCTTCTTTCCACGGAAGCTTCTCGTCAACTAAATTCTTCCTCTTTCCCATTTCATAGGAATATTTCTATACTTCCCCCTTTGGGCCCCAACCCTCTGGAATCTCGTGCCTCTACTGCGTTAGTGAAAGCAGGGCAGGGGTCAGTCGGTGTTCCTTAAAACATGCTTCAGAGAGTGAAAAGGTCACTGGCCAAAGGGATATAAGAAATCGAGGCAAGCAGCAAACTCCTCCAGTGGTTGCTCTCAGCCCTTGGCTGCTGATACATCAGCTCAGTCATGACCTGGAGCTGAGCTGAGGGCCAGGTAGGGAGAGTGGCCTGTGGAACCAGTAACAAGAATGATGACGGACACCAGGGAGAAGAGAGGAGAGCCAGGGCAGCTGAGATGGAGGTGACAGGGAGGACACGGAGGAGACTGAGGTGAGAGGGAGGACACGGGACCAGGTTTCTGGCTCTGCTGCCAGTGCCTGGAAATGATACCTTTCAAGCTAAAGAATGGAGGACGGAAGGGAGGAGCTTGTAGGGATGAGTGGGAGGACTCTCCCGAACCTTATGTGTGTGAGCATGCATGCTTGCATGCTACAGTATTCATGGACACATGTATGGCTGTGACTATACATGCCTAAGAGCCACCATAGGTGTGAATGTGTAGGCTCTTGAGCACCTATACACGCATGTGCGTACACAGATGAGCGTGCACAATTACGAGGGTGCATGTGTGTTAGTAATCACAGGTGAGTGCACAAGCTCCAGAGAACTACATATGTGTGTGCGTGTGTGCATGTGTGCACATGCGTGAGTACAAATGTCCAGGCACCTGAACACTGTGAACAGGTAGATGTGTGTTTGTGCATTGACATGTGTATGCTGGTATGTCAAATGGTCTGTCCCAGCAGAAACACTAAGATCATTTTTGGCATGGCTGTGTTGAGGGGCAGAGTCTGCAGAGCATCCAAGTAAAGACCCACTCAGAGCACAGACCCACAGGGGTCTTTGAGAGCTAAGCTTGATCTAATAGGGAAAATTTGAAGCATAGCATCCAAGGAACTCGGGAAGCTTTGTCGAATACAACAAAAGGAGAGAGAGAAAAGGACAGAGAGACAGGCAGGTAGAAGACTGGGGAGACAAAACCCAGTAAGGAGCCCCCTTACTATGGGCTTAAGCAGCAGGGACAGTTTCTGAATACAGGACTGAGAAGAATCTCAGAGGAGTTTGGGGAGTGGGGTGGGAACATGAAGGGTGGTCAGGCTGGGAGGTGGGAGGACCCCAGTGATGTCATGAGCCCCAGACTGTGTGTAGGTATCCCAGGGATGGGGTGGCTAGCAGTGTGGTGCCAAGGAGGCAGACGGGAAGCTCAGGACCCAGAAAGGCAGGTAACACCCCCTCTTGGGCAGAAGGATCTTAACACCCCCTCTTGGGCAGAAGGATCTGGAAATGAGGACAGATGGTTGACATTGCTCTCTGGTGGGTTAAGATGTCCTCAAAGAGGGCAGCAAGAAGGGAGGGAGCAATGGTGGGTGCCAGCCTGTTAGGAAGAACCAGTTTGGGAACCTCAGAGGTGGCAGTAGCTAGGATTGGCTGCTTTGGATGAACAGGAAACAGGGTCTGCGGACCACTGGAGGTGTGGACAGCAGACAACCACAGGGCTAAAGCTGTATGGTAGGGAGCATCGCAAGAGCACTGGCAGTACTCCGCAGCCTCAGGCCAGAGCGGGGTCTCTCCTACTGGGCAGAAAGCTCCAGGAAAATCTCCGTAACCCTGAAAAACGTCACATTCTTCCGCGACAACTGGGATTCATCAGCCCCTCGCTGGACTCCCAGCTCCTGACAGTGTGGGCTACATCTTGTCCTCCTCCTTCCTTCTCAGGATCTAGCACAAGATCTGATCCCCAAGGCAGTAAGGTTTGTGCTCTGAGGTGGCCCCTACCCGGGTCCCTTGACTCTTAGTTCATTGCCTCTAGGCAGTCTGTGTGCTAGCCCCTGAGGAAGATCCAGAAGCCCAGCGTCTTCCCGCTGCCAGGAGGTTCAAGTCCCTTGGGATCCTAAGAGCAAGAAACTCATTGCTCTGAGAAACGTGGAATCTTGAACCTGGAGGTCAGAGAATGGTCACCGGAGGGTAGTGTTAGCAGAGACCCAGAGAGCCCAGGAGGGCGTGCGTGGAGGCAGCAGCTGGGGGGTGCACCTGTGGGTTCGAGCCCAGGTGTACAGGTGCCACCTGGTGGTGAGACGTGGGGATGGAGGCCGCTGCTGAGAGGAATTCATGAGAGAGCTGGGGAGAAGCCTGGGAATTGCTGGTCGGCACATCATCTGTCCTCCTAGAAACGGAGGACCTCGGCTCAGCTGGCCTACGGAAGAAAGCGGCACCAGTCATCAGAGGAAAGCCAGAGAGTCGGGGACCTTGGCACTGAGCCTGGACATCCTGTGTGCTTTCCCAGGAAGTTCTCCCTGGACGACCTGCAGACTAACATCATGATCTACTGGACGTCAGGAACCATTGTCTCCTCCCGGCGCTTCTGCAAGGAGAACATGGGCCAGGTGTCATGGTCCACAGGCACGAGGGATAAGCCTAGCTGAGCAGGGAGAGGGGCCTCTGGGGCTGGGGGGTGGTTACCACCTCGGAGAACATTTGATGGCAAGACAGGAAAGGTGCCAGATGTCCCAGGATCCTGGCCTGCTGTGACAGAGACGTTGGGATTTACAAGGTCTATATGACCCTCAAGTGACAGCAAGGACACAGACAATCAAAATGGGGATTCTGAGGCTGGCCTGACCTATTCCACAGTAAGTAGAAACAGGATATACAAAATGGCTGCCTGAGTCTGCCCGTCATTACGGTTCCACTTGGCCTCCCTCAGCCCTGAGGCCCTGATCTCGCTTTACAGACATGAGAGCAGAACCTCAGCCTTAATCCACAGCAATTCCTCTTCCCCAAGAATAAAGGTTTTGTACCCACTGGCTATTCCGCCTTTCCTTGTGAGATACTGCAGCCCAGAAAAGTGGGTAAAGGCCAAGTTACCTAAACTCATCTCCTATTCCTACGTGGAGCGTGGAGGCCGCTTTGCTGCCTTTGAAGAGCCCAAGCTTCTGGCTCAGGACTTCTGCAAGTTCCCTGTCCCTGGTGGAGAGGCAGTGATGCCCTCAGGGATCAACCACAGCCTCAGCAGCAACCTCAGCAGCAGCCCTGACTCCTCCCCAGTCTCCCATAAGTCAGAAGACACCTTTCTGAGGAGGGAGCTTAAGTTTTTGTGTCCTGCAAGATCTGGGAGCCTCCACCTCTCACCACCCCCAATGTTGGGTCACAGACCTTAAAACACAGGGTCACTTTAAGAACCAGGTGCCCTAGCCGGGCATGGTGGTGCATGCCTGTAATCCCAGGACTCAGAGCAGCAGAGATAGAAAGATCACTGTGAGTCTGAGGCCAACCTGGTCTACAAAGTGAGTCCAGGACAGCCAAGGCTACTCAGAGAAACCCTGTCTCAGAGAGAAAAAAAA
Source organism: Meriones unguiculatus (assembly GCF_030254825.1). Taxonomy (NCBI): domain Eukaryota; kingdom Metazoa; phylum Chordata; class Mammalia; order Rodentia; family Muridae; genus Meriones; species Meriones unguiculatus. Next base: position 100,178,543 of record NC_083359.1, on the reverse strand, counting down.
AAAAATCAGGTGCCCTCAGGTACTCCAGCTCTAGAAAGATCTAGCCATGCCTCCCCACAGAGGAGGAAGTAGTCTGGGGAGAAAAGAACAAACTGCTTTGTCCTCAAAATCTCTCCCTCCACCTTGCAGCTGTGGGCAAGCAAGCCCCTGCTGCCAAGACCCAAGGCAAGTTTAACCATGAGTTTACTCTTCTAGTGCCTTCCTGTCCCCTGACTCCTAGCACTTAAGTTGGCTTTCCAGGCATGGAATCTTCCCCACTCGCAAAAACTTCCCTTTGCCCCACACCGGCCAAGGCTTGCTGCTCCCTCCCCTTAAGACCCCCTCATAGATCGTTGACACTCCTAATAAAGCTTCTCTGGAGCACAGTTCGCCTCAGCACCTGTCTATGAAACCTACTGCATCTTCTCTAAAATTTACCTGACACACGACAGACCCGTGTCAGCAATGCAGCCTTGGTGATAAACGTTTTTACTTCTGAGCAGAGCAGGGCCAAAGGACATCCTCTGCTCCAAGCCAGCCAACGTGGCCATCCTCCCAGAGGTGAGCTCACATCTCTGTGCTTTGGTGCCCAGTCTGAATCAGTCCAGACTGGCAAGGGCAGGGAAGGCAGCTGTAACCAGCCACTGGCCATGGCCACCCTGAACTGAGTAGTGATGGCACCACCCAGACACTCACAAAGTTCAGGCCCGTGGGAGAAAACGCAGTGTGGCTGGCTGCCTGCCTGGCTCAAGTGGCCAAGGGCCACCAGACCTGTGAAAGGAGGCATGGGCAGATCCTGCCTGGTTGCTGTAGTAAGGGGCCTGGAATGGAGGCAGGCCCACATGGCTTCTGATCTACCACAGCCCTGCTCTGGCCCACACTTTCACCCAACCTTGGACTGCTAAGTCCCACCCATTCCCGTACGTTTCTTGCCACCCCACTCTGTTCCTTGTGGGCCCTAGGCCTCAGCCTGTCCAATATGGCCCAACCCCAGATCCCGTGATGGAAAAAGAAAGCAGCCTAAGGTGGAAAGAGTGGAGGGGTACCCTCTTTTCTCTGTGCCTGCCACTCTGTCCTCCTGTAACGCTGCCCGTCCTATCTTGGAGAGAGAACACGCACCATGGAGAGGCTGGATGAAGCCTGCGTGGACATGAAAAGTCATATATTAACCTGGAAGGGGCATGAGAGGTGAGATCACGCCACCAGCCCGGAGGCACTTTATTAACAGTTCTCAGTGTTCCTGCCTGCTGCGGGGTGACCCCGGTCACAGTCTCAGGTAACAGGATACAAAAATTTAGATGCACAACAGGAACAGGGGCGGCTACACAGCCAGTGGGCAGGAGCCTGCTGCCCTGTTGCCGTCAGCAAGGTCAAGGTATTTTCTGGTCCCTACAACTATCTGCCGATCCCTGAGAAAGAGCTGTGGGCTGGGGGAGCATTGTAGGACCCCACAGGGACTCAGACCCAACTGCTGCAGGCTCGCTAGTCATTGGCTACGCATAAGCTTGCAGAGGCTAAGCTGGGCTCAGAGGGACCAGGTCTTTTCTGGACACGTCTCCCCATCAACCCATAGTCTCCAAATCTGATCACCCTAAAGACAAAATTCCAGCGAGTGATCTTGGCCACAAACCACTAGGGACATCATCCCTATTACAGAGCTGTAGCTTAGCAGGCTGGATGGGGGAATAAAAGTGCATGCCCTCCTATGACCACACGAGGGAGGGAGCTGCTGCAGGTCCCCACACTAGGATCAGAAAAGAAGCCTACAGGTGGCTCTTAGGGACAGCAGCCCTACCTATACCCTCTGTCAAGCCCACCACCGGGCTAAGAAGAGTCTTTTTCCCCAGAGAGGTGACTGCTGTGAGGACTAAGGCTGAGGAGGCCAGCCAGGTCCTACCTTCACACCTGTTAGGATGGCCAGAAGTCTCCACTCAAGGGCCATGCTCTTATCTGATGTATCACTCTGGAGGACAGAGGCTGGGATAGCCATGAAAAGGAGAGGGGCCTATGCCCTTTTCTCACAAGACAGGAGCTTTAAACAAGGACTCCGGAGCCTCTCTGGGGCTCTGGCTGCTTGTGTCCCTCAGTCTTGCAGGATGCTCTGGGCTGGCCAGAGCGGCAGCTTGCCCGCTTCAGGATTCCTGGTAGGCAGGGGCCATGCCGTCACTAGGATTCTGAGCTGCCAGCTGCCCAGGAAGTGTCCCACTGATGTTACGGATGGCACCATAGGTCTGCTGCTGCTGCGGGGAAAGCGATGTCCTCTCCGAGGCCAAACCATTCAGAATCCGAGGCACGTAGGGCTGTTGGCAAAGTCAAGAGTTAGATCTTGGGTGGTGGCAGGCTTGACACCCCACATCCTGGTCAGGCCCTTAACCTCCTTTCTCCCAGTGGGCGGAGACCTATCAAGAAATAGCATTCACATGGGGCATCTGAAGCCAAAGTAAGACATCTCAGCAGCCAGAAAAAAAACCAAATAAATAAATAATAAAGATGGGAAGCTTTCTGCAACCCAGATCTTGTGATCATATTAAGAAACAAAGCTTCCTCCAGCTCTCAGAGGAAGCGCTCCTTCCTGGTTCTGTATTCCGGGCCACCATCTCGGTTTATTTGGGGACCAGGCTGTCTGTAGAGATGTGTCTGTCAGCTATGCATGCTCCCAGGCCAGGCTGGGAAAGAGGGATCTGCAGCGTCCAGCTGGCCTCCTCTCCTTGCTGGCTGGCAGGACCACGGATGCCTCTGGGTAACTGTGCTCCTGGAGGCCTTCTTGTCAGGGGCTTGCCCGAGGACAGACCGTAAGAAGAATCTTTTGTTTTGTTGTTTGTTTGTTGGTGTTTTATTATTTGCTTGCTTGTTTGTTTGTTTGATTTTTATTTTTTAGTTTTGGTTTTGGCTTTTCAAGACAGGGTTTCTCCATGTAGCCCTGACTGTCCTGGAACTCTCTCTGTAGACCAGGCCGGCCTTGAACTCAGGTCCACCTGCCTCTGCCTCTCATGTGCTGGGATTAAAAGCATACACGGCCACCACCGGGCTAAGAAGAGTCTTTTTCCCCAGAGAGGTGACTGCTGTGAGGACTAAGGCTGAGGAGGCCAGCCAGGTCCTACCTTCACACCTGTTAGGATGGCCAGAAGTCTCCACTCAAGGGCCATGCTCTTATCTGATGTATCACTCTGGAGGACAGAGGCTGGGATAGCCATGAAAAGGAGAGGGGCCTTTGCAACCTGATACCCTTTTCTGGAACCCTATGCATTTGCTGAACTCAAAAGGGCATAAGTTTGCTGTCTCCCAGTGGCTGTCGGAGAACCAGACATGGACACTTGGATAACCAGTGACAAAGCTTCATCCAACCACAGGGGCCCCTGACAGAGCCACACTAAGGCCCAACTCTCTAGGCAGTGGGGCTGAGAGAGGGCAAGCAAGCAGGGCGCTGCAGCGAGAAAAAGATGGGCATCCTTTGGCCTCTGGCGTGCAGGTACAGCAGCATCCTGGCAGACCAGGGATCCCTTTCGACTGACATTAACTTAGAGCTAGCCTGCCAGCTGACCTGGGATCTCTTTTTAGCTAGAACTGCTCCAGCAAATTCCTATGGCTTGTCTGGATGGAACCTTACAACCAGAACGACACAAAATAGCCACCATGGGGTTGGAGACGCAGACAGCTTACTGTGAATGGTGGGGGCGCATGGGCCTCTGCTTCCGTTCCTTTGTCACTTGCTGATTCTTCTGTCTGTGGACAACAGCAGGGCCACAATGAGGAACAGAACCGGTCTCTCTGAACTAAGGTTCCCCCATACAAATAGACTAGTAACCGGCGGAATAATAGGACCAGCCAGCACCAGGCTCCCATTGCAGCTCAGCTGACGGGGGGGAGACAGGGGCCCCCGGAATGGCGGGGGAGTCGGGGAGGGGAGAAGAAGAGAGAGCCACTGCTGTCCCGAGTCCGGCCTGAGGCATGGCAGACAGCCCGGTACCTTGTAGTTCCACGGGCTGAGGTGCCTGAAGCATCCGAAGCAGGTGTAGAGCAGACAGGCTAGGATGGTGAGCAGTACCACCAGGAAGGTGAACAGAGTGGCGGGGGCCTTCAGACCTGGGAACACAGGTACAGGGTTCTCAGGCTTGCTGCGTCGGAAAGGGGCCAGGCCTAGTGCCCAAACTATGCATGACTTCTCTCAAGCCCCCACACCTGCTCCTCGCTCCGACAGTCAGAATGGTGTCCTCACGCCTAAGAGCACGCAGGGTATATGGCCCATGTGTTGTCCCTGGTCAGGTTTTAGACAAGGGGACACCAAATAACAGCCTCACAGCCACTGACAAGTGAGCTGGCTGGGACAGGTCCCTTCAGCCTCCAGAGCCTAGGATAGGTAGGATGGGGTCTTGGGGCTGACCACAGAGTTCCATATCCTTAGGCTCAGCACCCCCAGAACTGACACAGCAGCCGTCTTCTCCATGGGGATTTCTGGAGCTGTGCCACACCTGACCTGGCTCAGCAGCCAGGTCGTCAAGCCATCCCAACCAGCCCTCACCCAGGAGCACCGTGTGCACAGCACAGCACACGGATGCTGTGAAACCAGCTGGTGATCTGACCGGCTGGTGTGCACGTGGGCATTCTAGGCTTGGCACTGGGCACATAGCAGACCGCTTCTCACCCAGACGGAGGAAGGAGAAAAAGAAGAGCCAGAAGAGGCAGAGGATGGGAGCAGCCAAGGCCTGGTTCACGGCAGCAAAGTGGATCCTCTTCTCCAGCTTGGCTGGGAGGTAAGCAAAGTAGAGGTTGTGCCGGTCTACCATATGCTTGAGCAGGATGTAGATGAGGCCTGTGAAAGAGGGGCTGTGAGCTGCAGCTTCGCTGGGCCACGATCCCAGCACTTGGGGAGGCAGAGGCAAGCGGATCTCTGTGAGTGTGAGGCCAGCCTGGTCTACAGAGTGAGTTCCAAGTCATCCAGGGTTACGTACTGAGATCCTGTCTCAAAAAAGAATTAATTTGGGGGCTGGAGAGATGGCTCAGAGGTTAAGAGCACTGGCTGCTCTTCCAGAGATCCTGAGCGCAATTCCCAGCAACCACACAGTGGCTCACGACTGTTATAATGAGATCGGGTGCCTCTTCTGGCCTGCAGGCATGCATGAAGACAAAACATTGTATACATAATACACAAATCTTTTAAAATGATAATAATGAATCTTTTAGATGTTATTGTCTGTTTACGTGAGTGTATATGTGTTTGTGTATGCGACCAAGGAGGTGAGAAAGGTGTCAGTTCTCTGAAGCTGGAGCTTCCGGCAGACTGCCTGATTTGAGTGCTGGGAACAGAACTTAGGACTTGTGCAAGAACAATGTGTGCTCTTAACCACTGAGCCATTGCTCCAGCCCTTAATTAATTAAAAATTAAGTTACATTAAAAAGAGCCAGGCATGGTAGCACACATAGCTACAGCCCCACTATTTGGGAAGCTGTAGCCCAACTGTGCTACAACATAGCTAGACTTAGTCTTTATAAAACAGGTGGTCTACATGATGATGATGGTGATGATGATGGTGGTGGTGATGATGCCACAAGCATGAGGACCTGAGATCAGATCCAGCGTCCATGTAAGCACTGGGCATGGTGGGACACAGCTGTAACCACTGCCCTGGAAGGGAGAAGTGGAGACAGGCAGACCCCCAGAGCCAGTCAGCCTGTCTACAGACTGTCTCAAAAAAGCAGAGCGGACAAGCCGGGTGTGGTGACGCAGGCATTTAATCCCAGCACCTGGAGGCAGAGGCAGGGTGGGCAGGTCTTTGGGCATCTGAGGCCAGTCTACCTACATGGTGAGTTCCAGACCAATCAAGGCTACGAAGTGAGACTCTGTCTTAAAGAGAAAAGAAGGGAAGGGAACAGGAAAGGAAAAAGAAAGGGAACGGGAAGGGAAGGGGAAGGGAAGGGAAGGGTGAAAACAAAACAAAACAAAACAAAAGATATCCAATATTTACCTCTGGCCTATACACTGAGTGCCTGGGCACCCATACTCACTCATGCATGCATACATACACACTCATATACACATCAAACAAGATACCACGGTGGGCCAGCACAGAAATTCACACCAGACATGTTGAGGGAGGCCATAGCAGAGGGAGGCCAGCAGAAGCAATCATTTAGAAACGAGAGGAAATGTTCCAGTAACGAGAAGAAGTCACTCTGCTAGGACCACCGTGACCCAGTGGTAGCTATCTCAGGTGGGTGTGGAAGAGTCCGCTCTCCACCAACCCTGAGACGGATGCCGGGCCACTTACCAAATGGCACAATAATGGGGCAGGTGATGCTGTAGGCCATGATGACGGTGAAGATACACAACATCCATGCATACATGGCTCCAAACTCGTACTCATAGGCCTGGTTCTAGGGAAACAAAGAGTTAAGGAGCTCACAGGCTGGTCCTGACCCCAAACATCCTTCTATGAACTCCAAGCATGGGAGGAGGGGGAGGGTGTCCAATGGGGGTGGGGGGGTAGTAGGTAGGAATGCTCCCGAAAGTCTTGGCTTTCTCTTCTCCAGCCAGCTCCAGGTTCTCTCAGTTCACACCCAGACCTTCCAAAGCGTGGTGGCCAGTGCTCTTCTGTGGTCCCCTTATTCTGATGTGTCTACCCACTTGGGCCATGAGCTCCTGGAGCAGATACGGGTGGAGGCCACACCTTAGAGAGGTTCCACAGAGACCGGGCATCTCCCTGCCGTCAGCTAAACCCTAGCGCAGGTGGCATGGACCAGCTCAGTCTGTACCACTGCAAAGCAGGGAGAGTAGTGATGCCCGTCACAAATACAGAGGACAGCTGGGGGGCTGGAGAGATGGCTCCGAGGTTAAGAGCACTGGCTGTTCTTCCAGAGGTCCTGAGTTCAATTCCCAGCAACCACATGGTGGCTTATAGCCATCTATAATAAGATCTGGTGCCCTCTTCTGGCACACAGGCATACATTCAACACAGAATACTATATAAACAAACAAACAGAGGACAGCTGGCCTCTTCTCTCTTACAGTGTTCACCGAGACAGAGGGAAATAGCAGCCCCGTGTCACCTGACTTAGGAGGTCTGGAATAAATAAATAGCTTGAAATAGATTGGACATGGAAGGTGCGCTAAGAATAGATCCAAGCAGAGGCCCCCGGGAAGGGGGTCTATGGGTTGTATATTATCTCCCTCTCTACCTAAGCAGGTGCCTTGAATGTGTAGGTTTTAGCTGCGTTTCATGTGTGGTGATTAATCTTAGCTCTCTACTTGACTGGATTCACAATCACCTAGAGGACTCAGCTCTGGGTATATTTCTGGAGAGGTTTAATTGGTAAGAGCAGAGCACACCACCTCTCCAATGTACATGGTGCCATTCTGTGGGCTAAAGTCCCGAGCTGAATGGAAGAAGGAAAAGAGAAAGTGGGTGGAGCACCAGCATGCTCCTCTCTGCTTCCTAACTGGATCCGTGTAACGGGCTATCTCAGGCTTCCACCCCACACCTTCCCTCCTCCAAAGGACTGTTCCTTCAAACTGAAGGCCAAAACAAGTTCTTCGTTCTTTAAGTTACTTCTGTCAGGTACGGGCAATGAGAAGAGTAATACAGTGCGTAGCCAGACTGGTTAGACTGCAAAAATCCCCGGCTCTTTCCTCCAGCCCATGAGTCAGAATGGAAGCTAGAGAAAAACTTGCCACAATCCAAAGAGGTTCCAAACAAAGCCAACTTTGAGCCGAGGTTTAAAAAGCTCTTGTCACTATGGCTAGGACTTATTCCAGAGAGCTGAGAGAGCCACCGTCCAGGAACCCTGAGGTGTAGAGGAATTTTAATTCAGAACATGGCTGCTCCAACAAAAGACCGCATCCAAAGACCTTCTAGGTCTGTGTGATACAAACACGCCTTTAACCCAGGAGACAGAGGAGGGCAGACAGGCCAGCCTGGTACAGAGCAAGTTTCAGGTAAAGAAAAGCTTAGGTCCAGGCATGGTGGTACACGCCTTTAATCCCAAACAAAGAAGGTAAAGTTTGTTTGTAGAAGGAAGCACCCATGTTTGAAAGAGATGTCTAGTAGTGGCAGAAGCAGTGACAACTCAGAGAAAGACATGACAGAATAAGACTTGACAGAATAGGGTACGACCAACTCTCACAAGAAGAGAGAGGAAAGGGAAGCTACCTAAGGAGCAATGAAGAGAGAGAGGAGGCAGTTTTACTGGGACAGAAATAGAGAGACAGGATGCACAGAAAGAACACAGGTGAAGACAGAATGAGCCAGAGAATGAGAAGTAGCCAGAAGATTAAAAAAAAAAAAGATTGCTGGGGTTAGTTTGAGGCCAAGCAGAGCAATTCAGGGGCCGACGGAAAAGCCAGGTTGAATAAGTCAGCTGGGAGAGGAGTCCGAGCCAGAACAGCTGAGTTGAACCAGCCAGCCCAAAGCTCGGTGAGGACAAGAAAGGGTGAGCTTATTCAGCAGCAAGTCTCAGAGGCTGGAGACATTCTAGGCCTGGGTTAGATGGTACGGAGGCCAGAGGCTTCCAGGACTAGGCCCAGGTTGGCAGAGGGAGGCAGTGAGCCTCCAAGACAACAACTGGGGCAGAAGAACACTGCCGGGAGGACCCAAGGCGGTACCTGCTTAACATTCCTGCGGTCGGCCGCCGTCTTGGCCATGATCATGCGGAAGGTATAGAGGATGAGGCCGGGCAGCCGCAGCAGCTCCATGCCACTGCCAATGAAGGCCGAGGCGATGACGTAGTTCACAAAGAAGGCTCCCTGGTCTGGCAGGAAGACACACCTAGAAAGCGATACAGGTCTGTGATCTGGGAGCCCAGGGCTTCCAGCTAGAAGAACGGGGGACCTCAGGGATGGCTTCGCTCACATCCCTCATTCAGCACACACTTGAGGAGACCATCTGGGTGTCGCTTACTGTGCCGCAAGCTAAGAATGAAATCAAGCCATAACGCTTGTAATCCCAACACTGAAGTAATGGAGGAAGGAGGATCATGATTTCAGGCCCTTCTAGGCTACACAGCAAGACCTCTCAAAGCTTAAAAAAATAAAAGAAAATTAAAAAACCAAGATCCGGACTCTGGTGTCTTTGCATTTGTACACTCTCTGGGGACACATGCAAATATGGAAGTGCTCCCAGGGCTGTCCAGCTGGGTGGGATGCTAACGAACTTAGGAGGCTGATCACCGAGGAAGCAGATCACCAGGACACCAAGAGGCCCTGGATAATGACGTCAATGAAGAGCTGTGGGCCCGGCAGTGCCAAGAAACAGCATGAGGGCAAAGGCCTGGAAAGCGGTGGGCCAGGGGGGAGGCAGAAGGTGAGGCTGAAAGGCACGGAGGACACGGTCACAGCTGTAGCCATGTGCTCTGGTGGAGGGAGGAGGCGGGGTCTGATTCTCTGTCTTGGAGATGGAACTCCGGGAGTCTGCTGCTAGACTGGACGCAATGTCAGAGGAAGGAGAGGAAATGCAGGATAAACGCCGAGACCTTTTCTGGACCAAGTTGAGAGAGTTATGAGTAAACAGGGGCATAGGTTGGGGGGGTAGCCTACAGCATGTCAGGGGTGGCTGACGCGTCACAGAGAGTGGGAGCCGAGAGCTGGCCATCGCATGTGGTAGTCAGAAGCCACCGCCCACCAAGAAATGCAGGAGCTGGGTAGGTGTGTGCCTGTCTGTAGCTACTTGCTCCTGAGTCACCAGCCAAGTCAGCAAGAATCAGTTGCACCATCCTTATAGGCCAGCCTCCCCCACAACCATTCCCCATCAGTCTGGAGCCTCTGGGGCTGATGCAAGCCCTCAAGTATAGTGAAACAGGCTGAGTAAGCTTGGGTGAGTTACTCAATATCTCTACACCCCATTATCTGAAGAATGGGGACACCTCACGGCGCTGTGTGCGCGTGTGCACGTATGTGTGTTATCACACGTGGCAAACACTTTACACATCGCCTCAGTCTCCCTCATAGCTTCTTGTAAGGGTTAAATAAGAAAAGGCCTCAAACATTTAGCATAGAGCCGTTTTAATTTTGGGGGTTTGTTTTGAGGTTTGGTTTTTCAAGACAGGGTTTCTCTGTGTAGCCTTGGCTGTCCTGGAACTTGCTCTGTAGACCAGCTGCCTCAAGCTCACAGAGATCCACCTGCTTCTGTCTCCCTGAGTGCTGGGATCACGGGTGCGCGCCACCGCGCCCAGCTGCACATAGAGTCGATTCAAATAATAGCTGTCACTATTAGGGGCGTGTATCATAGGCTTAGAGTCCTAACAAGGGCACAGGCCACCCCTACGCAGAACTCCATTCTCGTGACAAAAACAATCCACAGGCTACACACTCACAATGTTTAACTGTTATCCTTCCATTCCTGGGACATCACTAAAACCTAGCCATGCCTTCCCTGTGGTCGGTCAGCCAGTCTCGGGCTACAAGACAACATATTTCCACAAGCATACGCAAAGTAGGTCAGCTCCCTCAAAGTGTTCCAGGAGTGTGGAGGGCTGGCCTGAGCACAAGGCCTGTTATTTCCAGGAGTGGATGCCTGTCCTGAGGCTGGGGGGAGGGGGCACCGTGCGGCCCCACCCAGAGCTGCAGCTCCCCCCCCTCACCTCCCCCCCGAGCAATTCCAACCCACGCTCTGGATGGCGGCCAAACCAGTACTTACTCTAACCTGATGGCGGTATCTGAGGAAGTTTTGTCAAAGAGCCACCGGAAGAAGAAGTCCAGGCTGAAAAGCAGATGGACTCCATTAGTTTCTTAATCATTTGGTTTCTTAATCATTTGTTTTGTTTTGTTTTGTTTTTTAATACTGGAGATGAAGCCTAAGGTCTTGTTCACCAATCAGGAGCTTCCTTCTACAAGATAAACACAGCCAGGACTAGGCCAATAAGAACTGAGTCCTGACTCTGGCTGCAGCTAGACAGGAGGCAGGAGGTACCTAGTCAGGCCGAGGGAGGGCAGGATCAGCACCATGAAGATCAAGAAGATGTAGACCTTGGACACCATGATCCGGTTTTCCCCCGACCTGCAGCGGAACAGACATGAGTTTATAGGCTGCCAAAGTAAGATCCCAAGGTGTGCCTCCTGCTCCGCGTTGGATAAGAGGCAGCCACCCCAGAGCAAGCCACGCTCACCTCGTCCAGTGAGACTCCAGCAGGGTGGAATAGTAGACAATGGACGGAAGCAGTGCCGAGAAGGACCAGAGCAGGAGCGTGGGGAAGAACTGGCTGATGACGGGGTTCTGAGAGACAAGTACATGACAGAGAGTCAAGACAGGGCTGGGGCTGGGGGTCCCTGGTGCCCTCATGGCTCAGAGCCAGCCTCCAGAGCCAAAGCTGTGTTGGGTAAAGGGCGGGCAACCCTCAAGCGTCGGAAAACAAACAGTAACCACACGGCATGATTACACAGACCTTCGCGGCAAATCAAGGAGCTGGACACACAACGAGGCTCCACTCATCTGATGGGCTTCTCCGGCCCCAGTGGGAAGCTGAGGGCTGCTTCCTGGAGGCCAGGGCTCCCCTCTACCTGGCCTGCTAGTCAGCGCCCACTGCGCTGATGCAGTTTGCCACAGCTCCATGGTATCTGGTCCCAAACCTGCTTATACTAGTTACTGTCGCTATAGAATTTAATGTATTTTCAATTCTTGAAGAACCATAAAAACTGGAAAGAAATTCTCTTTAAAAACCAAGTTGGGGTCAGGGGTACGGCTCAGTATAGCGTGCTTGCTGAGTGTGTGTGAGGCCCTGGATTCCATTCCCAGGATCTCAAAAATAAATACACAAAAAATGTGGAAGATTAAGTTGACTATTTTGAAAAGATTTATTAAGATCAATTTCTGAAAAAAAAAAAAGTATGTTGTTGAATTACATAAGAGTAAGCTAGGAGCTGGAGAGATGGCTCAGTGGTTAAAAGCACTGGCTGCTCTTCCAGAAGACATGGGTTTGATTCCCAGAACCCAGATGGTGGCTCACAACCATCTGTAGCTCTAGTTCTAGGGGACCCAACACCCTCTTCTGGCCTCCTCGGTCACCAGGCATGCATGTGGTGCAAAGACATATCTGCAGACAAAACACCTACATACAAAAAATAATAAAATATGTTCTTAAAAAGAGTGTACTGCGTATGAAAGACCAAGGAACATGAATTCTAGAAGGTTCTAGATTTTAAGTGTTTTTGCGAGTCTGTTTAAATGCTTGCGTTACCTTATTTACCATTTGTTTTGGGTACTTTTGGGCAAAATTAAGGACCTTGCTGCTGCTTTTTTATACTGCTGAGCTACACACATCCTCCAAACTCTTCCTTTATTTGAAGGAACCCAAACTAGCACCAGAACTGATCAAACAAGAATGCAGTTTATACAAGGCAGACAAAGGGGAACTCTAACCAGTACGTCTGTCCTCAGAAGAACAGGCGTGGTCCCTGCATCAGTGGGCAGGAGGATGAATTTGACCCGCAGTCAGTCTGAGAAAAACTGTGTCAACATAGGTGGACTTCAATGTATTTCGAATAAGATAAGAGCTCTTTCTGTGTATCATAGGTATAGCATGATGGTGATCAGTTCCAAGTAATGGATGAAAAACCAAGACTCCAAATTCGCCACTGAGGGACAGCACAGCCAGACTAGGGTGCCAATGCCCCCCCCACAAAGCCATGGGATGATAGGTGTGCCTATCATTTGGCCTGTCTTAGCCTCTTGAGTATCTCTCATGCCTGACTATCTAAGGTGGTGGTTCTCAACCTTCCTAATGCTGCGACCCTTTAAAACAGTTGTGTTGACCCCAATAATAGAATTATTTTCATTGCTACTTCATAACTGTAATTTCGCTACTGCTAGGAATCGTAATGTAGATATATGATATGCAGGCTATCTGATATGTGACCCTTATGAAAAGCGTGCACTGAACTGACCCCCAAAAGGGGTCAAAACAAACAGGTTGACAAAGGTGACCTAAGGTGATCCACCACCCCAACCAACAAGGCTCTTTTCATATATCCTACGCCCTGGGTCCCTTCTCTGTCTACATTATATATGTATCACTGGAACCACTGCTGAAAAGCAATCCTACACTGTGTGTTGGGGATTTTGTTTGTTTGTTTGTTTATGTGTATGTGTGTCTGCCTGTGCGGGCTTATGTGTGCCACATTCAGGCAGGTGTGGAGGGCAGAATGACAGGCACTTGTGAGCTGCCTGATGTGGTCCTGGGATCAGAGCCGGTGTCCTCTGTAAGCTCTGGAAGAGATCTTGACCAGGAAGCAGCTCTCTGGTCCTGACTGGTCTATTTCGAAACAGGGTCTCACTCTGTAGCCCAGGCTGGCCTTGAACTTGCATTCTCCCAAGTGCTAGGATGACCGATGTGAGCCTTCAAGCTCAGCTGTATATTCTGCTTTCATTATAATCTTACCAAAATGACTATGCATTTTTTCCTAAACATTTCACATTTTGTCAGATTAAATACACTTCATTCAACTCAAAGAATCTTTCCTGTTGAGCTTTTGACTGGTTCCACAGGTAAATACACTTGCATTACCATAAAGGCTCTACAGTAAACATGGTCGTGCCTGCTTTCAGCTTAGAAGGACAAACACGAGCGAGGAGGACCCACTGGATAAGACTACTTGCTGTGCAAGCATGAGGACCTGAGTTCAAATCCCCAGCAGCTCGTGTGAAAAGCCAGGTTTGCACAGGCCTATGCCCACAGCGCTGTGAGTGGTGGAGACAGAAAGATCACTGCAGCTTCTAGCCGCCAGCCTGTTGCCAGGTCCAACAGGAGACTGTCTCAGAGTAATAGAGCAGAGCAACCAATGTCCGTCTCTAGCTTCCACACTTAAACACATACATGCACACACAGAGACACACACACATACGTGCACACACACACAGACACACACACATATGTGCACACACACATACGTGCACACAAACATACACACATTCACATACATACAGGCACACACACACACGACAAGCATGAACTGAATGACCTGGACCCCAGCTTCAAACCCTCCAACTCCATGTCCAGTTCCCATGTTCCCCACCACCCTCTTCCTGCAGATTGATCACTCACATTCAGTGCATGGATGGGTTTGGTGACATTGAACTTGTCCATGGTAGACAGAATGATGGAGGGTGTGGTCAGGAAAAACAGCACCACAAACAACGTGAAGTTGATGCCCAGCCACTGGAGCCACCAGCGGACACCCTGGATGGAGAGGTTCTTCCTGCAGGGGACAACACCAGCCAAGAGGCTTAATCTCTCGGGCACAGGCCATCTACCACACCAGCCATGCCTGTGGCTGAGGCATGCCACGTCAAGTTTAGGGAGGCCAGACTAGGGTTCTGGCTGAGGATCCTCCGGACCTCAAGAGCAAAGCACACTCTCTGCATTGGCCTTCAGCCACAAGAAGGCCACGTTTCAGGTCCTGGAGCTCAGAAGGAAAACAGATGTCAGTTCTGATGGGAATCACCAGTCTTGTCACCAACACCCACCCTGTCCAGGCAAAGCTCCAGCTCTGCATTCTTGAGTGCTGTGACACTCAGGAACTAATCATTCTTTCCAGGGAAGGCATGGGCTGAGGTGCAAGGAGGCAAACAGCAGCACAGACCCAACTGGAACTGTCTTCTCACCCAAAGCAGCCTAAACTCTGGGATGCTCTATGGCCGAGAGGGCAAGACTGTCAGAGGCTGAGCTCAAAAGCAATGGATGTGTGCATCCAAGATGGACTCCACCCAAGCAGTGAGGATGCCAGCATCCTCAGTGTAGGCCTTAAATCTCGCCTGAGGTCTACAGATGTGGCTCAGCTCAGCAGCATGGCCTCCGCTCTACATAGGGCTGTGCTGTCTAAGAAGGTAGACACACACCCATGTGGCCACTGAGCACGTGAGGTGTGGGTAGCCCCGGGGAGAGGTGCAAGAAGCAGATTCCAAAGACTGAATAGGACGGGAAGAAACAAGGCTTGATTTAAAACAAAACTTTGCACGTTGAAACGTTAACATTTGAGCTGGGCGGTGGTGGTGCACGCTTTTAATCCCAGCACTCGGGTGGCAGAGGCAGGCGGATCTCTGTGAGGCCAGCCTGGTCTACAGACAGAGTTCAAGGACAGCCAGGGCTACACGAAGAAACCACGTCTTTAAAAACCAAAACAAAAAGTAAGTTGACATTTGGAGTATACTATAAGAAGTTTAAATTAAAATGAATTTTAATTATTTATTTTTCTAACATGGCTACTAACCAGTGTTTTTTTTTTGTTTGTGTGTGTGTATTTGTTTGTTTGGGTTTATGCTATTGTTGTTTTGTCTTGTTTTGTCCAGACAGGGTTTCTCTGTGTAACCCTGGCTGCCCTGGTACTCATTCTGTAGACCAAGCTGGCCTCGAACTCACAGATCTGCCTCTGCATGGAGACTTACCACCAACTATAACTCCCGTTCTAGAGGATATGACAGCATCTCCTGGCCTTTGTGGGTACCAGGCACAGACGTGGTACTCAGACACACGTGCAGGCAAAATACCCATATACATAAAAATTAAAATAATAAAACTAACGAAAATAGAATAGTATCTGGCATAAAGTGTTTAAATGTTTGTTAACAAGCTGAGAATTGTGGTGGATGCCTTTATTGCCAGCACTCAGAAAGCAGAGGCAGGAAGATCTCTGTGAGTTCAAGGCCAGCCTGGTCTACAAAGTGAGTTCCAGGACAGCCAGAGCTACATACTGAGACACTGTGCTAAAACAACTAACAAAATTATAAATAAATAAGTGAACGAATGAATATTTGTTTTTGTTTTTGTTTTGTTTGTGTTTTGTTTTGTTTTAAAGCCAGGCTACATTCGCGCTCTGCGTGAGCAGGCAGCCTCCACAGGAACCTGGGTCTCTCTCCCATCCTTCCACAGTCTGGAAACTTACCAGCAGACGTCCTCAGGGTAGGAGGCGAAGGTGACAGTCCACTTGGAGACACAGAGCTCCCTGCTATAGGAGGACGGCTGGGGTTCACCTTTACACCGAAGGCTCTGGCATTTGCAGGCATTGAAGTCCTTCAGGATGCTGTCAAGAGACGCAGAGCGACTACGGCGCAGTCCACGTGTGACCCACAACCATCCATGGCGACGGCAGGCGGGGTGAGCAGGGACGCCTGCCTCGTTGTTACTATCTCCTTGTAACTAGTGCTAGAAAGGACTCGAGCATGGTATCGGCAATCCAGCCCCGCACAGGCTGGGCCAGGACCATGAGTAGGCAAGGCCAGCCTAGGCCATATAGGGAGCTTCAAGCCATCTCAGCGACTTAAGACCCTGTCTCAAATAATCAAAAGAAATGCCATGCCTGCCACCAGGCAGAAGGTTTTGACTGATCCTCGCTGTGATTCCTTACAGACCAGGAAACCAAGGCCCCGGACTTTAGTATGAGCATCCCAGATATCTGGCCCAGTTTCTGTGCTGTTCTCACTGTCCCACTACAGCACGCCTCCGAGGGGCCACCCTCTACATCTCCTTGAGACCCTGGAGCTTAAAGCTGGCTCTGTGCCACCTTCCTAACCCTCACTCTGTCCCCAGGCCACGAATGGCAGGCACCAGGTCCCATTACATACTGCCTGTTCCTGAACTCCCCACCTAGGACTCCTGGCTCACCCTCACCATCTCGGGCTTTGGCTGCCATAAAGAACCCCACAGAACCTTCACGGCTACCTCAGAGTGCGTTTCCGCCTCCTACTGCTACAGTCTGAAGTTAGACCCCTTGGTAACATCTCAGAGACCATCCCAGAGCCACCATGCCTGAGGCATAGAAAGCACAAAAGGCCTGGCATCCTCCACACCCTTGATGCTCTAAGGCAAGATGACAGCAAGACCCAAGGCCCAAGAGCATCACCTAAGCTTGCAGCTCCAGGATCCTGTAGCTATGGATACCCAGAGCACTCCACAGCCTCCCCATGGCGGTCCATCTGTCAACGGACAGAAGACGGCCCAGGGTCCTGAGTTGCAATCCACCTGGCAAAACGCTGCACACAGACGCGGCAGAGTGGACCGAGGCTGCTGGTGAGCAGCAGTGGGGCTAGACCACATCAGCCTGGCAGGGGTCGGCAAGGACCATGCATGCCCAGCCCTACCAGCTGTCACTCAGATGTAGACTAGACATCCCCCAACTGGTTGTCCCCCAAGAGGTGAGGGCAAGGTGCCTCAACACAAGCGACAAAAGTCAGCAAATGGATCAGGGGTCCGGCCATACTCACTAGGTGGCCATGGACTTCTCACGGAAGGTGACAAAGGCCATCCCTAGGGGCTGGTCCTGGACCTGGCGCTCCTCTACCGCAATCCTCTCCAGCAGGCTGTCATTCATGCGGGTGTAGTAAGAAATAGCATCTTCCTGCCAGAAGACACAGCCCCTGGGTGACGCGACCCTACGCAGGTGTCAGGGTACCCACGCCTGGCCCCTTCTCCAGGCAGGTAGGTGGCAATGCCTCACCTGCTCACAGCCCTGCACTTCGCAGCAGCAGAACTGTCCGCACGGCTTGGGGTTGATGAGGGTCAGCCGGCCTGTCTTCGCCTGCAGGTTTGTGTAATAGGTGAGGCTCTTTTCAGCCTTCTTTCTGTAAGGTGGGAGTGAGGCACAAACACAGACTCACCATCCTGGAGCCATGCCACAGCCAGCAATTAGTCACGGGCAGGGTTAGGAGGTTAGCTCAGAGATTCATATGGAGGCAGACCCATTTTCCCCCGTTGCCAGCTGAAGGGTCCCAGCAAGGAATGGGCAAGCCGCAGGCCAGACGAGCTCACGCAGCCAGCTCCCTTACCTCTCTTTGCACAGGTACATCAACTTAGCCACACTGTAGCACAGCTGGACATCCACCACCTCACACGTGGGATACGCATCCCTGTGGCCCAGAAGGCGGGAACAAAGAGAGCCATTACAAGAGAGACCGGCCCCCTTAGGAACGACCATCCCTCCCCACCCTTGCATGGGAGTCAGGCTGCTGTTGTTTGCCAATTGTGTCTAATTTTCCAAAAGGGGGAAATTTTGAAGTGTAACACAAAGGTGTGTGTGTGTGTGTGTGTGTGTGTGTGTGTTGCTACGGACTGAACCCGTGTGAATGCTAAACATATACTCTCTCACTTGTTTCATCCCTAGCCCCAGAAGTATTTTTTTTCAATAACATGAAAGTAATTGCCATAAGGGAAGGTGATGGTGGCGCACACTCAGGAGGCAGTTGTAGGTGGATCTCTGTGAGTTCAAGACCAGCCTGGTCTACAGAGTTCCAGGAAAGCCAAGGCTACACAGAGAAACCCTGTCTCAAAAAACCAAATAAGGAAGGAAGAAAGAAAGAAAGAAAGAAAGAAAGAAAGAAAGAAAGAAAGAAAGAAAGGAAGGAAGGAAGGAAGGAAGGAAGGAAGGAAAGAAGGAAGGAAGGAAAGAAGGAAGGAAAGAAGGAAAGAAGGAAAGAAGGAAAGAAGGAAAAAGAAAGAAAGAAAGAAAGAAAGAAAGAAAGAAAGAAAGAAAGAAAGAAAGAAAGAAAGAAATTGCCTTAAACTGACAAATCTATACTCACTCAGCTTTTAGTTAGTGGGACTTTCTCGTGGGGAAATATGAACACAGCAGGATTGAAATATGGCCCGGTGGTAGAGGGCTTAGCATATGTAAGGTCCCAGAACCAAAAGGAAAGAATGCAACTTTATCCTCCCGAGCCACTCAGAGGAGGGGACTGACCATCTATCTGTTCTAGAGAAACACCTACTTCAAGCTCTCGCCGAAATCCTACTCAGCACCATCACCTGCTTGAAGGCAAGTGACCTCTAGAGGGTCTACTAACAGTAAAGAATGGGCAGAAACTGTCCACACACATTTTAACAGTCAGTCAAACACCTGCCTCAACAGGAATAAGGGCTTCTTGTGCGCTGAGTCACACAGCCATTGGATATTTGAGCCAGAAGCTGAACCCAGGCAGCCTAGCTCCAACGTCATAAAATGCCCCCGCACCGTATTCAAAACAGTGGCCACTTGACTCATGAGGACAGGCTCAGATCAGGCACCGCCTATCTGGCACCGCCTGCCGCTGTTCTGGGGGCTGGGAACGGAGTTGCTCAAGCTTGGATTGTAGTGAGTGTGTGAGAAAACAAGCCCAGGGAAGAGCCAGCTAGTTTATTGTTCAGGAGGACCAGTTCAGACTCCAGTGAGAGCTCAGAGGAGGGCGGGGGGTGTGGCTCAGTGGTAGAGCCTTTATCTGGTAAGATTTAATAATCAGAACCACAAAAAGATGAAGGACAAAAAAAAAAAAAAAAGCTTTGAGAAAGATTGGCAATAAAAGTGACCCCGTGCTGCAGAGCAAATCCACAAGTCTGTTGTGGCACACTGCAACCGCCCTCCCCAGGAAGGCCTCCTGAACCAGGAAAGTCTGAGCCACACAATGTCTGCATGGCGATGAGGACACTTGTTTTTCTATTTAAGTGTGTGCGCAAAGTGGACGCACTTTTTCCAAAACTTGCCTGGCAGGCAGGCAACCTAAGAGGAAAATTTTCAAGAAACATACAAACAAAACAAAAAAAAAATCACTCCGTTATCAGGTGAGTATGCAAATATGTTCACATACATACACATAAATAAATAAATGTGTAAATGTTTCCAAAATAGTCGTAGTTGCTGAAGGAGACGTCTGTCAATAGTTTTAAAGAGACTCTTACAGTTCTATTTATAGGAATTATTCACCCAGTGTTTTCTTCACAAACTGCACCAGAGTTAATGTGTAGCTAGCTCCTGGTGTTTGCTGGTTGCCAGTGATGGCAGAACCAACAGGGGATGAAGAGAGATGCCAGCCTTGGAGCTGCTCTTGTTGCTGGGCCTTGAACATGAGCCTTTTCCTGCTTGCGGCTGTACACACCATCGCCCGCTCTGCCTGCGCGAGCTGTGGCTGCAACAGCTGTTCCAGAGCCCATGATGGCCAGAGGAACTCATAACAGACAGGGCCGTATGCCCCTCCCCGCCCCCGCACCACGTATAAAACTTGCGCCTGGGAGACCAGCTCTGCGTGAAAGCTCAGCTCTCACAGAGCACCAACATTTTTGTGTGCTTCAGTCCAGCCTGCCTTCTGGATCCTGGGTCCTGACGGTTTAACCACAAGTGCTGCAGCAGACACACAGTCCCAGCCAAGCCTCGGCTTTCTCAACCTGTCTAAAGCTCGGCCGTACGGAAGCCATTTGATACGAGGCGGGGAGGGATCACCCCTGAATATTCATACAGAAGGAGCAGGTGTCCGGCTACGGCCAGCACAGGCCCTTCACAGCCCCATTCACCATCAGTGGCTCTCAGGATCTCTCTCTTACCGGAAGTGGCTCTCCACAGTCTCCTTTCTGGCTTCTCTGGGCAGTCCTGTGACGAATAGGGTCTGTCTCACCTGCCAGGGAACATCCCAGGAGAAAGTAGAGTCAGGCCACAGGGTGATGAGGGGACGGGTGTGAACTCTTTCACATCGAAAGAAAGAAAACCATGGTCGATGAGAGCTTCAAATTTTCCCATTGTTGGCCCTGAGGAGGCCCAGGGTGTTATTTATATTGCATCCTTTTCCAAAGTGACTCGTGAGCCTCCTTTGCAGAGCAGAGTGTGACAGTGGCTCAAAGGAGGCTCACATCAAAGCAAAACAGTTAAACCAGGTGTCACAGAGGGACACCTGTCCTTAGCCCAAACTGTTTTGGCTTGGGAGAGGGGATGGTGGTTAGTTTGGGGTGGGGGAGTTGTTTTGTTCGTGTATGTGTGTGTGTGTGTGTGTGTACTGTTTTTGTTTGTTAATTTGACACAACCTAGAGGTGTCTGGGAAAAGGGAACCTCAATTGAGGAATCGCCTTGATCAGGTTGGTCTATGGCCCTATCTGTGAAGGACTGTTGTGACAGATGATTCATGTCCCAGCCCACTGTGGGGGCACCATTCCTAGACAAGTGATCCTGGACTGTATAAGAAAGCTAGGAGAAGCCAAGCAATGGCTCACACCTCCAACGCCGTCACTTGGGAGGCAGAGGCAGGCAGAGCTCTGGGACCCAAGCTAGCCTGGTCTACATACGAGTTCCATGACAGCCAGGGCTACACACAGAAACCCTGTCCCAAATAGCCAAAATAAATACATAAATAAGTATAAGAAAGCTGGACGGCCATAAGCCCACGTGTGATCCAGTAAGCAGCATTTTCCACGGTTCCTGTTTCGGTTCCTGCCAAGACTTCCCTCGGTGACAGGTGTGAGCTGAAATAAACTCTTTCCCTCCCCCAAGTTGCTCTGGGTCAGGTATTTACCCCAGGAACAGAATGCAAATCAGAACGGGAGGTGTGCCTCATTTCATGTTTGGCATGTTCAGTTATCAAGGACAGCTATCAAGGCCAGCGCCCGGCGAGAGCCAGGCCCGCACTCCACCACTGGCTCACATCCGACCTCAGTGGGCTGCTTTACTTCGGCAGCGACAAGCATCGAGCCCACAGATCAAGTAGCAACTGACAAAAACGAAGGTTACACTTGACCAATAAAGTGAATGATAGTGATACTACTGCTAAGTTGAGCATGTTTGTGCACGCCTGTGATCCTAACACTTGAGACGTGAGTGCAAGATGAACATGAGCTCAAGGTCATCTTTGGCTACATAGCTAGCTCAGATCAGTCTGGGCTATACAAGACCCTGTCTTAAAATAGCGATAGATGATAGTGGTGGTGGTGGTAATGGTGGTGATGCTGGTGATGGTGGTGGTGGTTGTGGTGGTAATGGTGGTGGTGGTGGTGATGGTGATGGTGGTTGTGGTGGTGATGGTGGTGATACCAGGTGAGACCATAAGCACAGAAATCAGGTCCCAGCACCCCCATCAAGTCCACTATTGATGTGGTTCTGTGGAGGCCGTGGGGCCTGTGCCCTTCATCCCACACTTCAGACCCTCCCAGAACGTGCCCAGGCCCCAGCCTCACTCACCAGGCTCTCCTCTTTGTATCTGATGGACCGTGTGTGACGCCACATAAAGCCCACAGTGAGAAAGAGGTAGATGACGGAGAAGACGGTGTGCAGCCAAAGGAGGTCATTGCTAAGGAAGACACCACCTGCCATCAGGGCCGGGCACCCCAACAGAAGGTGTGGGTTGCAGGGTTGGGGATGAATGGCCTCCATGGGGACTTTGCCAAGAGCCAATGGCTTTGCCCCCAACAGAAGCCACATGGTCACTGCCCCCTTGACAGCCGGGAAATACTTTAGAGAAATCCCAATTCTTACACGGGGCTCTCAGCCTCCTACAAAACTGAAGTGTCCTGAGATGGGTTCAGACCACAGCTTCCCAGTCCTGACATGGAGCTCTGAGCCTCCCGAAAAACAGAAGTTTCCCGGGGCATGTTCACACTACAGCCCGGCAACACAGCAGCTATGGGGTGTTCCTAGCCTCCTTTGCGGCCACCAAGGTCCATACTCACTCTGTCTGCAGGTTTGCGATCGTCGTCCTCCCAAAGCTGTAAGGGTCTTTATCTGCAGAGAAGCAGACACTTAGCTCTGGGGTCACAGCAAAAAACCAGCAAGGGGCCTGACCGGCCTTGGCTTCTACAGTTCTGTAGCTCAGGGGGAGCACAGCACAAACGCCTAGAGCAGCTAGAAGACAGTGACGTCTTCATCAACCTGTCTAAAGCTCCATCAACCAGGACCCCGGCTACAGCTCACCATGTCAGAATGTAAGTTCATCTGGCACTGAGGTTTATTTTAAAGATGCTTTAATAACTAGAAACATCCTTGGTTGAGAACCGCTGGATGTCACAAGTGGATCTGCGGTGGCATTTTTGGAATTTAGGGAGATATAACGCCACAATGACTTGGACTCAGTCTCACAGATATCTCTGGGGTCCATAAATAGTGGCCTCTGGGCTCGGGTAAGAACAGGAAATTGAAAGATACACCCTGAAGCTATGGGTGGTGGCTAGCCTGGACTACACAGTAAGATACTGTCTCAAAAAAACAAGCAAAAACACTCTTGCTGAAACCCACCCAATCCTCTAGCCCTTGTGGATGGTTGAATTGTCTGTTTTCCCCTGCTTAAAGAAAACCAAAAGTTGATATTTAAGGGGTCCCAGCTCCCAGCCCAGATTGGGGTGGGTTCTCCTCTAGATCTTTATTTGGATGATAATTTTCCTAAGGTCACCTTAAGACTGTCTCACATCCCCCAGAATCTACTCTATCAAGTTGAGTCCCTTCCCTAGAGCCAATACCCTGCCCCATCCCAGCACAGACAAATAGCCAAGAAAGGGTCTCACCCAGCAGGTCTCCTGAGAGGTTGACGGGCAAGATGACGCACAGGGACAGGAAGCTGATCACCACCAGCAGGCAGATGATGTGCCTCTGGAAGGACAGGTAGTGGATGGCGTCCTCCCCACACCACTCCAGGATCTGGTCATCTCTGGCCAAGACACACACACACAGACACTCTAAACAGGGCGTGGCAGAAGGCCAGGCCTGCAAGGCTTTCCTGAAGTATTCCTCAGGTCCTCGTGACAACTGTAGGAGATGCTGTTTTATCCCACATCCTTTACTTCGAGATGTGTGGATACAAAAGCACAGAACTGTATAGCTTTAAGGACCGCACAACTCGTGAAGGCAAAGCTCCTGACATGAGTTCCCGTACCATCTCCAGTCCCAGCACCATGCTCTCAGCAAAGGAACCAGCATCCTCTGTGTTTGATAGAGACGTCTGTGACCCCATCGTATAATGGATGGATGAGGCATCTGAATACAACTTTCCCACAATCCCTACTTGCTTCTTCCACAGCAAGGCGGCCTCTGAAAGCTACTTTGGGAACGCAACGCGTTGTGCCTGGGTCCTCCTTCTCACTCCATCTCCCTTCTTCCGACCCTGGGGTGGGCCAGGAGAATGAGGTGAGCCATGTTTTGAATGTTCTCTGTCTCATTCCACCCAGTTCCTTCCCTCTGTCCCTGTCGTGGCCTCGGGAGATGCAGAAGTAAACCTGATCTGCCTCCTACCCACAAAGAATTCAGGAAAATTCCAGGCTTACAACAGCCAGATTTCTTTGCCATAGCAAGAGGAGGATCAGGTGTTCCGCCTGCTTTTTCCCGTTCTGCACAGAGGGCTTCCAAGGCCCCTGCTCCAGAGACCAGGAAAGCCCTGTGTGATAAAGCCAGAGAAGCAAGCCTGAAAGCATGAAAAAGGTGAATTTACACAGCCCAGCACAGGCCCTGCATCCAGGCCCCTTACTGCAGATTTACACAGTCACACCTGAATGGGCTCAGAAAAGCTAGAAACTAATACTCGGAAACTGCCCGTTTCCCACCTCATCCACCTGGCAGAGCTCAAGGATGCAATTAGCATAAAGCACATCCAAACCCCACAAAAGATGTTCACAGAGAAGCCAGTGAATATCACACTTGCTCAGTGTTTCACTCCAGAATGAGTTTTGCAGCTAACACTTTCGCACCTCCAAGCAAGCCACGCACACGCACACCCACGTGTGCCAGTTTTGCTCTAGCCCCTATGCACTGTTTGGGTCCCGAACTGGAAAAGTATGAGACACACCACCTGAGGATCAAACATCTCGGCTACTTCCTCCCGAACGGCCCAGCACCCACACAAAACCCCATGCCCCGGCAGACACCCCATCCTACTCACTGCAGGCGGAAGATGGCCGTCAGCCAAGGGCAGCATCCCTGCAGAGGGAAAACAGGTATCATCATCCAACACCTGTGTCTTTGGGAGGCAGATACAATCGCATCTTTAATATTAAATCACCATTCCACTTCTAGCCGTGTAAAACAGGACTTTCCTTCCTTAATGCTCTCATTCTTTTCAAGACACAATCCCGTGGTGGGGGTGGGGGAGAAATAACAAAATAACAAAACAAAAATGACGAAAACAAAAACACAACCCCGTGCCTGGAAGGCTTGCTAAAACCGCTCAAGTTTTGCCAGTCAGTGGCGTGACATAAGCTCCAGGCTCAGGTCACAAATCTCCAGACAAGAGCTGGGAAAAGTGATGAGTACTTCTGTGAAATTATTTCCAAATGGCAAGAAAAGTGGGACAAAAAACAAAGCAGAAAAACAAGCCTAATGAAATGGAAAGTACCCCGGAGCAGGCCTTAGAGAGGTTCTATGATCCCTACTCTATGATATCTGCTCCATAAAGCTAGCCTGTTCCCGGCTGGGAAAGACAAATATTTGTTCACCGGTCATTCGACAGTGACTAAGTGCCTACCAGATATCAAGTGCCGAAACAAGGTTGTGTGAGGTTGCTGCCAACATTTGGCTCAAAATCTAGCAGACAAGTCAATAATTAACTTTTACACAAGAGCTATACGTGTGGGAGAGGAGTAACTCATGAGTAACAGACAAGCTGCTGGCAAAATCCAGGTATCCCCAGGCTGTTCTGCCCGCAAAGCTGATGGAGCCTGGCAGTGAGGGATCATCTAACTGCTTCCTCCGTCCGGATTCTTCCGAGTCCTCGCGTTTCTGCTCCTACGGAGGGAAGCTTCCCCCACAATTGACCACTCACAGACCTCGGCGCTTTAGTCACTAAACCAGGAGTCCAACGACCCGGACCTGCATCAATCATTACTGCCGGGCCATACCCTCTGCCCTTCCAGCCACAAAAATAACCATCCCTTGGACACCAACCAGCTCATTTTCAAAATCCTGCTGCCCTGAGGAGGAAGACAATGATCTCTGGAATCTCGCCTCACTGAAGACACAAAAGGAGAAAAAAAGAAAGACATAAATTACTCTAAAGTTCAAAAAGGTTGGATATATATGTCCAATATTTTGCTTTCTATTCCTAGAATTCAGGATCAGCAGTTGCAGCAAAAATAAACTGCTCCAAAATAACAGAGATGGAGGCAATGCCCACAGATCCAGATGACATAAAACTTTGCCTTGTATGGGCTGCGCACAGGGCCAGGGCATCAAGGGACCAGACCTATGTGCACATCCTCCAACCTCAGCACTGAACTGGTCCACCTAAGGGTGAGGCCTCCTTACAGTACATTGCCTAACACATTCAAATCAGTTTGGAAAGTCTTATCCTACCATAGTGACCGGAAATAACAGGTCCTAGGGGCTTCATGCCTGAGAAAGAGTGGACTCAGGAACCATGAGGCAGGTGAACAAATTACCCCTGCACCCAGGAAGTAGTTAAGGAAAAGTAAGAATGCTGGTGAGGCCTCCTCACTGGAATGGGTCCACTTCAAAACACATACATATGAGGCTGGAGCGATGGCTCAGAGGTTAAGAGCACTGGCTGTTCTTCCAGAAGACCCAGGTTCAGTTCCCAGCACCCACATGGTGGCTCACAACCATCTGTCACTCCAATTCCAGAGCATCCAACACCTTCTGGTGGACATCTCTTGCGACCTCTGCAGACACCAAGCACACATATGGTGCACAGTCATGCATGCTTGCGAAACAGCCATACACATAAAATAAAAATTGTAAAAAAGAAAAAAAGACACATGTACAAGCATACACACTGTATTTTATCTAATTTGAGACACCAATGGTAATCAGATGCATAATTTTAATGAATCATTAAGAAAGAAACAATGGTGCTGATTAAGCTATAACTGATAACTCTCCTGTGTTGGGGTGCTGGAACACTTCTGTAATATCCCAGTAGCCACGTGAAGGCTGAAGCAAGAGGATCCAAGCTCAAAGAAGGCCAGCCCCGGGGACCAAGGTATAGGAGACATTGTCTCAAAAGGTAAGTAAGTAAATGAAAAGAGACATTCCTATTCCAAAGGTGAGAAAATGCTGAAGTGTGTGCTTCAGAGTGAATGAACTGACATGTTAAATACTGTGATGTGTGTGTGTGTGTGTGTGTGTGTGTGTGTGTCTTCATGTGTGTGCACTCAGGTACAGACATACACACACACTCATGTGGAAACCAGGGGCCAACACTTCCTCCATCTCTCTTCATCCTACATTTTGAGAGTCTCTCACTAAACCTGGAGCTCTGTGCTGTGGCCAAGGTGTGTCAGATATTACGTTAGTAAACTGTGAGGCGCTGCCTGAGCTCCTGAGAAGCTGGCTCTGGAGCCGCTCACCCCACCCCTCGCCCCATCTCAGACACAAACATGTTTGTTTCAAAATGTCCTCCAAGACCTCTTGTCATGGAGGGGAGAATAGCAAAATAGTCCAAGTATGAACGGACAGATCCCTAACAGTCAGAAAGAAGCCATTCCTGCCCACGTTACTTCCTGCAGCCTCTCCACGCTCCGTGCGGAGCAGGAACTGATGAAGGGATCCTCTGGGGGTAGGGAAGCACCACTGCACATTTCAGAAGCTGAGGCCATGATGTGAGCCCCAGGGACAGGCCTGGGAGTGGGGCTCCTGACATTTCCCCTTCACGTCATGCTGCCCCATCTGACGCAAGCTCCAGAGGGTCACAGCAGCCAGACAGAACAGGAAAGTCTGGTTCTGGGACTCATCTTAACCTTTAGAGAAGTGCACAGAACTGTCCCCACCCCGTGAAGGAAGGCCTGAGGTCTGTCCAGAGAGCCTGTGTTTTGTTAAGAGGCTTGTCTAACTTGAGCCCTGACCAGGAAGGGAGGCGGGTAGCTTCCCCACACCTGCCTTCCTTCTCGACCACTATGCCAGCCTTGGCACAAGTTAACTAACTTCAAATATGATATTCTCAGAGAGAGACCTGTACAAGGTGAGCAAGAAAATAGCAGCCTCTGGCCCTGGAGGCGAAAACCCTGAAAGTAATGGTCCTCCAAAGCCTAAAACCAGAGCCCGGGAGAGAGCGGCTCTCCAGACCTTGATTCCCTGTGAGCATAGCTCCAAGCAACAAGGCCTCAAAGGGGACTTTAGTGACCAACAGAAAGGAAGATGCAGCTCCTGGCATAGGCCTGGCTCCAACCCATCCCAGAAATACACATACATACATAAACATACATGCACACACATGTAAGCATACATGCACACACATGTAAGCATACATGCATCTACAAACACATATATGCACAGTGCACACAAATCCATACACAACACTCACACTCAGAGGGATGCACAGACACGCCCCCATTCTAGGTAAAACGTTCTGTCCTGTTTTATTTACCTGCCTGTTTCTGATACCAGGGCTATGCGGCCATAGTCCCAGAATCTTCTCCTTATGATGGAAAACACCAGGATTAAAAACTGGAAAGAGAGAAAAAAAGAAACGAGTCAGGTATACCGGCTGGGCTCTGGGGGCAGCCAGACTGGGCACGTTAGAGGACCCCATCCAGTCCAGAAAGAGCAGGTCAACAGCCTGGCTGGCGCCTTCCTCCACTCATTCGACAGCTCCCACCGCCTGCGCCCAGTGTCCCCAGAGTTGTCACACTGCTGCAGGCTTGGCTGGAGTCTGACCCTAAGCCAGAAGGTGAGGTCTGGCCTCATAAGAGTGGAAAAACCACTCCCCTCTTTACTTCACTCCGAAAGGAGACAAGCCCTCACTAGATTGCCTGGGCGTGCCTCTAACTGCTGAGCTAAGGTGATCCTCCAGCCTCAGCCTATAGTAGCTGGGACCACGGATGTGCACCCGGCTTGATTTTTGAGAATTACATTACAGATGCTTCACATCTGTTTGTCCTCAAGGCAAGCCTGTGGACCCCCACACAGCAAGTGTGTCCAGGGAACCCGTCATGCCCTGGCACTCTAGGCTGGGACAGATGAGCAGGCCTCTGTGACACCCTCAGCCCCACGTGGAGAGGGAGACCCTTGTCTGCCTGTTAGCTCCAGATGTCTGAGATGCTCACCTGCTCCTCGGACCCTTTCCCTCCACCTTGGCCAGCTCCCTCTGCAATCTAGACAGCTCCTTCGAGATTCAGAGAGAGGGAAAGGGCATCTCAAACAAGGCAGGCTTACCTGCTCTGGCCGCAAACTGGATTTATTTATGTCTGTGTTTATTTAGCGCTGGGCATGGAACCTGGCACCTTAGGTGTACCAGGTGGGTACTCTGCCGTTGATCATATCCCCAGCCTAGCAACTGGGGGTTCAAGGATGAATGTTGTTTCCTTAAGGGAAATCCATAAGCTCTGAGTTTCTGAGGGATTTTCTTAAGATGACTCAGGGAGTGTGATGTGTTTCAAAGGCAGGCGAGTCACTCTCAGACAAACACAACCCCCTCAGCATGCTGTTACCCCTCTGTCATTGCTACTTTGCCTCTGTGCACACATGCACAACTCCCCCATACCTCTGACACATACATGCCCCCCCCACTTTACCCCACAAATTCCTGCAATAAAAATACATTCAGGCCAGGTGGTGGCGGTGCACACCTTTAATCCCAGCACTCGGGAGGCAGAGGCAGAGGCAGGAGGATCTTTTGAGGACATCCTGATCTACAAATCGAGTTCCAGGATGGCCAAGGCTATACAGAGAAACACTGTCTCAGAGGGAGAGAAAGGAAAAAAAAAAATCTGCACTCAGGGGCTTGGGATGGAGCCTAGTGGCACAGTATGCATAACACATGTGAAGTCCTGGATTCACTCTCCAGGGTAAATAATGATAATCTTTCAAAATGCACCCCCATGAAATCCATCATGGCTGTATAAACCTGTCATCCCACCTCTTTAGTAGCTGAGGCAGGAGGACTGCTTGAAGCCAGGAGCTCAGAGATCAGCTTCAGCAACATAGTAAGGCCCTGTCTCTCATGGAAAAAAACAAAAAACCAAAAACCCACCTCTACCAGCAAAATCTAGATGAAAGGACTTTTTCAAGCAGCTATTCTCCCGGTCCGGAAGACTTGGTAGCCCCACCTCCTCTCAGCACACTGCCACACCCTGCCTTCCCCTCCCTCTGTGGAAAACTGCTTTTCTCCTGTCAATAGTGCTGCAAACGCTCACTGGAAGTAGGGATCCCTTTTTCCTGACAGCCAAGGTGGTAACAGGCAGTTTCCCGCCTCAGCCCTGAGGAGCAACAGCGTAGCAAAGCCGGAGGGCAACACTGTAGACCTTGGTCCTAGGAAACAAAGTTAGGAAGAACTGACCTTCTGTGGTCAAGCTTCGGGTCAGGAGACCTGGGTGTGGGACCCTCTGCTCCTGCCTGGCAGCGGCTGAGGCCCTCTGACTACCTCCCCTCTCACCCTAGCATCCCCACTCACCTCGCCAGCTGCCCCAGGCAGTCCTCGGATATGAACTCCCTTCCCGTCTACCCCAGGGTCTCTGCTCTTAGAAGCTAGTGTCCAGGGAGCCACTGCTCTGGGGTATTTGTGAAAAGACAGTGCACATGAACCCTAATATAGCTAAAATAGTCCCACTGGGATGCGGTTCAGGAGCAAAGTGCCTATGGAGTGTGCACAAGGCCCTTGGGTGCCATCCCTAAAGCAAAACACAACAAAACACACACACACACATTCTCAACTGTTGTTGAGTCACAGCCAAGATAGTAACACCTGTTTCAAATTGGAAGATATTTGTGAGCAGAAGGTTGACATTAAAGAATGGCACACGGGTCCTCTAAGGTGAGCTCTAAGAATCTACTTCTGGTGCCCAAAAGCGCCAGGCATCCCAGGGTAACAAGAAGGGCCACCCACGCACGAGAAACTGCACCTGCTCTAAGCCCGGCCCATACCCTCCATTCACATCTCAGGCCACCCAACCTGAGGTAAGACAAGACAGGACTGGCTATCGGCTGTGAAATCTGGATCGCAGCCACACCGATTCGCAGGGCCCCACTCAATCCCCAGATCCACCGAGGAAGGGGTCATTACACTTAAGGCCTGCTGCAGGCACAGGATCACAGAGCACACCCGGGTGTGTGTACCTACCGCACGTGAGTTTCCTAGAGGGCCCTAGAGAACAAGGGGCTAGACCCACAACTGAGAGGGTTCTTACCAGAAAGCAGCTGACATCTATGAGCAGGACGGTGGGGATGCCCCCAAAGGTCACCCCCTGGAGCACAGTGCTGTTTTTCGCGGAGTTGTAGCAGTAGGAGTCATTGGGACGGTCCCCAAGGCCCAGGCTCTCACGGATGGCCACAGCCTTGGAGGACCAGGGATCCAGGAACGGGGAGCTGGCCATTTTGCCTTCTCTCCCTAGGGAACAAGATGTATGAGATCCTCAGGGAGGCAGAGGCAGGCGCATCTCTGTGAGTTTGAAGCCAGCCTGGTCTACAAAGGGAGTCCAGGACTGCCAGGGCTACACAGAGAAACCCTGTCTCGAAGGTGGAAAAAAAAAAAGTATAAGATCAGGGTGTGAACTTGTAGTTTTCCCAGCCAAAGTCAAAGTGCAGCACCTGAAGCACAGAATCATGGGAGCTGGGCGCCAAACCTCCGTGCCTGGTAGGGTCTGCAGAGACTAGCTCCATTTGTGGAAATGGCCCAGATGGTCAGACTAGATTAGCCAGGACACAATGAGAAGACCCCTCAAAAAGGGGTAAATGAGGCGAAGGGGCAGGGGTGGTCACAGGCAGCCCCGAAGTGCTGAAGTTCCCTTAGCCTCAAGTACTGCTGGGAAAATAACTCTTGCAAAAGTCCTCAGGGCATCCAGAAAGAGGCAGGAGTGAGGGGAGAGGACCACAAAGGCTCGAAAGAGAAAACCTCAGACACCAGCGAACAGGGAAGGGAGGGGCCAGGAACATCCATTAGTGCCAAGGATAAGAGCCCTCTCCAGCTAGCCTCGGAATGTCAGAGCCAGGACCTCCCAGACTGGTTGACTTGATGTTCTTGGAATCCAAGTTCCAGAAACTTGACAGCCACAGCCCAGACCCAGAAGCTGGGTGCAACAGGACTGAACCTCAAACCCTGACTCCTAGAGCCTGGCTCACCCCCCCACCCCACCCCGAGAGGGCAAAAGCTGGAGGGGTAGCTGGAGGGGGGGCTAGGGCCTCCCTTGGGCGAGGTTCAGAGCAAAGCAGGCCCCCAGCCCCACCCTCTTCCTTTCACACCTCTCCGCTCTAACAGAAGGCTCAGTGTTTCAAACCAGCACAGCTGCAGGTGGGTGCTCAGGCCTCAGAACCCCTGGCAAATCTAACGGAAACCTCTAGAGTGTGCCCCCTGGCACGGAGGCCTGAGCACTTTGGTGTCTAGATCCTGGCCTGCTTTTCACATCATTTATGAGTGCAGAGTCGTAAGAAAACACCTTCCTCCTACAGCTTCCACCTCCCCAGATCTGTTTAAATTATAATTCTCAGAGGACTTCCCCAAAGTCTGTGTCTCCTGCCTGCTAGCGAGGCAGAAGCCTTAGAGACGAGAAACGGAGGCGTGGAGAACCGTGCAGAAAACTAACTGAACTACCTAAAGTGCTATTGAGGCATTCCAGGTCGGTGGGTGTGGGGGGCAATTCTGACCCCTGACACTGACACATAAACAAACACAAGTATGCTTGCACAGACTCACACAGGCAATGCACACACACACACACACACACACACACACCTGTGAATACTCACAAATGCAATGCACACACAGACACATATCCACACAGACTCACACATGCAATGCACTCACATACACACACACGCTCACAGACTCACACATGCAACACACAAACACACACATGCCTGCACAGACTCACACATGCAATGCACACACACACAGACTCAGACAGGCAATACACACGACAGGAAGTGAGGGAAGGGTGGGGAGTGAGGCAGGCCTATGAGAATAGATCCCTCTCTCCTCCTATAAGGAACTTGCAGCAGGAAGAAGTGCCTGTGTTAGTGGCTGGGAGCGGTCATGAATGTCATTCTCCACCTCGGAGTTGAAGTTCCTGCTTTCTCTCCCTTAAGCCTCACCCCGAGGGGCAAGGGATGGTCTCAGGAGTCCCGTGACCCCAGCACTCAAGGAGGAAACAGGAAGGTCGGGATCAGGCCCAGCCTTGGCTCCATAGAAAGCTTGAGACCAACAGACATGGCTCCTGGCTCAGTGCCACCCTGGCACTAACAGAGATCTCCACACAAGACTGCTCCAAAGTAGAAAAAAATCACCAGGATGACAGAACTTCAAAACATCCCTGCCTGGTGATGCAAGGCCTTACTGTCGCCACACTGGGCAGACACTGTTTGTAGGGGGGAAGGACTGTGGACATCTGCTGGACAAGTCCTCAGCTGGATCAGCCACACACACACACACACACACACACACACACACACACACCAGCTCCCCAGTTTCACTGAGTCAGGCCTGCAGGCTGCTTCCCATTTCCTGCTAGGCTGTCCACTTTGACCTGGCCCTGCAAGCACCAACCTTCACAACTGTCCTCTAGCAACACAGACGCCCCAGGATCACAGAAGTCACAGGGGTGCCACCCTCTCCCAGTTAAGGAATTCAGAGCAGAAACCCTTCTGTTCTCCACTCCTGCCCTCAGACCTGTCCAACCGTCTCTCGTCCATATGCTCGTTTTCTGGTCTTGCCCAGTGAGCTTCTTCCTACCTGGCTCTTCCCTAAACTCCTAGAATGAATGAGACCTCTGCCACCTCTCAGTGTGAATCTGTGCTGCCTGCTCCTCTCTCTTTACCCAGCAGCACCTGCAGCTCCAGCCTGCTGCCTCTTGTCCAGTGCATTGAAGCCTGCTAAAATCAGGAGAGCCGAGTCTCCCCGACAGAAGCACAGTGGCTGTGGGCTAGATATGGCACCCCAAACCAAGTCCTTATACAGTCTCAGAGGGCTGCTGCAGCTCCCCCAAGGCCCCCTAAAGCTAGAATTGGGGAAAGGAGACCGCCCCAGAGCAAACAAGGAAAGCTTGGAGAGAGAAAAGGAAAAACATCCTCATAAATGCTCATAGAGGGAGTATTGTCCCAGAGAAGGGAGGGCTGGGCGGGGGGGGGGGGGGGGGGAGGTGACTCACCAAAGCCACGGTTTCAGGGTCCTGGAGAAACAGAAGCCTCGGCCCCAGGAGGGTGCCTGTGGCTCTCCTTCCCTAAAGGCCCAGTCACTTCTCTCTTGCCACACAGGCATCCCAGGAGAGTATACTAACTTTGGTAAGGACTAAGGGAAGGTGGGTATGGTGGTACGCCCATTTAACCCCAACTTTCAGGTGGATCTCTGTGAGTTCTAGGTCATAGGGGGCTATACAGTAAGACTCTGACTCCAGAGCATCCAACACCCTCACACAGACATACAGGCAGGAAAAATTCAAAGTCACATAATATGAAAATAAATGAATGGTTAAAAATAAAACAAAAGAAAGAACTAAGAGGGGTGAGCCAACAAATAGGACAGCCTGGGCAAGGCAAGAGGTCCAGTCTGGGGCCTCCTCAGCCAGGTGGCCTATTCTGCCTCAACATCTCCCCTGCCCTCCCCCCAACCTCCCCACCCCTGCACCCCAACTCCAGGGCTAGAATCAAGGAAACAAATACAGCAGAGCAAACAAGGAAGGCTCGAAAAATGAAAAGATGAGGAACCAAGTGAAGACAACCTTTGAGATTCACAATCCCAGACCTCTGCTCCTCCAGCCAGGGCACCCTCTCCCCACCCACCAGCTGTAGGAAAAGTCAGTTGCTGCTGCTAGAGCACCACCCAGGCTCCCAAGGAGCCAGCGCCCTTCCCTGCTCTGACACAACAGGCGGGAACACGCCCACCAAGGGGCAGCCGGGCTGAGAAGGCTCTGAGGTTGAGGAGGTAGTCAAAATAGCCCCTAAGGGCTAGGAATTCGGCTCAGAGCGAAGTGCTGGCCTAAATAAGCCAAGCCTGTTCCAACCCCATCACTACGGGAGTTGAGGGAGGGTGGTCATAGATAGATAGATAGATAGATAGATAGATAGATAGATAGATAGATAGATAGATAGATAGATAGAGGAGGTTAAGAGCACCAGGATTCTTCCAGAGGACCCAAGTTCAATTCCCAATACCCACAAGGTAGCTCACAACTGTCCGTTAACTCCAGCTCCAGGGAATCCGACGCCTTCACACAGACATACATGCAGGGGGAAAATACACATTCACATGAAAATCAATAAATCATTTTTTTAAACAGTAATTAGACGCTGTGGCCTGAGGATTCCTGCCTAGGTGCACAACCTCAGCGACAGTCATCATCCCACGTTCAAAAATGCTCAGCGCTTCAGCATCTCACTTCCATGCCATCCCCTCAACAAGCAAGGCCCCTGGACCCAGCCGGAGCTTCAGGACAGAAATACCTTCCCAGGCCATTTGCAAGAGTCCCTACAGCTGTTGGGTCCCGTGTGGGGCTGAGAGACGGCAACTCCTCCCCTTGCGAGGTCTCAGGTAGCCAGGTTTATCAGGTCTGGGTAAGTTGTCCGAGGTGGTTTCTTTACCACCGCAGCTCTCCCGGCCCTCCCCTACCCCCAACCCTAGCCCAGCCCTTCCCCAAGTCCCCAAGTTTCCTTCACCGGACGATTCCAAGGAAGGAGGGAGTGGTCACCCGGACTGTCCGATGCCCGCTCTAGCCGGAGCTAGCCCGGTAAGGCATTAAATAAGAAAGGGCTCCGAGGCTGCCCCTTGGATTACCGGGGGAGATCGGACACCGCCGACCAACTCCAAAGCCGGGGGAGGTGCAGGGAGGGGAGTGTCTGCCAAGGCAGCCAAGGGCTGTCAGGAAGTGGCGGCAGCGCGGCTTTTGATTGGCACCCGGCAGCCTCCTGGGAAGGTGCCCCAGGGCGCCCCGCCCCGCGTGGACCCCGGTCAGCGCGCCCCTGGAGCGGCGGGCCTCGACCTCCCCTGCCCGGCGCCCCTTCCCCCCCTTACCTGCGGCGGCGGCGGCGCGGCGCGCGCCGGGGGAGTGGTCTGCCCGCACCTGGCAGGGCGGGGCGGCGTCCCCACCACTTAAAAGTTGCAAAGTGAAACTCCGGCGCCTCTCGCACATGCGCAGAGCCGTGTCCACGAGTTACCTAATTTGGGCTCTTGGCCCGCGCCGGCGCCGGCTGGACGGCGAGGGCTGTGCGCCGGGGCAGTGAGCCTGTCTGTAGTTCTCTCACGCTGGTCCACGCCGGTGCACGCGTGGCCGTCCACGTCGAGGTCTAAGGGCGGGTCCACAACAGCTCACGCCCACGAGGCCCGGAGAGGACGTCTCTGGACTGCCGTTCCTTTGTGCTCCGGCACCCTGGGCCAAGCCTAGGTGGTCGCGGCGCTGGAGACCCTCTCCAGAGTTCGTGATCAGCCCTGTGTGGGGCTGAATGTCCCCAGGAACTTCTGAACTGCTCCGGCTGGGGCGCAGGACGTGGGAGCACCGGGCACAGCGGACCTACCCTGATCCCAGCCCTCGGTAGCCACTGAGAGCCCGGTCGGGGTAAGGCGCCAGGACCTTGAAAGTGCCAAAGCTCTGTCCCGCCCCAAACAGAGAACAGCGTTTCCAGCGTTCCCTGGAAGTACTGCTCTGCCCCAGGCCACCAGTGTTGCCAGCTGGGGCCAAACACGCTGAGCGACCGGTGTGTCCTGGCTGGGACTTGGAGGTTTCTAGCAACCCAGCGGCCTCTGCACCTGCTCTGCCCCCTCGCCCAGGGCAGGACTGGCGGCGCTGGAAGTGCCAGGGCAACGGAGTGAAGACTGTGGCGGGAGCCACTACTCCAAACTACCCACTTGCAGGCCTCAGTTTCCACAAGGAAAAGCCTGGCCACCTCCAAGCCTGAGCGAGCTCCTCATTCCCCAAGGCACAGCCTCGCTGCCTCTCTGACCTCACTTCTGTGTCCGAGCTTTCATCTTCTACTGTAAAGATAAAAATAACCTTGCAGCCTCCCTGTCCCTGATTCTAGCCCAGCCCGTGGCTATCCGCAACAGGGTGTCTCTTTCCTCTCCGTCCGTTGTCTCTCCTGACTTCCATCCTCTCTCCTTAAGCACCTAACCATCAGTTATTTTCCAGAACTTCCTTCTGTCCTTATCACCCCGTAGCTCTGCCTGACCATGTCCTTGTTGTGCTACTGCTGTTGATAAGGACCCCACAGCTTGGCTTCTCTAGGTCCCTGGTTCTAAGCTCATGGTCATTCCCCTGGCTCTTCAGATCGGCTCTGCCTGATTTCCTCCCTCCTGCTCCCCACTCCACACATCTTTAGTCCTCATTTCTGCCGTGGTTGACCTGCCTAGCCCGTGCCCTAGGGTCTAGCCCCAGACATACTAGCATGGCGGCACTACTACCGAAGAAAAGAAAAGGTTAGGACCCTTGAGAGTGGAAGGAAAGGCTTTCTGTGCTTGTGCTTCAGTAGATTACAGTTGTCTCAAAGTCCAGAGAAGGCAGTGGTGGGCCCTCTGGTGTGTGAGCTGGCAAAATGTAACAAGACATAGCTCAGGTTGGCAGAGTTCTCTGCTAGCGCACATGAGCCCCTGCATTTGATCCCCAGTGACACATAAACCAGTCATGGGGGTACAAGCATGTAATCACTGCACTCAGGATGTGGAGGCAGGAGGGTGAGAAGTTCAAGGTCTAGGCCAAGGCGATGGCCTAGAGGGTAAAAGGTGCTTGCCATGAAAGCCTGCCTAGCTGGGTCTGACCCCAGAACCCACTGTGAAAGGAGAGAACCAGCTCCCAAAAGTTTCTATCTGACTTCCACAACACGTGCTGGCTGCCACTCAGATACACACACACACACACAGGATTCAGCTTTTTAAATATTTAAGGTCAGCAGGCAGTGGTGGCTTTACTCTTTAGTCCCAGCACTCTGGAGGCAAAGGCAGGCCAATACAGACCAGAGGTTGTGGAATTTGCAGCCAACAGCTGTGCACACTAGCAGGGAGACTAAGAGGTCCATTCCCTGGGCTGAAACTCTAAAGCAAGTTTAGTTCTTAAAAGCCTTTGCACGCTTAGCATCCTACCTGTTACAGCTGAGTCTGTGAATAGCGCCCCCTGTACCAGTCCCTGAGGAATGAGCCCCAGAAAAGCCAAAACATCAACAATGAGATGCTTCTGTTTCATTTCTGGAAAGCAGACACCACATACTGCAGACCAAATGAATATCAGTGTCGGTCTTGGCTTCCTCTATCATGGAGACCTTGATCAAGTCTTAGCTAAACCAAGCTCTTTAGTTCTCAGTTAAACTGACCTAATCCCAGAACGTTCTTTTCTGCCTCAGTTTGCACAGCTGTGGTTAAAATAAGAAAACAAGCTAGACAGTGGCGGTACACACTTCTAATCCCAGCACTGGGAAGGCAGAGGCAGCCAGATTTCTGTGAGTTCAAGGCCAGCCTGAAGTACAGCCCGAGTTCCAGGACAGCCAGGGCTACACAAAGAAACATTGTCTCAAGCAAGAAAAAAAAAAAGGAAACAAACAAAAAGTTACAAAACAAAACATTTTATTCACATCCAGCATGTTTGATACACTTGGGTCTTAGGTCCAGAGTCAAGACTGGGGCTCAGTCAAGATCCAGTGACAGGTTGAGGGAACAATGACAATTAGGAATTCTGCCCTTGGCTTACAGTAACTATCCATGTAAGTGCTTAGCATATAGTGCAGTGAACAAGATGAAGGACAGAGACGACTAGGTCGGGCCCTCTAGTGGCCAGCGAGTCACATTCCTTGAAGGTAAAATTTAGGGATGAGGCTGGTTAGGAGACAGCAAGGATTCAGAATCCCCCTCTCTCCTGGTACTTCAGATATACACGAACGTCGCATCCTTGGGGCAGCCACACCCGCGCCTATGGCTCCTCCAGCCGCCTGGGAATGAGCGCCCCATCCGAGGCACAGCTGCACTTCTGCACCCTCATGTTGGGCAGGCTGACCACCTGAGGCCTGGTCCTGCCTCCCTCCTTGATGCTGACAATCATGGGCAGGGAGGTCATCTCGGAGGCAATGCACTGCCGCGGCCCCAGAAACGGCCACCTGATGGTCAGGGACTCCGGTGGCTGCAGGCAGCTGCCCACACACTCGTAAGTCAGGAAACCTGGAGGTTCTAGGATCCAGTTCTCGGCCCACTTCAGCCCCTGCAGGTCCAGGTACATCTCCTGACGACAGCATCGCGTGCCTTCAGTCACCGGGGCCTCGGGGTCACAATTGCCTTGAGCTCTGTGGGGGTGAGAGATCAAAGGTCACCTGACAGGGCTGAGGTGGGGCAGGTAGGAGAGAGACGAGACCTAGCGCATCCTTTTAACCCGCAGCGCCTACCCGTAGTCCTTGAGGTCCAGCGT
This sequence comes from Meriones unguiculatus, assembly GCF_030254825.1. Lineage (NCBI taxonomy): Eukaryota > Metazoa > Chordata > Mammalia > Rodentia > Muridae > Meriones > Meriones unguiculatus. The sequence continues at coordinate 100,139,624 of NC_083359.1, read as the reverse complement.
GTGCAGCTCCAGCTGCGGCTCGCCCCGCCCCTCGCCGCCCGGCGGCCCCTGCTCTGCGAAGCGGACCAGCTTGTGCGCGCTCCACGTCCCCGGGCCCAGGTGCTCCCGCTGCACCGACACCTGCAGCAGCAGCGGCTGCCTCGGCCGGCTCAGCTGCTGCCAGAAGTTCACGGCCTCCGTCACGTCGAAGGCCTTCCAGCCGCTCTCGTGGACGGACACCAGCCTGAGACACAGCCCGGGCGTCAGGGGAGGCGGCTGCCAGGCTGCCAGTGGCCCCTGGAGGCTGTCCCGCCCTGTCCCCACCCCCGCCGGCCGGGGCTCCCCTCCCCCAGCAGGGACGAGCTCCCGACTCCGCCTCGCCCCCCAACACACACACACACACACACACACACACACACACACGCACAGCTGCAGGCTGTACCTGGAGTCGATGAGGGCGGTGCGGTTGGAGCCGTCCTCGCGGACTCTCAGCCACTCGATGGTGACCCGGGCTCGGGCGCTGTATGGGGACAGCCTCTCGTGCCTCCGGAGGGCAGTTCTGGGGACCGGCTCCTGGAACAGCCGCAGCACGGCCTGCACCAGCTCGCTGTTAGGCGGCAGCCGCTGCTCCATGCCAAACACTAGCAAGTGCGTGGAGGTCTCCGACACCAGGAACCTGCCCGCCACCTCTGTGGACGTGGACATAGTCAGCCGGGCCTCCTACAGGCACCAGATAACCTCCAGGGAGGCAAGACCCAATGCCAATGGCCAAGAGCCTTTAGTAATCCTCAGGGGAAATTGGCAGCAGGAAGCCCATGAACATCGTGAAAAGGAAGTATCTCTCCTATCCAGGAATTTTTTTTTTTTAATCACTTCCACCCTTGGTGGTGGCTTTGGAACCCGGCCTGGGGAAGGAGCTGGTGGGTTCTTTCGGGAAGGTTTCTGGAGAAGATGGGGGAAGGAGGGGAGAGACACAGAGTCAGGCTGCAGAGACTAGAGGTTCCAAGCTCCCTAGCGGAACTGTGCCTTTCTGAAGGGCCAGACTCTCTTGTGAGGGGTTCCGCTCAGTGACCTGTCCGTAAAGGAGGGGCAGGCATCGGTGAACACCTCTGTCGGGACTGCTGAACCCTGGGGCAAACCCTCAGGACAATGTCACGCACGTTCCCAGATGGAACCAGCCGGTGTGTCCCCTAACCCCTGAAGCTCGAGGACAGCAGCAGGGCGGTCACCTGAGAGCCACCCACACCTGTTCTCAGCACTCAGCTCCACTGCCTTTCAGAACCAGCAGCCTAAGTACCACAGGACAGGGAGCTGTAGACGGGGCTGTGGCCCGGAGGGCTGATTTCAGCTGGAAGGGCCTACACCACCATGCAGGTCCTTGCTATCCTGACAACTGGAGACCCGTGCTCTCTCGCCCTCTCCCCAAACTTTCATTACCCAGGGCCACCTCTGGCCAGCCTCTGTTCTCTGTCATGGCAGGATACAGTTAGCCACTCTTGTAGGTGCTGACCCTAGGAAGTTCTACCTGACTGTTTTCCTCCATCTCCTCCTCCTCTTCTCTGCTCTGAATTTACCAGCACGCACAGCCCCCCCCCTTTTCCTACCCCAAGGGTCGTTCAGTGCCCAGACCCAGCCACTCCACACACACACACCAGCTTCCTTCTAACAGCCGCCTCGGACTGTGTCCCCCAGCACGTCCACTGAGCCCCACCCAGCAAGGGCCCATGGACACCACAGGTGGAGGGCATGATGTGCCTTTCCTAGAGCCCAAGGACAGCCGGGGAGGAGGGCTCACCTCGAAAGTTCTGGCTGAACCTCTTCCCTCGGGAGCGGCTCGCGTGGCCATGCTGCAGCAGGGCCACGTACTGGGCCCTCACGTGAGAGGGGATGACCACCCCTTCCACGTCAGCCTTGTCCAGCACCGGCGGTTGGGTAAGCTGCAGCTGTTGCAGCAGGCTGCTCAGGACCTGCTCTCCAGTCAGGGCTGCCCCGGGGCTGACCAGGGACAGAGCCCAGAGTGCCCAGCAGAGCCACAGGAACGGCATGGCGATGCCCAGGAGGAGGAGCTGGGGATGGGTGTACCCCTGAGGTGTCCTGAGAGTCTTGAGTCTGCCCAGGGCTGGTGCAGGCGAGCTTTATAGCTAGCCCTGGGTGGGGGGCAGGGGAGGAGGAGGGGAGAGGTCACACCCCTGGGACCTCCTGGGAGCTCAGCATGAAACAAGCCCCTGAGCCCTGAGGAGGGGCTGTCTAGAAGGGGCACAAAAGCCTGTCTGGACTGAGACCATCTGCTCACCCGTCTGTTAGTCATATACCTCACCAGCGACTTAGGGGTACCTGACCAATTAAGACATTCAGACTGGGGGCTGGTCACGGCACTTGCCTAGCCCCTATGGAGCCCTAAATTCAATCCGAGCACGGGTTGGGAGGCAGATCCTGGAGATGTGGAGTGCTCACTCTCTGCTGGATGCCAGGTCCCAGTGTCTGGAATGTGTACCTACAGGCTTGTTCACTGCTGCTTCCAAACCCTGGAAAGACCCAGATGTCAATCAACACCTGGGCTCTCCAACTGACTTGCTTCTCAGTACACCTGGCCAGGTGTTCAAAAGACTTCTGGGGTTGATAAGAGCTACCATGTCCCACTTTGGGGTGGCGGGGCCCTTCCTTGGCTAGAAAGCCTGGGACTGGCTGGAGTCCCACCCTTTCCTTTTCTTGCTGTATGGGAATTGGAGTTGGAAGTCCACCCTCTCCCAGCAAGCGGCTCAGAGAAGGAGCAGCACAGTTAAGATCAGCATCCACATAGTCAGTGCTTTCCACATTCCCAAAGAGATTCTGCCAAGTCCTGCCCAGGCGCACGAACTGTCCAGGGCTCAACACGGTGTGTGGCTGGAGCCGGGACAGAGCTGTGTGGCTCTGTGCCAGGGTGTGCTAAGTTCCCCAAGACTCAGCTCGGATACCTGAGTGTGGATTTGTTGAAGAATTGCTCTGGAGAAATAAATTTGAGCCCCCCCAGCCTTCAAAATAAAACAGGGCTGGATCTGAGACCTGAATTCGCTGGTATATTATTCCTTGTTTACCTGTGATTTGCATTACAGCGGTATCTAGACTTTTTATTTGCAGATTCTGATGATCTCAGTCTGGGGCTAAAAGAAAAAAGCCCTAGTGGATTCCACGGCCTGTCTGCCCTTCCCAAGGCTCTCCAGCAGGGCCACCCTTTGTAATGCAGAAGAGCAAGTCTCCTTCCCCCCACCCCTGCTTGGGTCTGACCTGGGTCAGCCTTGAGATGGAAAGTAGGCCCCAAACCAGGTCTGGGACCCTTGAAATGAAGCCTGCTGCTCCTGACGGGGCGTCGGGGGGGGGGGGGGAGTGTCTTTCCTGACTCTACGCCAGTGCTAAAGGCCCAAGGGAAGGCAGTGGCCTAATCATGCTGGGAATGAGGGCTGAGCTCAGAGAGAAGCCTGGTGTCTTCCTCCACTCTCTGGCTCCTATGATCTGACTCCGAAGAGAGGTTGGGCTGGCAGGTGAGGGAGGGAGCAAAACACTGCAATTGGACCGGAAGTCATCTGGGGACTTCCAGAGTGAAGACCACCTGGAGTAGAATCAGACCCAAGGGCCTCTGAGGTCAGGGAAGCTAAAGTCCAGGACACTCTTTCCAGCCTATCTCCTGGTGTCCGGAGTCCCCTCACTGGGCATGGCAGAACTTTGTGTTTGCTTAGCAAGTACACCAAGGCCAGCCAAGGTGCCACAGGTGGCCTAGCACCCCCTCCCCACTCCATAGAGTTCCCCAACTCCTGCCTGGGACTGTGTGGCTTCTTGGGGTCAGTGCGTACAGACTTCCAGACATGCCCTGAGTGGCCTCTGCGCTCTCCCAGAGCGCCTCAGCTTCCTAGACTTTCTAGGTCAAAGAATGGATACAGACAGGGATTCTGACAGCATTTCAGGCCACTGGCTCTTTCCTGCAGGTGTGAGTTCAAACCTTGCTGTGCCACACTCACGGAGCTGTGTGCTCTGCAGATCTTGAACCCTCTTCAATGCGATGTGAGTCCCCTCTAGGAAAATGGGGGAAAGGTACTTTTTACAGTGGAAATCAGTCCTTTTAATCACGATGTCCACCGAATTCCTAGCCAGTCTCTTGGTACACAGTGGATGCTCAACTCAAGAAATGCTAGCTGTCTCTTGCACTGTAGACTTATTTGAGTGGTGAACTTTCTAAAATGTGAGTTGACTTTTTTTTTTTTTTTGAAAAGAATTAGAATTCAGCAACATCAAATCTGTGGAAGGGAGTGCAGGAAAAGGCAGGCTCTCCCTTTGCCCTGCCTGCTCATCTTACCTCTGTCTCTCTTACAATAACATGAAAAGGTGGTTTTCCCATCACACAGATTTTGCTAACAGTCATTATTTGCACCCGTCTTTTAAAAGCAGAAAAATTTTAGTTTTTGAAAAAGTCACCTTTACGGACTGTATGTGGGGATGTTGTTTAATTGGGGCTTCTGTTTGGAGTTTGTGGGGCATGCTCTATTGTGTTTGGTGAGTCATTTTTGCTTTGTTTTCAGTGCCGGGATTGGAATCCAGGCCCTTAGGAATGCTCACAGGTGCCCCATCACTAAGCTTCAGGCCAGCCCCAATTTTCTTTGAAGAGATGGATTTCACTATGTCCCACTGACTAGCCTACAGCTCCTGACTTTAGATGAATCCCCAGCTCAGCCTCCACAGTGCTTGAGGGCACACGTTTGGACCATCCTGCCCAGTTCCCGATTTTTCCCGAACTGTAGTTTTAATTTATATATTTTTAATTTTTGTTGTTTATTTGTTTGGAGGGGCGGAGGCACAGGTTACGGTACATATGTGAATATCGGAGAACAGCTTTCAAGACTTGGTTCTCTCCTCCCACCTCGATGGTCCTGAGAATTGAATTCCGGTTGCCAGGCTTGGCGTCACGATCCACCGACGCGGCTCACTGAGCCGTATTTTCATTTTCTGAAGCTTTTGTACTACATATCAGACACATTCCTCCTTGTACCACCTCCTTCCCACCGTCCCCCTTCCCATTGCTCCTCCTTAGAACCCTAGACAGTTCTACTTTCATATGCATATCATTCTTTGCACCCACATACAACCGAGCAGCCAAAAATGAGATGAAATATGTGGTAACTCTGTTTCTGACACTCAGCAAATTTTCTTAATAGGACTATCTCTAGGTGTGCCCATGTTCCTGCAAATATCATGACTTCATTCCTCTTACCCTAAAAAAAAAAAAAAACACTGTTATGTATATACACCACATTTTTCTTCTCCGTCTCTCTGTTTGAGAGAGGCGTCAGGGCTGCTTCCCTAGCTCTGCTGTCGTGACTAGAGCTGCAGTAAGCACCGATGTGCAGGTGCCTCTGCGACTTGTCAACCTGTGGTTCTTGGACAGGTACCCAGGAAGGCTTTAACTGAGTCGTATGGGAATTTTCCTGCTGGTTTTTGTTGTTGTTCGTTTGTTTTTTGAAACAGGTTTTCTCTGTGTAACAGCCCTGGATGTCCTGGAGCTTACTCTGTAGAGCAGGCTAGCCTCAAAGTCAGAAATCTGCCTGCCTCTGCCTCCTGAGGGCTGGGATTAAAAGCAGGCGCCACCACCTCCCGGTCCCTGCTCATCGTTAAAGAAGCCTCCATGCTGAGTTTCACAGCTGCTGGACTGCAGTTTACACTCTTGCCCACAGTGGTTAAGGGTTCCTTTCCGTCTACACCATCGTCAACATCTGTCATTTGCTTTCTTTTCCCCCTTCTCCTCCCTCCCTCCGCAGCTACCCTCCCTCACGCCCCTCCCACACTCTTCCCAGCACTGGCAGGTGGCTAGCCTCTTTTTCCTCTGATCATTTGTTACGGACGCTCACAAATATACGCAAATACAGCCTGCTGCCCCTGTTTTTGTTGTTTGTGTGTATGGTTTCAGGGCTGACCACTCTTCGGTGGGCAACCAATGGGGGGCTCATTCGTGCAAAAGGCTAATTCTCGCTCTCCCAGCCATCCTTAGTTATATGCAGTTCTTCGCCTAGGGGTGGGGCCCTACGGAAATCTCCCGTTCATGATTTTATATTTTAATCGGTCCAGTGAAAAGCCTCACCCACACAGAGAGTTCACCCCCAGGGGACGGCCAGACTTAGAGCGATGGGTCCGAGGTCCACTTGTTTACCTTGTTACTTAGCCTCAGTCTCTTTGCAATTAGACCTTATCGCTGCTGCGAGTCGGGTGGCAATTGAGCCACATTCGTAGCTCATTTGGTTATTTGTTTGTTTCAGTGCTGGGGATGGGATCTAGGGTCTCCTGCATGCTAGACCTATCTCTCTATTTTCCGATGTTAGCAAGCACGATCAGATAGGAAGCATTACCAAAACAACACACTACAATGTGGATTTCCTTTTTGAGGTACAAATGTAATATCTATCAATGATATTATATTCTGTTTCTGTCTCTCTTTCTGGTGTGTGTGTGTGTCTGTCTGTCTGTCTCTCCCCGCTCTCTCTGTTTCTCTCTGTCTCTCTTTCTCTCTCTCTCTGGTGTGTGTGTGTGTGTGTGTGTCTGTCTGTCTGTCTGTCTGTCTCCCCGTCTCTCCCCCTCTGGCTCTGCCACTGGTTTGTGCCCACTCTCTCTCTTTGTTTGTCTCTATCTTTGTGTCTGTGTCTGTCTTTCTCTCTCTCTCTCTCTCTCATGTCATGTATTACAGGCTGGTTCATACTCACTGTGTAGCTAAAGATGACTTTGAACTTTTTATCTTCCTGCCTCTGGCCCCCAAACATGCAGGTCTATGTGGTGCTGGGTTGAACTCAGGGCCTCAGGCATGCTAGGCAAGTACTCTACCAACTAAACTCCTTCCCAGCCCCTTGCTAATGATATTTATTTGTAAATTATGATCATGAGGCATGGGGATGTGCACATAAGTGTCCTGGAGGCCCTGGAGCTGGAGTCACAGGTAGCTGTGTTTAACTTAATGTGGGTTCTGGGTACCAAACTCGGGTCCTCTACAAGAACAGTAGGTGCTCTTAACCACTGAGCCACCTCTCCCCACCTGCTAATAATGATTAAATGCCTCTTTTTCAAATTGATTCATCTGGTCCCTGCCCTCCTTCCTTTCTTCCTTAACTTTATTATTTTTATTTTAGTAGAGAGGAACCCAGTGCCTCCTGAATGTTAGGCAAGAACTCTGCAGGTGAGGTCCTTTCTGTCTATTGTCTGATTCATTAGCACTATCTCCAGATTAATGCTAAGCAATGAGAATAGATATCACTATCTTGCCTCCGATTTTAATAATCTCCCTTACTATTTTCTCCATAAAGTATGAGCTTTATAGCTGAGATAAATGCATTCTCATGTTAAGGAAATATCCATAGTAATTTTTTGTTATTTTTGTTGTTTTTCAAGACAGGGTTTCTCTGTGTAGCCTTGGCTCTGCTGGACTCCCTTTGCAGACCAGGCTGGCTTTGCACTCACAGCAATCCATCTGCCTCTGTCTCCCGGAGTGATGGGATTTAAGTATGCTCCACCACGACCAGCCCATAGTAATTTTTAAAGGGTGTGTGTATGTGTGTTGTTGTTGTTTTTATTATTTAATAGTTTGGGTTTGGAAGGGTCAAATCCAAGACGTTGGGCATACTCAGGATGTGATCTATCACTAAGATACAGTCTCAGCTCAATAAGAATTTGTAAAAAAAAAAAAAAAAAAATCAAGAGTGGATACTGAATTGTACCAATGTACTGAATATCTGAACCCTTGTGTCTCATACTGCAGTAAAAGCAGAAGCACATGAAGAACACAGTGGCAGTTAGTTCTATAGTTGAAGGAACTCTATTATTTTAACACCCAGCAATTCCACTCGCTCTGACATAAGTAACACTGTTATGTTACATTCTTAACAGTGATTGCTAGTGGCTTTATATGAGCCTAGACAGGTCAGCTTTGGCTCAGAGGGCCTTCCAAGCATGCAGGGGAGCCTGGGTTCCATTCAAACATCAAAAAACAAACAAAGGGGAAGACTGAAGCATGCTACCAGAAACATCTTGCAACAGGGTAACGAAAAAATGAATTGAGGTGAAGTTTTTGCATGGACTATCCTGCAACGGACAAGACAAGTCAGAGCTGTGCAGTATTGGCCACTGCAAGAGCAGAGCAAGAATCGGAATCCAGATGCGTTGTGTGTGTTCAGCTCCCTGTCACTCAAAACTAGGCAGGATTAAGCTACACTGTTTAGAGACAAATTCCTCCCCAAGAGGTCAGGGGGTTAGTTGCTAATAACCATCCTTTTGCTTCTGCTATCTAAGCCACTGATTTTTTTTCCTACATTCACTCACCTTGGGGACTTGCAGTCCTTGAGCCCAGCTCTGAAAAGACCGAAGATGCTCTCTGTTCTGCAGGAACCAGAGCGTTCTCAAGGACGCAGTGGTTTTACCTGTGCTCTAGTTTGCTCTTCTGCCTTCTCCCCATTACCAAGTCAGGGAGCACCCTGTTCCCAGAGTCTGGGAACTAGAATGGAGTCTGGGACTAGAGAGCCCTTCACAGCACCTGACAGACGTTACGATCACTAGCAGCAAACGTTCGATTTGTACACCTAGTTTAGTTTACATCCCTGTGTACCTGCGGTCACACAGAAATGTCTTGGGCCTGAGGGGTCAAGAGCAGAAAAAGTTTAAGAAGCCTGGCAGGACAGAGGGGGACTCTGGCTTCTCAAACCCCTGGGTTCGTGCCTACCAGTGCCAGGGAGCATCCCACCGTGCCCAGAGCCACGAGCGTGCTGAGATCTCCAGAGCCAAGGTCCAGGCCCCCAGCCACGCAGAGGCATGGAGACCCAAGTCAGACTAAGAGAGCACACTCGTGGACACAGGACGCGTGGGTGCAGTGAGCAGTGCCACATGCTCTCCAGGACCCCGTGCCCTCCGTTAGGGCCACACAGGATGAGGAGCCTCCAGGGCTGAGTGGCTGTCACAGAAGGACACCAGGCACCAGCACCAGCAGCTCCCTCACAGCTTGGGTTTTTCCAGTTCACTGTTTGGCCTTGCCATGGTTTGTTTTGTTTTGTTGCTGTTTCCCCTTTGTTTGGAGGGTTTTGGTTTGTGTGTTTTGTTATGTTATGTTTGAGACAGGGCCTGTCACTGTAGTTCACATAGGCCTGGAACTCACTGTGTAGTCCAGGCTGGCCTCCAACATACACTGATCCTTCTGGCTCAGTTTCTCTAAATGCTGAGATTATAGGACTGTATTACCATGCCTGACTTTTTTTTTTCTGGTTTTGTTTTTTTGTTTGTTTGTTTTATTTTTTGAGACAGGGTTTCTCTGTGTAGCCCTGGCTGTCCTGGGCAGACCAGGTTGGTCTTGAATTCACCTGCCTCTGCCTCCCTTAGTGCTGGAATTAAAGGCATGCACGACCACACCCAGAGAATTTTTCTGTTTTAAAAATACACTTTAAGAGGCTCTCCTCCTGCTTCTGCTCCTCCTCCTCTTCCTTTATTTTCATCTTCAAAGGCTGCCCTGGTACTTTCTTTGCAGCTGAAGTAACCCTGAACTCAATGCAATCTTCTTGTCTCAGACTCCCAACTGATGGCATTATTATCATACTCCACTGAGTCTGACCCTTCTCCTGATTTTTCATTGTGGTGGGCTTCTCTGGGGCAGTGCTCAGCCTAGAGAGAAACTCAGGAAACCTGGGGTTAGACGCTGTCCATCCTATACAGAAGTAACCTAAACATAGTATTTTATATCTTCTTTTAAAAATCTAGATGAAAAGGTGATTACCCACCCTATACATGGGCGAAAAGATGAAACCTCAGGCTTGGGAATAGACTGGAACAAAATGAAATAAATACAGCTCAATACCATCATCAGCCTCAGGCTGGATACTGTTGGAAAATGATCAAAATGAGGCCTGAGCTGTGGCTCAGTTGGTAGAGTGCTTATCTAGCATACAGTTAGGCCCCAGGTTCAATCCCCAGCATGGCATAAAACTGGGTATGGTAATCCCAGCACTCTGGAAGTCATCTACTACAGGAAAGGTCAAGGTCAGCCTGAACTACATGAAACCCTACACAGGTCATTGAGAAGTCATTTTGTTTCACATATTTACCAAACGCTTGGGGGGTTGGTTAAGACCGGAATCAAACACACACACTTTGGTTTCATTATGGTTTGTTTGTTCTCTTTGGGGTTTTAGTCACACCTCAGACGCACCTGCAGGCAAAGCACTTCCCATAAACCCTCATGGGGTAGGGGTGAGCAACAGGTGCACTGTGTCACCCTGTACCTCGCTCATGGCTGTGTCACAGCCACCAAAGTCTGCAGGGAACAAGATGAGTTGCTGAGGGACAGGCCCCTCCCTCGCCCAGCACTGCAAACTAGAGACTCCCTCTTCTCCGGGATCCACACAGGGGAGCCATTTCTTCTTAGATGCCATGTCTAACCTCCTCCTGTTTTCACAAAGAACTGAGAGAGGGGGGTCAGGAAGTTACAGGGGTTAGGGTAGAAGTCTGTGGTGAAGAGAGCTTGTTTAGAATACCAAGATGCTGGTTCCAACTCCCCTACTCTATCCATCCATCCATCTATCCAATGGCCTACCTATACAACTGAAAGGTATCCAGAGAGAGAGAGAGACCATTTACATCGATTTCTTTCTCTGCAGAAAAACCTAGAAGCCCCCATCTTTACAAGCTTCTCTTCCTACCTCCCTTTCTCTTCCATCAACGAAGCAAACATTTCTTGATGATTGTGACCTTCTGAGGCAATTGCCACCACAGGTTTATGGTGGCCTGAGGTGACCTCTGCAGTCTTTACCTCCTATCTCCTTTACCCTCCGCTAAGGACATTTCACTGAGGGCCAGCTCTACCTAGGGGCCCACTGATGTGTTAATCAGCAGCCTATGCCTCAGTTTCCTTCTCTGTGAGACAAGGGCCTTAATGGCATCAGTTCTTCTTTGCAGAATCCTGCCTCTGGTTGCCTCACCTGACAAGGGGAGAGAGGTCCCGTGGCTCCTCCCAGGTCACACATCTGACCAACTCCAGGATTCACAGCTGTCAGAAAGGGGAAGGGGCACATGGCCTGGAATGTGCACAGTCACCTCCCTCCTTGGCCCAGTGAGTCCTAAATAAGCTGGGCTGCTCTGGGAGAGCAGTGAGGCCACCCAGGGCGGGTAGGAACCCCCACGGCACTCTGGGCTAGGGCCAGGAGCTCAGCAGTGTGAGCTATCACTGGCGCTTTCCAAGGCACCTGGGCTAGCCTTGGAACACTTGTCCACCAGGAATAAAGTGTCTGTCCCTGCCCAGGAAGGGGACCTCGGTTGCTGCGCTCTTTCCTGGCAAGAGTGCGCTCCTGCACCTGAGCTTGCCTGGCCTCAAAACACCTTTGGATCAAAACACCTTGCCTAGCTGACACCTACCCCTGAAGGCCCCCTAGTGAACCCTGACCCCATATTGTCCCCTGATACTCATCTGGCAGCCTGACCTATCATTGGGGTCAAACTTCTTACCTCCAACCCACTGCAAGCCCCAGCCCCGGGCTGGGCCCTCAGTCAGCGTTCGTTAGTCAGTGTCCTCTTAAAGCCCGTTCCCCTGCCCTCTCCTTCAGGGTGGCAAACTTGGTTTCAGGAAAACCAACTAGACTTGTCCAAGCTGACCCTAAGACCACCAAAGTTCCACCCACACCGTCCAGCAGCCCGGCTCCTCCTGCATGACAAAGGGCGGCCTCCTTTCCACCTGACACCTATTCAGCCCATTGTGAAAAGTCCCAATCCACATTCACTTCCTTCTGGCTGATTGGTCAATTACTGTATTTCCCCAAAGGCGGTCCAGAATCCACATTCAGGGAAGGGCTCTGTTTGTAGAGGGATATTTGTCCTGTCTGCTGGCCGCACCTTCTTTAACGACGTGTCTCACCACCTCCCGGCCTCCTGGCCACACAGCCCTAGCCTGGACTGCAATTGCCGACAGCTGGAGGTCACAGGGAGAGTCAGGTTTGTGGCTCTGTTCTCCATGCTGGGCTTGGCTTCTCCTCTGGGCCCCAGAACCATGTGTTCAGACGCTCTCTGTCCCCTGGTTTCCAATGCCTGTATTCAGTCGGGCCTCCAAACCTAGAGTCCTTTTGGGGTGTTTCCTACCTCATATCTCCCAAAGGTTTCTTTGGTCTCACTTCTCTCCATTTGAGATTATCCATTATTTGCTAGACAACTGTCCACCCGCTTCCACTCCTACCTCCTGCTTCTGCCTCCCCAGACCTGGGATCACAGGCCAGTGCTACTTTTTAATTAGCTCTTTGTTCTTCTGAAGGAGAGCTTCACAGGCATGCAGCAGGGCCGGCCTGGAGAAAGCATGGGGTTTGGGAGATGGAGGCGGGTTATGGGTCCTCCATGCCTGCTGCCCAGTCCTGCTGTCAACAGTGGGGTGACCTTTGCAGGCCTCATCTTCCCAGCTGTGATGCAAGACTGGACCAAGACTTGCTCCCCGGTTCTTGCAAGCACTGACACCTCCATGCCTGAGTAGCTTCTCATTCTCTGAGGCGCAGCCTCACCGCTTCCCCGTCTCACTTTCATGTCTGAGCTTTCATCTTCTACTATAAAGACAGAACTATCCTGGCAGCCTCCCTAGTCCTGACTCTAGCCAGCCTGTGGCTATCTGAAGAGGGTGTCTCTTTGCTCTTGGTCCTCCGTCCCTTCAGGCTTTGGTCTTCCCTCCTTTAAGGATCTAGCTGCCAGTTATTCTCCAGAGGCTTCCTCTGTCCTGACCATCAGCTCTGCTGTGTCCCCTTTTCCTTTGGCACCCCCCAGCCCCAAGGCTGACCTCCCCAGGTCCCTGGGTGTGTGTGGTCCTCTAGCTATCCCCCTGGCTCCTGAGGCTCATCTCCCCATTCCTACCCCCTTCCTGTACATCCTTACCTCCGCCTCTGTGGGTGGTTCCCTTCTTACCTTGCCTGTGCCCGGGATCCAGAGGCATGTAGCTTTGACTCTGAGGCCAGGAGGATTTAATTTAGGAGCGTCTTCCCAGCTTTCTCTATAACAGCCATGGACCTCCTTGCTCTGCCATTGTTCCTCATTTTGGTGTTGTTTCTGAAAAGTCATCTGCAGGCCCCAAATATCTAGATTTTCTTTTGTGTTAACCTCTACGCATCTTCTGTTTTCTTTTCCTTTCCCTGTTTTGAGATGAAGCTCACTATATAGCCCTGGAATTAAAGGAGTGTGCCTCTACACCTGATTATTTATGTTGCTGTTTGTTTTTTCAAGACAGGGTTTCTCTTTGTTGCCTTAGCTGTCTTGGACTCACTTTGTAGAACAGGCTGGCTTCAAACTCACAGAGATCCACCTGCCTCTGTCTCCCTGAGTGCTGGGATTCCAGGCATTCACCACCACGCCCAGGTATTTTTTAACTATTATTTTTTTATTCACCTTACATCCTTGCTCCCTTCCCAGTACCCCCCTCCCTCTCCCTTGTGAGGAAAAGGGGAGCTCCCTTTTCCTCCACCACAACCTGGTTATTTTGTTGTTCAAAAAAGACTTATTTTTACGGGTCTGAAGAGATGGCTCAGCAGTTGAGAACACTTACTGTTTTTGCAGAGGATCTGGCTGCGGTACCCAGCACCCATATGGTGGCTTAAAACCATCCTTAACTTCAGTTCCAGGGGATCCAACTACCTCTTCTGACTGCCACAGTTGCCAGGCACCTAAGTGGTACAACACATACAAACATTTAAATCTAGGATTTTTTTTTAAAGATGAGATCCTACAGGGGCTGGAGAGATGACTCAGTGGTTAAGGGCACTGTCTGCTCTTCCACAGGACCCTGGTTCGGTTCCCAGCACTCATGGAGCAGCTCACAATTATAACTCCAGTTCTACAAAATCTGATGCCCTCACACAGACATACATCCAGACAAAATACCAATGCATATAAAATAAAAGTAAATAAATCATTAAAAAAAAAGATAAGATCTTATGGTTGTAGCCCTTTCTAACTTCTAAGTCTCTGTGTGAACCAGGTTGGCCTTAGACTCACAGAAATTCATCTGCCTTTGCCTCCCGGGAGCAAGTCTTGGTCCAGTCTTGCATCACAGCTGGGAAGATGAGGCCTGCAAAGGTCACCCCACTGTTGACAGCAGGACTGGGCAGCAGGCATGGAGGACCCATAACCCGCCTCCATCTCCCAAACCCCATGCTTTCTCCAGGCCGGCCCTGCTGCATGCCTGTGAAGCTCTCCTTCAGAAGAACAAAGAGCTAATTAAAAAGCCAACTACAGTAGCACTGGCCTGTGATCCCAGGTCTGGGGAGGCAGAAGCAGGAGAATCACAAGTTCAAGGGTAGAGTTAGAGGGATGGCTGGGGGGAAGGGTAAGAGCACTGGCTCATAATCATCTATAATGAGATCCGGTGTCCTCTTCTGGCATGCAGGCAGAACACTGGATAGATAGACAGACAGACAGACAGAAGTTCAAGGGTGGACTAGCCAGAGGAGCTTAGCAGGTAAAGGTCTTTGCCACCAAACCTGACAAACTGCCTTCAGTCCCCAGACTCCCACGGTCCCCAGACCCACGGACTTCCACATGCACATCACAGCTCACCCCCTCCACGGAGCCTGCCATGGAGCCAGGATCTCAGCTTTGCTTTGTACCTGGCTTTCAGCTTCCTGTCTAGGAATCCCTGAGTGTGAGTGAAAGGGACTCTAGTCACAAGGGCAAGGAAAGGACAAGGACCAAAGCACTAGGCCTCATGTATAGTGGAGGAATGGCTAGGATGACAGCCTGTTTGTAGATCCCCACTGACAAAAAAGGCCCAGGCTGCCTGTGAGTTGCCCCGAACTAAGCGAGTCTAAGGGCGCTGGACGCAGTAAGAGCATCGAGATGATGCGTGTGACCCTGGGCAGCCAAGGAGCTTCTCTGGAGAATAAAGGACTTGCTTTGCACCATGTGTGCATCCTGGCCATCAACTGCAGCTGTCTCTGTAATTAACCGTTCCAGTGGGCCTCGGCTGTTCCCTCTTTCCATTTTTACCACTGGTGTCATCCACAGGAAAACCCTACACATTCAAATCGCCCATCTGTGGCGGGGGATAAAACGGAAGCATCCTCAGGGTGCGCCTGCATGGGTGTGACCCTGGGAGTGTGTGTGCACCAATCATTGTGTGTGCGTGAGGCTGTGACCTGTGTGCGTGAGTTAGTATGCACATGTGAACGGGATTCTGTGTTTAATGCATGTGTGTGAGGGTGACTCTGAGCAGATGTGTGTGTGTGTGCGTGCTTGTGTGATAGTGTGTGATGATGTTAGTATGTGCATGAGTTAGTGTGGAGAAACACGTATAAGTCTGAGTGCGAGATCCTGTAGGTGCATGTATGTATGCTAGTAAGCATGCACGTGTGTAACTGAGTGATGTGTGTGGATTTGTGTGATGTGTGGGTGGCATGTGTACATGCGTGAGCGTGTCTGAGTCCCACCCTTGCTACCCCTGACTAAAGGCAGCAGGGACGGAGAGACAAGCTCTGGCACTGTGCCATGTTCACACACAGGCTCACGGTCCCAAGAGAATGTGGTCCCTGGACTTGTCGGGTCCTCTTGTCTAGTAGCTTGGGACTCTCAGCACCCAGACCTTTCCCATCTCACAGCCCAAGGCACCTTGGCAACCACATAGGAGCAGCCACAGGCCAGAGAAAGAAAATATGGAGGCAAGATGAGCAGAGTTGGTGGGGAGTCCCAAACTGGACAGGCTGGAGCTTTGGGTCCCTTTGGATGCTCACAACTTCCTTTGTCCCTGGCCTGGCCTGGCCCCAGCAGAAGCCGGTGCCAGAGGGGAAGGTGACTGCCTCCAGCCTGTTTCCAGCTAGCCAGCTCACAGAGACAGGGTTGGTGCAGCAGCGCCCCCTGCAGCTCAGGGAATGCCTTCACACACCCACGGGGGTCCCACCAGGGCAGGCTGGTAAGGACCAGGTGTCTTGCTCCACGTCTGGTCACGGTCTCCTGAGCATCTTCCCATTTCTCTGAGTTCCAGAACACGTGTTTATTTCCCCCAACCACCATCTCCTGCAGAGCCAGGCCCTGGCCTGAGCTACCCTCGGAGCCTCTGTGCCCCGCCCATCCTGTCAGCTCTCCTCTCTTCCCAGCCCTCAGTGTGCTTTCTGTGCCCTTCATCCCTTGAGTCTTCACATTGCTTGGTCTGGCTGGCTCTGGTCCACCAAGCTATCCAGTACCTCGGGAGACAAGGTATTTAAAGAGACAGCTACCTACAAGGAGACCAACAAAGCTAAAAATATCTCACCCCAGTGGGCCCTGCGGAGACTGATGCTCCAACCAAGGACCATGCATGGAGGGAACCTAGACCCCCTGCTCAGATGTAGCTGATTGGCAGTTCAGTCTCCACGTGGGTTTCCAAGTAAGAGGAGCAGGGGCTGTCTGTGACATGAACTCGGTTACCTGCTCTTTGATCACTTGCCCCTGGCGATGCAGCCTCACCAGGCCACAGAGGAAGAGGATCCAGGCAGTCCTGATGAGACTCCATAAGCTAGGGCAGAAGGCAGGGGAGGAGAGCTCCCCCATTCCGTGAACTAGGCGAAGGGCATAGGAAGGAAGAGGGAGGGACGGTGGGATTGGGAGGAGTTGAGGGAGGGGGCTACAATCCAGATATACAATAAATAAATTGTAAATAAAATAAATTTAATTTAATGTAAAAAAGAGGCAGCTACCCTTAGCGAGGCATTGACCATGGTTCCTCACCCAAGATGGCTGGTGTCACTTTAAAGTCAGGAGAGAGACGCACAGAGTGGGGACCATGAGAAAAAGGGGAGACCTGCAAGCCCAGAGAACCCCAGTGCCACTGACACACGAACCTCACGCTTCCAGGCTGTAGGAGCGTGACAAAGTGTGTGACCGCTACGCAGGCTGCCCATCTGAGGTCCATCATGCAGGATTAGAGCCTTAGGAAGCCATCTTGCAAAAATGTCAACAGGACACCAATTCTGCAGGTATGGTGCTGGCTTGCAACCTTTCCCCCAGCCAGGGCCTCTTCTGAGATTCGGCCTCCATCCTCAGCGGGTCCAAATGGACTGCATTCCTGAAGGCCAAGCTCAAAACATCCACTTGGCAGGCAATGGGCTCAGCTCACGCAGGGTACCACTGTGGCTGTTACTATTTTTCTCAAGTGTCTCTCAGTGTTGCACAGGTTAGCTCATGGTGTCACGGAAAGGCTGGGAGTGTGGCTTAGTGGTAGAGGTACTTAGTGTTCTTGTTCTAGTGTGCGCGCATACAAGCATGTGCACACACATACGAAGGGACAAGGGGACAAGGAAAGGAAGGAAGGAAGGAAGGAGGAAGAAGGAAGGAAGGAAGGAAAGAAGGAAGGAAGGAAGAAAGGAAGGAAGGAAGGAAGGAAAGAAGGAAGGAAGGAAGGAAGGAAGGAATAGGAAAGAAATAAGAGAGAAATAAAAGGGGGAATCCCTGCATGACCTGAGGCAATGGTTTGAGAGGCCTTTGAGCTACTTCCCTTTCACCTTGCTCCCCCATCTCATGACTCAACAGTCCCCATTAAGCACCTGCTAAGGGCCAGGCATTGTGCTCTGGCTGAGCACACAGTAGGACCCTGTGGAGGTGTGGCATTACTCCATCTCTGTATCACGCAGATTAGCTTTTAGGCAATCAATTGCTCTGGATGCTGCCGAGAGAAGCCAAAGACCCTCAGGCTTTGCTAATTATGCTTCACCTGGCCTTGGCCCTCATCGTCCAGATGGCTGCAAACCCCCAGTTACTGGTTCTCAACAGCTTTCCCCACCCTCCCCCCAACTTAAAAATATTTATGTATCTGTTCATTCAATTTGGGTTTTTTGAGACAGGGTCTCACTATGTAGCTTTGGCTGGCCTTGAATTCACAGCTGTCCATCTTCCTCTTCCCTCCGAGTGCTGGGATTAAAGGCATGTACCACCATGACCAGCACTAAGAATTTTTTCTTTTTTTTTTTATTTTATGTACAGTATATGTGTGAAGGTGTCATATCTTAGAGACAGTTGTGAGCTGCCACGTGGGTACTGGGAATTGAACACCTGTCCTTTGGATGAACAACCAGTGTTCTTAACCACTGAGCCATCTCTCCAGCACCCACTTCATTAATTTTGTGTATGATGTGTATCCGTGTGTGTGTGTGTGTGTGTGTGTGTGTGTGTGTGTGTAGCTGGCCCACGCTGAGATTCTTCTGTCTTGGTGTCCCATCTCACTCCAGACGCATGGAGACTAACATGGATCCTGCAGACTCCAACACAATCCTCACAAGTGTGTAGTTACCCCCTGAACTATCTCCCAGCCCACACCTTATTTTTAAACCTTTTTTTTTTTCTGTTTTGTTGTTGTTGTAGTTTGTTTTGTTTTGTTGGAGACAGGGTTTCTCTGTGTAGCCGTGACTACGCTGGACTCGCTTTGTAGACCAGGCTGGTCTGGAAATCACAGAGATCTGCCTGCCTCTGCTTTCTCGAGTGCTGGGATTACAGATCTGCGCCACCGCAGCTGGCCTCCACCTTATTTTTTGAGACAGGGTCTCTGAATGGACCCAGATCAAGCTAGACATGCTGGTGAGGGTCCCTCCTGTCTCTGCCTCCCCGGCAGTGAGAGGAGAAGCATATACTGCCTTGTCTGGGCTTTTCACATGGGTGTGAGGCATGGAGCTCAGGCCCTCACACTTGTCCAAAGATTGGGGGGCTTTCTCCCCGTGAATGCACCTCCCTTCCAAGCGCAGCCTGACTATGGGTCACCCCACACGGAGCCCCCATATACTCTTCACTCCATGTAATTCACTCACAGGGCATGCATGCTTCCCACACTCAAGGTCACATTCTGAGATTATGCCTTAGCCCCTTGCCCTGTGCCACCTTTTCCAGAGCTGAAAAAGTCCCTCTTATCTTTCCAGACCTACATCTGCGTTAGAGGAAGCCATCAGACCTGGGTGCACCTCCGGGTCGGGTGCACAAGTACTTCATGAGGGCGAGATGAACAAACACGCTAGCCGGACTGCATTTAATCCTCCCAACTCAAGAGGAGTGTCAGTTACAGAAAGGCCTGCTTTGTCTCTGCCTCTGCCGTCTTCTTTACCCCGGGTCACCTGGACCTTCTCTTCCCAGCCACTATTTCCTTCAACTGGCCGCAGGATGTTGACATCATAAAACCAGGGGACCTCGCACATGCGTAATTTGCATCATGTGTGTCTACCTAAGATCCCAAGTCCTATATGCATTGCTTATTTTGTAGGGCTTTCTCCCTGGCCGTAGCCAGCTTTCTGAGCATGTTGGCTGCCAGGCAGTCAGCATGAGGACTCATCAGGTTCCTGGGAGCAGTGCCTGGCAGCGGCTCCCACACCTGCCTGAGGAGTAGGCATTCCCATAGAGCCCTCAGGGACTCTGAATGCAAAGTTTGGTATAGTCGGCTGTGCTTAGAGGCAGAGACTGTGGGAAAACATCTGTGAGGAGGGAATCTGTGTGATCAAAAAGTGGGCACACTCAGGGAGCAGTGAGTTTGGGAGCACTTTGGGGGGTGGAGGGTAATATGGCTAGAGATGGAAGCAAGTGCTTGCTCTGTGCCTTCATTTCCTATCATCAAAAAGGGAGGACGTGAGAGCTGGCTGGTGGCATAGGCCTTTAATTCCAGCTACTCTAGAGGCAGAACAGTGGGGGAGTTCAAGGCCTGCCTAGGAAGATTATTGAAAACCTGTCCTCAAAAGGGAAAAAGGAACCCTGCCTTCCATGAATGAGGCTGAGTTCCAACCCAAACACTGCAAAAAAGAAAGAAAAGGGCAGCTGCCGCTGTAGGGAACAGGGCCATGGGCCCAGGCAGCCCCAGCTCTGACCCTGGCTGGAGCACTGCTTGCCAGGCCCTGTGCTTCAGACATCTTGCATGTTATAACAAAGCAGCACGTTCAGGTTCTTAGGGCTCAGGCCTGCCACAGACAGGCTCTCTCTCTAGATCCGGCACCAGCAGGGAGTGCCTGTTCTCAACCTGTGCTGACATGCAGAAGCCTTGGCTTCTGAGAGGCTGGCCAGTCAGCAGCTAAAAACAGCCCCACCAGGCCTTGCCATCTTATAAAACGAGGAAAAACGCCCGAGGCAGCTGTCTGGCCTGCTGACATTGGGTCTTCTCTGCCACCATACTTTGGCCCATCCAACCCTGAGGATGGGTTAGTTACTTTAGCTCTCAAGGCCTGGCTCCTCCTCCCTCATCCCTTCCTTGGACAGTGCACCTCACAGGAAGGCCCAGAACTTGACTGGTGATTTGAATGAGAACCCCCTAAGTCTTGAGACTCTGAATACTCAGTCCCTAATTGGTGGCTGTGTAGGAAGATCAGGAGGTGTGGCCTTGCGATAGGAAGTTTGGCCCTAAGGGCAGGTTTTGAGGCTTCAAAGTGAAGCCTCTCTGCTTCCTGTTTGCTCTCAGCTGTTCCTGCTGCCATGTCTCTGCTCTGCCATGGTGGACGCTAACTCTCAGGAACCCAAGACAAACTGTTCCTTCTCTAAGCTGCCTTGGTCATGACGTCTTACCACAGCCATAGAAAAGTAACTGAGACAGTGACTTAGCAGTAAGGAAAACAGCCAGCTGTTGGGACACAGAAGCTGAGGTCAGCCTGGGCTACCCAGTGAGACTCAAAGCTCAAAAATAAATAAGATCTTTATTAAAGCAGCTAGAACTAGCACTGAATGTCACCTTCTAACGGGACATGAGAAAGATTGTGGCTCTCCCCACCCTTCTACCAGCAACACCAAGTCGCTTGCTTCTTATGCGTGTTTTTAATTCAGAGGTTGGCCCTCCCCTCTGTTTCCTCTCACCTCACCTCCAGAACAAACTGAACCACCCCAGGATCTAACTAAAGTTCTCCACAGACTTCTGCTGAGGGGGATGCTAACTCAGGGCCTCAAGCCTTCTCAGAGAGGATGCTGGGCTATCTGGCTTTGGGTATCAGCTGCCTCCTCGGAGCACCTTCTGCCGTGGGACAAGAGAAGGGCGTGGTGCCAGCAGGTGAACAGACCTAAACAGCTTTCACCGCAGACCTGAGCCTGCCCCTCCCTGTACTCCAGGGGACAGGGACGCCCCACGGAGTCCTCCTCAGTCCTTCTTGCTTCCCTGGGCGGGGCTTCTTGTGAGGAGTTTCCCAGAACTGGGCGGGGCCAGCGTGGACACGGTGGGTGACTCCAGCTTCACTCTGTCCAGGAGGGTCTTCTTAAGGGCAGCAGGGGAGATCTTTTCTTGGTCAGCCATGGACTGCAGCTCTCTGCAGACAAAGCCCCAACGGGAAGGTGATAAACTTTGTAGCCAGAGCTTTCAGCCTTCCTCAGCCACTCAGCCCCAAACCCTCAACCCAACACCACCAAAACTCAGAATCCCAAACCAGGGAAACTCCCAGCTTCTCAAGAGTCCTCTTTATCTAAGCAGGGAGTGTGACGGTCATCTCGTGACCCAAGCCAGACACAGTGTTCCAGTGATAACTGTAACCACACCAGGAAAAAAGTATACAGGAAGTTACAGGGTTTGAACCCTGCCTCCATCGTTTATCTGTTTGACCTCGAGCATCCCCATCTACAAATCAGGAGTAGTCACAGCTATCAGAACTGTGAAGTAAGTTAGCAAACCCATAGCTAAAGAAAGCCTAAAACTATGCTTACCAACAGAGCACAGAATCTGACACCACTCGTGAAATCAAGAGTGGAACCAGCCCACGCCTGGGCAGGCTAGAAATGAAAAGGACTCAGACAAGAAAAGGGGGTCACACCAACCTTGTTCGGATACAGGAGGCCTCAACTGCATTGATGAGCAGAGAGCGGAAGCCCCCGCTCTCCAGGAAGTGCAGAGCATGGATAGTGGCCCCGCCAGGGGAGCAGACGTTGTCCTTGAGCTGGCCTGGATGGTCCTCTGAGTCCAGCAGCATCTTAGCTGCTCCCTGAGGTCAAAGAAGCAGTCAGAAGTGGTGGCTGTCTAGCTCAGTGACCCCCCAAAACACAACCCGAAGGCCAAACATGCAGACACTGACCAGCAATGCCTGAGCTCCTAGTCGGACTGCTAGGCGCCGAGGCACACCCATCTTCACCCCACCGTCTGCCAGCGCGTCCAGGGCCATAAATGCCTGTGGAGATGCTCTCTGAAACCAGGAAACCAGCACCCACACCCCCTCACACCCCCTCACACCCCAAAGGCTGCCTTCTCTGGTGACTGGAACTAGTCAGCTCCTTCCACCAGCCAGCCACGCCCAAGAGATGGGAACAGTTACACTCTCCTCTGCCTGACCCTCCCATCTCGGAGGATTCACACAGCCAGCAGGTACGTGGGTGCCACTCACATAGGCAGGCCCGCTGCCGCTAAGCCCCGTGATGGCATCAATGAGGTCCTCCTCCACCTCTGTGCAGAAGCCCACGCTGCTCATCAGCTGCTCCAGGAGTTTCCCATCTTCCACCAGGGCGTGGGTGCCTGTGGCATACACAGTGGCCCCCTCTCGGACCACCACGGGCGTGTTGGTCATACAGCGGATCACTTTGGGGGCTGGCTGGAACACCATCAGCTTCTGGAGCAGGAGAGCAAGCCAACTGAGTGCCCCCAGCACGGGTCCTCCAGGTCTGACCCACCCTCGGCCATTCAGAGGCCACACCCCCGGCTCACACAACCGGCGGGGGGGGGGGGGGGAGGGGAAGGGGGGGGAGGGGAAGGGGGTACCAGCACCTTCTCCACAGAGCTGATGGTGACACCAGCTGCGCAGGAGACCACGATGTGCCGGTCCTGCACATCAGCCCCAATCTCATCCAGGATGAAGGGGATGATGTGCGGCTTCACGGCCAGGAACAGGACATCACTGTGCCGCACCGTGTCCTTATTGCTCCGGGTCAGATTCACGCCCATCCTCTGCAGGAGAAGACGGCCCAGTCAAACAGCGCTGGGTCACACGCCTAAGCCCATGCCTCCCGAACCCCAGCAACCTCTCTGCCAGGTGAGAAACCCTCATGGGGGACCCGGAGCTCGGGGAGAAGTGAAACATCAGCACCCACTCTCTGCGGGCAGAGCTGCGCAAGGCTCACTCCCACACTCCCAACCCAGCAGCTGTTTTCTGAGCAGGGCCCGGCTACAAGGGGAGCCCTCTAGGGCGCCAGGGCGAGTAGCAGGACCCTACAGTGTTAGGGACAGAAGCCTAGAGTGGGCGCAAACACGATCCATCAACTGCCTCACCGGCTGCTCTATTCCACACGGGCCAGATTTTATAAGACTTGGGCTTTTTTAAGCTTAAGCTTTAATTGGGAGAAACTAACTCACCGGATCTTTCTCCCAACACTTGGGAAACCGAGTCAGACTTTTCCAGACTTAAGGTTCAAAGCAAAGCAGACTAACGAACAAAAGTCTTTTCTATATGCCCCAGTGTCTGAATTCACCCCTAACTTTGCCTGGGGGGTCCCACCACACGAGGCTGCCCCAGGGAAGGTGAAGGGCTTGTAATAATGACCTCCCTAGGAGAGGGTCAAAGCCGGCCAGAGGCGGATCCCCTCAGGTCACACTTTTCCTGGGCCTCAACCTCTTTCCCACCGCCCTCCATCCCTCCTACCCTGAGCGCAGACACCGTGGGCAGGTCCATTTCCGGGGAGCTGGCTATTATCTTGTGGGCCGACAGGACTCCTGGAGAGGACAAGGTTTTTCGGGGGGGGATCACGGCCCAAGCGTGCAGTTTACCAAAGGAAGCCCACAGCAGCTCCAGCAGTGCCGGCCTCCAAGCAGATGGATGGCAATCTCCCATCCACCCGCGTTCACTCCCTCCCTCACCCACTCCCTCGCCCACTCTGGTGAGATGGAGGGCCGACCACGCGCTCACCTGCGGCCGTGAAACCCCGCGCCAGCGCACAGGCCAGCTGGCCAGCGCCGATGAAACCCACGCTCATGGCCGCGGGATCCCGACAAGCGCCGACCCGGAGACGCTGGGAATCCCGGGCTCAGGGTCCGCGCGCGGAAAAAAAACGGACCCGAAGCGCTCGGAGCAGCTTCCAAACCGGGATGCGCCGGGCGACTTGATGGGCGGGCGGCCCCGACAATCCCCGGAGCATCCGCCGCCGAATCCACGGGCCTCGGCAGGCCACGTGTCCCAGGCGACCAATCCGAAGCTGGGAGCTCGGGACGGACCAATCGGCGCACTGCCCGGCCGTGCGCCCGCCCCCTGCCCTCCCTGCGGGTGGGACCCGTGGCCCCGCCGGAGCCTGACTGCGTGGACCTGCCTCGGGCGCTGGGATTTCCTGTTTGGGGGGAGCTGCTTTCTGACTGTCGTCCCGGAGTGAGGTCTCCAAAGCTCCTAGTAGAGCTGAACCCCACGTGGAGACCAGGAGGCACCAGGGCACCAGCTGTACCCTTCCAGGATCAGGGGAAGCCGGCTTCGGCATGCTCCTTCCGAAGTAGAATTAGGTGGAAAAGACGAACTACTACGTAGTGACTTGTTGACTTACTTAGTGGCTTACTTAAAGCACCGCTTGCACGGCCTGTTTGCCAGGCATGAGTTCACTTGCTCCGTGGAACGGCGTGACCTGGAGAAACAGCTAAAACAATGGGTCGTTGTCCTCAACCACCTGCTGGCTGCCACTTCCGTGACATCTTGCTTGCTTGCTCGCTCACCCCTAGGGTATATAATGAGAATACAAACTGGACCCGGCATCAAAGCCTTTCAGGAGCTGTCCCAGCTTCACCCAACAGTGACATCTTCTCTCTTCCATTAGGACTGTACTGTAATGCTTATTCCAGAAAGATTCTCGTGACATGTCCAGACCGCTGGGCAGCCACCGGGAGGAGTGGGTTTTGGAAAGTGTCTCCCTATAGCCTACGCTGGTCTCGAACTCTTGACCTTCCTGCCTTACCCTCTTGAGTGATAGGATAATGGGGGTGTAGAACATAAATTTCTATAATATACAAATCATAAGCAATTTCCCAATGCCACCAAAAAGATTGTAAACAAGAGTTATCTATTATCTATCTATCTATCTATCTATCTATCTGTCTGTCTGTCTGTCTGTTGGGTTTTTTTAGAGACAGAATGGTGCCCTGGCTGTCCTGGAATTCTGTATGTAGACCAGGATGGCCTCAAACTCACAGAAATATGCCTACCTCTCTTTGCCTCCCAGCTGGCTGGGATTAAAGGTGCCTTCCTGCCACCTTAAACTAGATTTTAACATGCACTTATTCAGTTCATGGATGTAGCTAACCATTAATTCAATAGGTATCTGTTGAGCCAGGTTCCGGGGATACAGCTGTGAACCAAGTGTTAAAGTGGACTTTTTTTTTTTTTCTTTTTAATGTGTGCATGAGTGAAACCGCCAGAGCTAAAGTGGCCCCATGGAGGTCAGAGGACAACTTTCATGAGTCCATTCCACCTTCTTGAAGCAGGGTCTCTTGTCTTATGTAGTTCAGGCTAGTCTCTGTGTTATAAATGAGATTATAGATGTCACTACATTCAGGTTTCTCTCTTGATTCTGAGGATTGCATTTGTTATCAGGCTTGCTAGGGCAAGTGCCTTTGGTCATCTCACATTAATTTAGGCAATCTTCATGATGATATGATGAAATCCCAGTATGGACCCCTAAAGGTGAGCTTTCTAGGTTTGTGGCTTTTTCCTCCTCCCCCTCCCCCTCCTCCTCCTCCTCCTCCTCCTCCTCCTCCTTCTTCTCCTCCTCCTCCTCCTCTTCTTTTTGGCCAGAGCCTTGCTCTGTTGTCCAGGCTGTGCTTAGACCCTCAAATTCAATGGACCTTCCCACCAGTCTTCTGAGAAGCAGAAGCTACTGGCATGCCATCTGCCTTCTTGCAGTCTGCTAAAGTGAGGTAGATGAGGTGTGCCTACCATCCCACCCAGCCATTTGGGAGACACCCCCCAGGAAGGTCCCACACTGACCCTGCGGTCCTGCCCTGGGTCGCCTCTTATCTGACATCTGTCTCAAAATGCCCTCCCCTTCCTTTCCTCCCAGCCAATAGTCAAGCCAGCTGAGCCTCCTCCCTCCCTTTCCCTCTTCCCCCTCGGCAGCCTGAACTTGGATGCTTCATTTTTATCAGGGCCTCAGGGCCTTCCTCCTATCTTATCCTTAAGTAGCAGGCCCGTCCCTTCTGAGAACTGGGGAGATCCAGGCAATAGGACAGAATACTGAGCTGCCCCCAGCCAGGCAGATAGCAAGTCGCTAGCTCCCAGCCCTCCCTCACCTTATTTTATCACGTGTGTATCCTTGTTCATTGCACAAAAATTAGAAATTAGATTCAGCAGAAGGGTGTCCTGTTCTTCTTCTCCTTTTCAGTACTGTGGATGGAACCCAATCCTTTCACAGACCAGGCAGGAGCTCACCGTTGGTCTGCACCCCACCCAGGCCTGTCTCCATTCTCACCACCAAAGAAGAGCCATCATGAGACTTAAGAATAGCTCTACATTTCTTTTTCCCACACAGTGAGGACATCTTAAAGCAGATTTTAATCTTGATGTTTTTGTTGGAACAATGCAGCAAGGTAAGCCAGGACCGGTGAGCAGAGCTTGTAAAGGAGTCAGGGGCAGAAGATCGACAATTCCAGGCCAGTCTGGGATATATGATGAAAGAAACCCCGCCTTGAAAACAATGAATTTGAATTCCAGTTTGTGGTTGGAGGGCTGGGGATATAGCTCAGTCGGCAGCATGCATGAAGGACTGGGCTCCTTCCCCCACTCTGCGCAACTCAGAGAGATGGTGCAATCCCAGTGTCTGAGAGGTTGAAATAGGAGGACCACAAGTTCAAGGGCATCCTGGGCTATTTGTTGAGTTTAAGGCCTGCCTTGGGACCCTGTCTCAATATATATATATCTCAGCCCCCTCAAAATAATATTTTTGAATGAGAGTTGTGTGGGGAATTTAACCTTGGTTACTGCAGTCTTCAAGCTCCCAAAATGGGGAGTCTTTGCTTATCCCCCATCCTCTAATAATCATGCTGTCATTCCCATCCTTCCCTTAATATATATATTATTAAAAAAATAAATAAATTGCTAGAGTGGTCAAATTTTGTTTCCCTGTTTGTTTCCAAGGTCACTTTTGCTTTCCCGTCTCCCCTTTGTCAGGCTGGTACTGAGCGTGGTCCCACCACCCGGAAGTGGGGTGTGCAAAGCTTGGTGTGGTCAACCAATCAGTCTGCCAGGTGCCTTCCTAGGTCCTTCCACCACCCCAGAGCTGCAGTCTTAGATCCTAGTACAGCTTTCTCCAGAATCACCTCTTGTCAAATTGCGATCTTTATTACAGACAGAGAGAGCTCAGCAGAAGGACGGACCTCTAACCATATGTAAAAACATACAAAGCACCTCTCCTTGAACATGGCCAGTTTTAGCTGTGAAAATGGTCAGAGCTCTCCCTGCCTTCCCGCTTCCTCCTTCCCTACCTCCACAACTCCTTTTTTCATTAGTTGTTTTCATTTGTTGTGTGTGTCTAAGCACTCAGGAGCGTGGCACCTGTGTGGAGGTCACATGACACCTTTGAGGGCTGATTCTCTCCGCCCACCATGCATTCCAGGGAAGGGACTTGGGGCCTCAGCTTGGCGGCAGATACCTTTGCCCAATGAGCCCCACCTCCACCCCCCACCCCCGGCTGGCTTTACTTGTTTTTATTTTATTTTATTGTTTTTTTTTTTGAGACAGGATTTTTCTGTTTTTCAGCCATGGCCATCCCCAAAATTGCTCTGTAGAAAAAGCTGGTTTTGAACTCTGACGTCTGCCTGCCTCTGCCTCCCGAGTGCTGGGATTAAAGGTGTGTACCACCACTACCCTGCATTATTTTATTATTGTACCACCGTGCTCAGCTGTTACGTTATTTTGTTTGTTTACGTTGTCGAGAAATAAAATCCGGGGCTTTGTGTATGCTAGGCCAGTGCTCTACCGCTGAGCTACAACCCCTTAGCTCTAGTTTATTTCATTTTTGCAAGTGAAAAAAAAATAGAGAATTACATCTAATTTCTGGCCACGTGTAGTGACTGTGCACACTTGTAAATCTCAACCTGCAAGAGGCTGAGTCAAAAGGAAAAAAAGTCTGAAGCAGGAAAATCAAATGTTCAAAGTCAGCCTAGGCTGTACAGAAAAAAATAAAAAATAAAAACACAACAAAACTATACAAATACAAAATTGAAAATAAAAAAGTTGGGGGCTGGAGAGATGGCTCAGTGGTTAAGAGCACTGTCTGCGCTTCCAAAGGACCCGGGTTCAATTCTCAGCACCCATATGGCAGCTCACAACTGTCTATACCACCAATTCCAAGGGATCTGACACCTTCACACTAATACACACAAAATAAAATAAATTATTTAAAAAAAAAAAAAAAGAAAAGAAAAAAGTCCCACTTCTAATTGGAGTTTGGTTTACTGCCTGTACGTGTTTCCTTCCCTCAAGAAATACAGTTTTGTGATTTTTCCCGTAGAGATGTTTGTTTATATCAAACAAGTAAACGCGGACAGACCAAAGAGTTCAGCTTTACACAGCCGAGTTGATTTGCAAACTCGGGTTCAGAGCGCCACCTAGTGTTAAAGCACTAGAGATGGCACAAAAGGCACCAAAAACACCAGATCGGAAAAGTTTATTTCACCTACACTCTGTCCTGGCTCTTAGCAAGGATTCTGCTGTTTTCACTGTCCAACTTTGGGAAGAATGACCTTAAAAATTGCTTTTATTGATGTGTGCGGGTAATTTGTCTACACATAGATCAGTGCACCACAGAAGCCAGAAGACCATGTTAGGTCCTGTGGAAATTGAGTAGCAGACAATTGTGAGGTGACATCTGGGTGTCGGGAATGGAATCTGGATCTTTTGGAAGGGTATTCAGTGCTTAGACTCAAAGGACTAGTCTCTGGGCACTAGTTACAAGGATTTCTTATTCCTTATTTTATATTTTTAAGTTTTTTGAAACAGGGTTTTCTCATCATAACAGCCCTGGCTGTCCTGGAACTTGCTTTGTAGACCAGGCTATCCTCAAACTCAGAGATTCACCTGCCTCTGTCTCCTGAGTGCTGGGATTAAAGGTGTGTGTCACCCCACCTGGCTTTGGTTACGAAGATTTAAGCCATACCCGTGGCGTACACAGGCTTTTGCCTAGCCTAGCTGGACAAATGCTTGCTTGCCACATAACTATCACCACATCTCCACTGCAGGGATCAAAACACTTCCTAAAGAAAACGTTGATGAATCTGTTCAAAATAGTATGTATTTAATTTTTTTTTAATTTTACATTATGTGCATTGGTTGGCTTGAGGGTATCAGATCGCCTGGAACTGAAGTTACAGACAGTTGTGAGCTGCCATGTGGATACTGGGAATTGAACCCAGGTCCTTTGGAAGAGTAGACAATGCTCTTAACCACTGAGGCATCTCTCAGCCCCCTCAAAATAATATTTTTGAATGAGAGTTGTGTGGGGAATTTAACCTTGGTTACTGCAGTCTTCAAGCTCCCAAAATGGGGAGTCTTTGCTTATCCCCCATCCTCTAATCATGCTGCTGTCATTCCCATCCTTCCCTTCCAGTGAAAGGAATGAGAACCAACTCAGAGACAAAGAGTGAAACATCACTTTAATTTTGTATCTTCAGATTATGTTTCCTTGGTTTTTTTGCTAAATATATTTTTTTAAAAAAGCATCA
Source organism: Meriones unguiculatus (assembly GCF_030254825.1). Classification (NCBI taxonomy): domain Eukaryota; kingdom Metazoa; phylum Chordata; class Mammalia; order Rodentia; family Muridae; genus Meriones; species Meriones unguiculatus. Next base: position 100,110,055 of record NC_083359.1, on the reverse strand, counting down.
TGTTAATACACATACTTTCTCGTGGTAGTTCTCTAAGACAGGGGAGATGCCAAACACACCCAGTCTCCAGTCACGCTGACTCTGAAATAGTGCAGAGTGCTAAGGGCTGTCTGTTCGCCAGAGCGATGAAGCGTACAGCTGAAGCCCATGGCTCCTATTTTTAGGCGAACAGAGTAGCTCACGGGCTTGTGCGTTGCCTCAAGACCCCTGCCTGTGCTCAGTTCCGGAAGCTAAACGTTTGGTTTCCTGACCGTTGATCCAGAGTATAGCTGTTCACCCATCCCTGCTCAGTGTGCTGTTAAGAGACAGTGGCTTTAACTCAGCACTTGGGAAGCAGAGGCAGATCTACTTTTGAGTTTGAGACCTGGGCTATATACTGGCACCCCGTCTCAAAAAAATAAAAATAAAAACGTCTAGAATGTGTATTTGTGGGGTTCTTTTTCCAGATAACCCTCCAACCTAGGGCTCACTGGGATCTTCCTGTTTTCGTTGTTTCGTTTAAATGAATTTAAACATCACTATGCGATAGAGTAAATTAGCTTTGATTTCCCCTCTTCTCGCCACAGGGTTTTATTCCACGATTGAGAACTGGCCAGGAAACAGACTCAGCTGGGAACCTGTTCGCTGCTTAGCCATGTCCTGTGCTAAGTGGGCCAGGGTGTGCTAGTGGAGTGACATTAGTTACTCATGTAAGTGCTTAGGCGAGGGGGCGGACAGGAAAGCCACGCTCGGGAGACTGTAGGGCAAAGGAAAACCGTGGGCACCGAGTTCGGACAAGGTAGCTTACGAGGTGTGAAAACAGTGGCTACATAAGGACTACAGGTCTATCCCCCTGGGAATGAGCGCCCCATCCGAGGCACAGCTGCACTTCTGCACCCTCATGTTGGGCAGGCTGACCACCTGAGGCCTGGTCCTGCCTCCCTCCTTGATGCTGACAATCATGGGCAGGGAGGTCATCTCGGAGGCAATGCACTGCCGCGGCCCCAGAAACGGCCACCTGGTGGTCAGGGACTCCGGTGGCTGCAGGCAGCTGCCCACACACTCGTAAGTCAGGAAACCTGGAGGTTCTAGGATCCAGTTCTCGGCCCACTTCAGCCCCTGCAGGTCCAGGTACATCTCCTGACGACAGCATCGCGTGCCTTCAGTCACCGGGGCCTCGGGGTCACAATTGCCTTGAGCTCTGTGGGGGTGAGAGATCAAAGGTCACCTGACAGGGCTGAGGTCAGGAGCATCTAGGAGGGAGACTCAGCCTCCCTTTCTTAAGGTAGTCGAGGAGAACGTGTGAAGGATGAAGAATGGACACAGAAACATCTAGAACAGAAAGCCAGCCACTGCTCACTAAGGGCTTAGCATGCCAGGACCCGGCTAAGGATGTCCTAGGTGTTATCTTAGGTGATCCTTTCATTCTGTCCTCAGAGAAATCATGGAGGACGTTCCGGTCTTAGCCTCAGTGACGTGGCAGAGAACTTGGTGTTGAGGACCAGTGAAAAGCAGAGCTAGATAGAACCTAGCTTCCTGACTCCCCACTTGGCCTCAGGGTCCAGTATCCATGGGTGACAGATGTTGGTCACATGGCCTTTGCGTACGACCTCTGCACGCCCTCCTATAAGCTTCAAGCCATCACTTGGTTCCTCGCAATACCTAATAAGGCTGAGCATGGTGGTGTATGCCTTTAACACCCCAGGTCTCAAGAAAGACAGGCAGGCTGATCTGTAAATTTGAGGTCAGACTTACCTACATAGAGAATTCCAGGCCAGCTAAAGCTGTCTCAAAACAAACGAACTAAACAACAAGAATATGGAAAAGGTTTTTTTTTTTAGTACTCACTGCTGGGCATAGTGATGCATGCCTGTAATGCCAGCACTAAGGAGGTGAACGTAGGAAGATAATTAGTTTCTGGTCATCCTGAGGTATGCAGGGAATCAAGAGCAGCCCAAGCTGCAGGAAACCCTTGCCCCAAAATGCCAAACAAGAGCTGGGACTTTGCTCAGTGGGGAAAGTGCTGGCTGCATAAGTCTGAGAGCAGCCCAGGTTCAAATCCCCAGTGCCCACACAAGGCATGATCTCTGTGCTGCTAAAGGAAAACCGGAAGTGGGGACAGGAGAAGCTCATACACAAGCTAGATATCGAGTAACCAGCTGCCCCTCTCTCAAACAGGATGTAAGCTGAAGACTTGTGAGGCTCCGGGACCATGTTCAAGGTTATCCTTTCACTACTGCATGCACACACACACCACATACACACACACACAGCACACACCATATACATACATACACACACTACATAACCACATACACACCACATACACAGGCCACATACCCACACACCCACACACCCTCATAGCCCCCCCCCCCACATTATATACTCACCAGAAGGAGAGGGGTGGGGAGGTGGGATACTATGATCAAGACACATTGTATGCAAGTGTGAAATTGTTAAAAAAAAAAAAAAGTAGTTTTTAACAACAACAACAAAAGTATATACAGATGTGCAGGGCCGGCAAGAGAGCTCAGCGGGTACAGCGCTGGCCATGCGAAACTGATGCCCTGAGTTGGATTGGAACCTGGAAGCCGCATGAAAGTGAGAGAGCAGAATGAACTCCACAAAGCTGGCCTTTGATCTCCGCATGCTCACAGCTCCACACGCCACACAATAGTAACAAACACAAACATTTAAAGTACATGCTTAATAAAACGGTTTTGTTTGGTTTTTTTGTTGTTGTTCTTGTTCTTGTTTGTTTGAGACAGGGTTTCTCTGTGTAAACTTGGCTGTCCAGGACTCGCTTTATAAACCAGACTGGCCTCAAACTCACCGAGATCTGCCTGCCTCTGCCTACCTAAGTGCTAGGATTACAAGCGTGTGCCACCATGCCCAGCTTAAGGGTTCGTTTTTTGTTTGTTTTGTTTTGTATTTTTGAGACAGGGTTTCCCTCTATTGTCCTGGCTGGCCTCGAACTCGGAGATCCTCCTGCCTCTGCCTCCCGAGTTCTGGGCCTAAAGGCAGGTGCCACCACGGCCCGGCTTGAAGCTAAATTTCTAAACGCACCACTAGAAATGGCCCATCTCCTGGAGCAGCCTGTGCAGGCCGCTCCTAAGCTGGTCCAAAAACCCGGGGGTTGGAAGGGGGAGGATGACCCAGTCTAGCGTATCCCCAGCCACGTGACTTCCAGCCTACCCGTAGTCCTTGAGGTCCAGCGTGTGCAGCTCCAGCTGCGGCTCGCCCCGCCCCTCGCCGCCCGGCGGCCCCTGCTCTGCGAAGCGGACCAGCTTGTGCGCGCTCCACGTCCCCGGGCCCAGGTGCTCCCGCTGCACCGACACCTGCAGCAGCAGCGGCTGCCTCGGCCGGCTCAGCTGCTGCCAGAAGTTCACGGCCTCCGTCACGTCGAAGGCCTTCCAGCCGCTCTCGTGGACGGACACCAGCCTGAGACACAGCCCGGGCGTCAGGGGAGGCGGCTGCCAGGCTGCCAGTGGCCCCTGGAGGCTGTCCCGCCCTGTCCCCACCCCCGCCGGCTCAGGCTCCCCTCCCCCAGCAGGGACGAGCTCCCGACTCCGCCCCGCCCCCCAACACACACACACACACACACACACACACACACACACACGCGCGCGCGCGCGCGCGCACAGCTGCAGGCTGTACCTGGAGTCGATGAGGGCGGTGCGGTTGGAGCCGTCCTCGCGGACTCTCAGCCACTCGATGGTGACCCGGGCTCGGGCGCTGTATGGGGACAGCCTCTCGTGCCTCCGGAGGGCAGTTCTGGGGACCGGCTCCTGGAACAGCCGCAGCACGGCCTGCACCAGCTCGCTGTTAGGCGGCAGCCGTTGCTCCATGCCAAACACTAGCAAGTGCGTGGAGGTCTCCGACACCAGGAACCTGCCCGCCACCTCTGTGGACGTGGACATAATCAGCCGGGCCGCCCACGGGAACCATTAGCCCTCTAGATTGGCAGGGCCACTGTGGCAGGAGTAAGCTAGGACAGAGCCTTCCCCGCTCTGTGCCGCTGCTGCAAAGCCAGTTACTTGAAATCTCCATGGAGAACTTGTTCTCTAAACCTCCCCAACCAAACACAAAGAGCTCTGGGACTCAGAACTAATGACGCGGTAGAGAGTGGGGTCCTCAAAGGTGCCTGGCCTCCAGTCTGGTGGTATCTTGAGGACTGATCTCAGCCTTCAGGGGAGAGGCTACCCAACATCTCACCAGCTGGCTACCTCTGTTCTCTATTTGTTTTTTTATCTGCTAGACAAGGTTTCTCTGTGTAGCCCTGGCTGTCCTAGACTAACTTTATAGACCATGTTGGCCTTGAACTCACAAAGTCCTCCTGCTTCTGCCTCCCTGAGTGCTGGGATCACAGGTGTGTGCCACCGTGCCAGGCTTGTTTGTTTTTAACCCAAAGTAGCTTCAACCAGTAGCTCATCTCAGCGTTCAAAGACATAGTCCCACATGGTCCTACATGGTAAAGCCAGATGTCACACTTCTGTCTCCAGAGTAGCTGGGTCCATGCTACACCTAGCCATAGCTTGTGATTCTGCTTTCCCCTGGTCTCCTCTTCTCTGGGTGTGGGCCTCACCTGATCTACCTCCTCCTGACCTTGAGAGAGCTCAGCACATTGTCAGAGCCTGGGGTCTAGGCCCAGCTATCCCCCAAGGCCACACACACACACACACACACACACACACACACACACGTCCACTGGCATCACCAGAGTGGGCCTGGTCCGTCTGCCCTCTCCAGCTACCAGGGACAGCAGGAGGGCTCACCTCGAAAGTTCTGGCTGAACCTCTTTCCTCGGGAGCGGTCAGCGTGGCTCCGATGCAGCAGGGCCACGTACTGGGCCCTCACGTGGTTGGGGATGGCCACCCCTTCCACGTCCACCCTGTCCAGGGTGGGGGCCTGGCTGAGCTGCAGCTGCTGCAGTAGACGGCCCAAGACCTGCTCCTCCATCACGGCTGCCCCGGGGCCAGCCAGGGGCAGCAGCCAGAGCACCCAGCAGAGCCACAGCGGCAGCATAGTACGCCCGGGAGAAACGTGTGCGTGGGTGTGTGTGCCCCCGAAAGCTCTTGGGGCCTCGATGTTCTGTCACAGGCAGGCTGGGCCGGTGCTGGCCTTCTTTATAGCTGGGGTTGGGGGCAGGGAGAGAGGACAAGAAAGGTCACACCCCTGGGACCTCCTGGGAGCTCGGCACCAGACAAGCCCCTGAGTCCTGAGGAGGGGCTGTCTAGAAAGGGTACAAAGAGCTGTCTGGAAGACACTTGGACTGGGGTTCTGGCTGTGGGGCCACTGGCGCTCTATAAGACTGTTCATGCTTGTTGGAGTTCCCTGACAGCGTGGCAGTTCTGTTTTGTGGGAAAGAGAGAGTCACTTTCACCAGCTGTTGAAGTCTCCCGATTCTTAATAAACATATATATATACTGTGTTACCTGTGTAGCCCTGGCTGGCGGACACTCTCAGACTTTTGACAATTCTCCTCCCTTTATCCCCTGAATGCTAAAACTGAAGGTGAGCACCACTGTGCTTCACCTGTTTAAGACTCTTGAAGACTTCTCCCGGAGGCCAGTCTAGGTCTGTTTGTCTGTGGAGAAGAAAGAGGGACCCACTGGGTCCAGCCACTTTCGCAGTTGTCTCAGAGTCAAAGGAACTCTATCCTTCAGTTACCCCATGGGTCCATCAAGGTTCATCACAGTCCTTATCCCACCCAACCCACCAGGTCAGAGAAAGACAGGTGATGCAATTAGACATCTTGGTAGCACAGCTTCAGGTATAACGTGAAGCCTGCCATGTTTGCTCTCCAAGGGTCACAGAATGTTCCCCTTCAGACAGCAATTCCTTCTGGGAGGGGTCACCCACTGGGCTCATACCACGAGAACTCGGGCTTCCACTTTGCCCATGGTTACAGAATTAGGGGCAGAAGCCTTCAACACAGAGGCCAGATCTGTCCAGAGGTGTGCTCAGTCCACAGCTGCAGGTAAGGCACCTGACTGCGCCCACTTCTCCCACGTCAGGACAGCTGGGCCTCGACACTTAGTAGGTTCTTGGCCTTCTGGGGACTTACATTGTTGGCGCCTTGTTTTTCTCATCTAAAGAAGAAGGGACAGTGACACCATCTGTTTCATAGGGTTGGCATGAAGGATAAGTGAATGGACACAGGGTCCAAACCTTATGAAATGCTAGAGAAGGATTTGCTTCCGTTGTCAGCCCCCTGAAAGCTGTCTTCTCAGCACTGGCTTTCTTGTGGCACCTGCAGGTGTAGCTCAGTACGGCACATGCCTAATGTATGTGAAGCTCTGGGCTCAATACGCAGAACAGCACTTGGGAGGCGGGGGCAGGAGGATCATAAGTTCCAGGTCATCTTCAGCCACATATTCAGTTCCAGGCAACCCTGGGATATACAAAACCCTGTCTCAAAATAAATACATAATACATACATACATGCATGCATGCATGCCTGCAGCAGCAGCAGAACTTTGCTTGAGTGCTCGTATGTGCCCGGCCCCTTTCCAAGCTGGGAGCATGGATCCACACAGCCCTTAGGAGGCTGAAAGATCCTCAGGTGCACCTTTCAGACAGGGGTGAGATGGCGGACAGTCACCTGTCACAGCACACGGTTGGTGGAGGCCTTAGGGCACAAATACAGGCATCTGTCTCCTGAGGCCTCTTCTGGCTCAGAGGTCTAAGTGTGTGCAAAGGAAGTCTTTCCCATAGCTTAGGTTCTCCCAGGGGGTGAGCAATGACCACAGAGGAGTAAGGGCCAAACGGTCTAGAGGGCAAGAATCGACTCTCTGCCTTGAGGGCGGGGGACACTGGTCCCTGGGTATGTCCTGTTTCCTATTAAAAACAAGTCTCTCTGTCTTCCTCAGACATCCCTGATAGAAGAGAAAGCCCTCTTGAGCTCAAGGTCAGAACTGACTCTGGTAACAGCTCAAACTGTCACCACACACACACACACACACACACACACACACACACAAGCACACATTCTCATAGAAGGTTTATCGTAGTAAGTGGAGTGGACTTAGAACTTAGAGGTAGAAATAACACTATCATGCTTTTAGCTTTGTTTTTTTTTTTGTTTTTGTTTTTGTTTTGTTTGTTTGTTTGGAGGCACGGTCCCACTATGTAGCCCAGGCTAGCCTTTAATGCAGAGTCCTCCTCTGTCAACCTCGCTGGTGCAGAGATTATAGGCGTATCTACAACCATGCCTGGCATTGTTAACTCTTTATCCTTACAATAACCCAGTGTGGACAGGAAGGCTGTCAGTACTGTTTCTGCTTTATAGATGAAGACACTGAGGCACAAAACTATTACATGACTTGCCCAAGCGTGGACAAGGAGTGCCAAACGGTTATTTGAAGGGAATAACATAGAGTTTAGGTCACGTGATAGGCAGGCTGAGCTAAGAGGAAATGTAGAAATCCTGACGGCTGACTTCGGAGAGGGAACTCTCAGCTGCAGACCGGTGACTTCAGCTGTCCTCTTCTTGCTCAGCTTTGTTCCCAAGGAAACAGGGTAATGCCATGGGAGGAATTCCAGTGCCTCATTTTGGGGCTCAGGTAGCTCAGTGGTTGAGCGCTTGCCTAGTATGTCGAAGGTCCTGGGCTCCACGCCCCAGCACAGCAACACAAAACACAAAAACTGATCCCGTTTGGAGCTCACATCTCCTAATGAAGATCGCCTGAAATACAAGACTCGCACTCCGCATCCAGCCCAAACAGGCCCTCGCTCCTTGACAAACATGGCTTTCTTCAAAAGGAACACCGGCTGTCTTTCTTTGCAAGTGATTAACAGGGAAGGGACTTACGGGATGCTAACATTTGGGGCTTTCATCAGGCCAAAAGGCACAGAGGTGTCACATTTACAGGCGACCAGGACCTGTGGCCCTTAGTCCCTGGAAGCTCTTCTGGGCTGGTGTCCCATAAATATGCAGGAGTCCACCACCCGACCCTTGCCAGGAGGTGAGCGGAAACCCTGTGGCTTATCATCGCCGGATGGTGTCAAAATGTAACACCCACGGCCCTGCTGTGGTTCGATAAGATCTTCTGTCCCAGAGCCAAAGGACAGGCATCTGTTGTCGCCTTCCTGGCTTGCAGATGCCACAAGGGACCCTCTACCCCCACCTCATGGACACTTTGGGTCTGAGGCCCTCTGGGGCACCCCAAGTGACCAAGGTACCTCCCCCTACCCTCTAGCAACAGAATGGCTAAGCCGTGGAGACATCGGTTTCTAGAGGAGATAGTAGAAAGTTGGCAGACCCTTTCTCTGCTACATTCCTTCCTTCTGCACTGGGACAGAGCCAAGTTCAGAACGGGGCCCTGGGGAGAACAGGAACTGCCCAGTCGTTATTTCAGCTTTCTGAGTCTGCCCCACGCTTTGCAGAGGTGTGTCAGCTGCAGGGGTGTGTCTGCTTACCTCCAACAAACACCCCTCTTCAACTTAAAAAGAAGAGAAAAGAAAACAAAACAAAAACCCTGAAATACCCGGGAGCCTCTTTAGGGATTTAGAATTCCTGGGAATGGAAGCTGCAAGGGTCCTGGGTGCTCTTAGGGTAACCTCTAGGTGGTCCACACTGGGAAACTGAGCCCCCATTCCCAGTTTAGGGACCCTCCCTGAAATGGAGGACCTTGGGAATGTTCAGTGGCAGTGGAGGACTGGTCCAGGCACAGCCATCCTCCTTCCCCTGCTAGTTTGTAGAACCAGACACATTAGAGCAGAAAGTGACTAGCCAGACCATGTAGGGAAAACCAGTCTCAGAGGAAACACAGCTTCCCAGAGTCACCAGGACCAATACACAGCCAGACACTCCAATTCAAAGGCCACATTCCTCCCACACCTCACACTATGTCTAGTACTGGCTTCATTGGCAGGAGCCATCCATCAGCTCAAGGCAGCTTGGGAACTCAGACAGCTCAGGGTCCAGTCCTGATGGGGGCAGGGCAGTGTGAGAAGCAGACAGAAGAACAGAGGGTCAGTCTTCCAGACTCCCGAGGCTTCCCGAGACCCAGGCCAGGGCTCCTGGATGTGGATTGCCAGCAGCCCTCGGAGTTCTGTTGGGGGGAAACAGAGTAATTGGGCAATTAGCCAACCTCCCAAAGTAGGATGTGGATGTGGATTAGGAAACTTCTACAGTGGGCAGATTGATCGGGTCGGGGGAGGGTAGCTGCTTTTGTGTTGTCATGCAAAAGCCAGGCCTCCCCTCATATTGTGGATCTGAGTGGGACAGAGTGTCTGGGGTGGAGCCAGGTCAGGCCTGAGAAGCAGAAAGCTTGCCAAACAGCTCTGCTGGTTCTTTGTAGATTAGACCTCTCTCCCAAAGACTTCTAAGGCGGGGAGGGCCCAGGCTGTTTATGAACCCCAATTCTTTGGGATGCTGAAGATGTGTTCTTCCATCTCCATGCCCACCCCTTGGCTCCCTGCCCTTTGGAACATGTAAGCTGTGGATGTTCTGAGCGATCACAGAAGTGTAAAAAGACAAGTGTAAAAATTCACGATACCACCGTGCATTTCGTAGGGTTGATGCACAAGCACCAAATTCTCCCAGCCCAGTTCCCTCCATCCTCTGGGGCCCACAGTCCAGGCCACGCCATTGCACACAGTGGGCCATCGTGGAGCCCCCATGCAAGCCACCTCTGAGCTTCAGGGTAGGCCCTGTGCTTTCCCTTTCCTGCTGGGTCACCTGTCACTTCCCACCAGGCAGGCAGGTGTGTTCCAGGAGGAGCCACTGAGTCACCTGTGAGACCTGTGGGGTCCCTGCGCCCCAGCCTGGTGCTCTATCTGGATTTCACTAGAGACAGGGTCCAGGAATCAGAAGGTAGGGCATTCTTTTGTTTGGAGAAATAGGGCAGAGGGGACAGAGGTATGTCAAAGCAGGCCAGCGAGACAAATGCCTAAGTCAGATAAGATTGGTTCCGTTCGGCTACAGCCAACCCAGCCCTTCCAGAGCATGCTACCTCCTCAGCTTCCTGTCTATCGATGATAGTAAGAAAGAAAGTGATGGGGGAGGGGAGAAAGAAGGTACTGCACATGAAACAACAGTAACGTTGACCTGAGATCTCTCTGGGTTTTCTCTGAGCCACACTCCCAGGCCTGTCTGGAAATTTTAGAGTACGAACAGTCAGACATATGGTTCTCCACTCTCTTACTACTCTGAACAGCATCATGTTATATGAGGAAAAAAAGTATTATAAGATTTAATGCTCCAAAGTTATCGGTATGTAAATCAGTGGACCTATTGAGTTGGAATTGTCCGGGCACTGAGGTAGAGGGTTGCCTACATATGTAGAGCTCTGGGCTCAAGCCCTAGCACAGAAAGAAGGAAAAGAAAGAAAGAAAGAAAGAAAGAAAGAAAGAAAGAAAGAAAGAAAGAAAGAAAGAAAGAAAGAAAGAAAGAAAGGAAGGAAGGAAGGAAGGAAGGAAGGAAGGAAGGAAGGAAGGAAGAAAAGAAGAAAGGAAGAAAGAAAGGAAGGAAGAAAGAAAGAAGGAGGGACAGAGGAGAGAAAGAGACGTAAAAGAGAGAGACAAGTGAAAAAGAGCAGACAGTTCAGCATGTAAGGACACCTGCCACCAAGGCAGAGGATCCGAGTTCACTCCCCAGAATGGTAGAGAGAACTGACTCCTACAAGTTGTCCTCTGACCTCTACAGGAGTGTCATGACTTGTGCATGCATGCGCTCAGTAAGTAAACTAGCAGAAAAAGAAAACAGGAGAGACCCAGAACCCAGGATCTAACCACTGAGGCGGGCCCCAGTTTGGTTCCCAGCTCCTGCATCAGGTGGCTCATAACCTCCCGTAACTCCAAGTCCAGGGACTTCAGCAGCCTCTCCTGTCCCTCTTGGGTACCTGCACATACGCGATAGACATCACATCAATATACACACATACACATAAATAAAAATTAAAAAATACAAATTGCATGGGAATTTTTTTCTGGGATGTAACAGAGGCAGAGAGCTTGCCTAGCTCTGGTCCTGGGTTCAGTTGCTGCGCTGCAGACAAAGAGGGAAAATAAAAACACAGAAGAAAACTTTTGCCCCAGAATTACCTCCATCCTCCTTTAAATTTCCATTCTCTCATCTTCCTCCTCCTCCCAAACTCTTCTCCATACCTTTCCCCATCACCTATGGAACTTTCCACACCTAAGCCTGAGAGGTTCAGGGGCTACTTTGGAGCCATCCTTTTCTTCTTTCCATCTCTACGTGATGTACAAAGGTCTAGCTTGACCCTGGCCAGGAACCACTGAGGCACCTTCCTCTGCCAGACAGAAGTTAGTTCCTTCTCAACAGCTCAGCTTTGACCCTGGCAGTCAGCCCACAAGCTGGCACTCTGGCCCTGCTCATTTTCTCCCTGCCCTGCACACACCATACCCCTTTCCGTTCTAATTTATTTTGTGTATGAGTGTGTGTGCGTGGGTGCCATGTGTGTGTGTGGTATATGGTATGTGTGTGTGTGTGCATGTATAGTGTATGCAGATGGTGTGATATGTATGCATGTATAGTGTGTGTGTGTGTGTGTATGATGTGGTGTGGTGCGTGTGTGGTGCATATGTGAGTGTATGTGTGTGGGGTATAATGGTTTGTGTTTGTGAGCACACGCATGTGTTTGTGTGTGTGTGCAGGAGTCAATTCTCTCCTGCCATGTGGATGCTGGGGATTCAAACTCTGGTCATCAGGCTTGGCAGCAAGCACGTCTTAAGACATGTCTCAGGACAGTGGTGACACACGCCTTTAATCCAAGCACTGGGGAGGCAAAGGCAGGAGGCTCTATGTGAGTTCAAAGCCAGCCTCGTCAACATAGTGAGTTTCAAGACAGCTAGACCTGTATAGAGAGACCCTGTCTCAAACCGAACAGCACCTAACTCTCATTTGACAAGACCCAGCATTATTTCCTTTGGGGTGTCAGGGATGGAACCCAGAACACAGAGCATCTAGGGGAGGACACTGCTCCTGAGCCACGCCTACAGTATAAATCAGCTCACAGCACAAATCTTACTTCCGTCATGGAAACTCTTTCCTAGTGTGGTCATCTGTCCCCATCCTTCCCCTGACAGTTGGATGGTGTTCCCTCCCTCCTGGCAGCATAGGCAAGCATGCCAGGCTCTCAGTAGAGAGCCAGCAGTCCTGTGTGGTCCTGCCGTCACATGGAAAACAGACAAGGGGTCTGTTGGGAATCTCTGGGCTAAGTCATCCTTTGGGGACAGATCCTCTCTCCAGAAATGCTGGTTCATTATCAGTAGCTCAGCTGCAGCTAGCATGGGAAGGAAACAAGCATTTGCATCACTCTGGGGAGAGAGCCCAGTTTGTCTTACCCCCTTCCTGCGTGCTCACTAGGGAAGGTGACATCCCAGCCACCAAGCCATCCCAGCTTCCTCTGAGCTACCTGCCAGCATTTGGCCTCCTCCTAAGAGCACAGGGAAGGCCTGGTGGGAGCCTTTTGGGGACGTGTGACACAAAATCAAACAGCAAAGAAAAGCAACCGTCTCCCACTCCACCCTCTCTACTCTTCAAAGATAACTTCTGACGGTTTACTCCCAAAACCATAATTAGATTTTTTTTTTAAAACAATGATTTCCTAATGGGTCTCTACTGTGAAGAAAATAGCATTAACTACTTTCCCTCACTTGGCACCCCATCTTTCTTCTGATCTATTTACTTGTTGATTGATGATTGATTGATTCCAAGGCTTGATCCCAGCCAGCCCTATATACATTCTAGACAAGGATTGTACCACTGAGCTACTGACTAATGCTACTTAAAGACAGCCCCAAACTTCCCTGTTCTAGAGCATTTCTTCATCCTCACTTCCTCCTTGAAAACTCTCCCCAGGAAATTAACCACTGGTATAATTTTTGTAACTATTCTTTCAGACATATTTTGACATAAATTAATTTTTTTTTCTTTCTCGTTTTTCAAAACAGGGTAGAAGTCACTATGTAGCCCAGGTTGGCTACAAACTTTCAGTAATCTTCTTGCCACAGCCTTTTGGAATGCTGGTAATCACTCACAGGCATAAATGTGTGTGTGTGTGTGTGTGTGTGTGTGTACATAGATTGAAATCAAGTTGCGCATATTTTACCGCTTGTTTTCTTCATTTACCTGACCATAGGTCTTGGTTACGCTGCCACCATCCCTGCTGTCACCCCGCCCCAACTATTGCATTCTTTGGGGGTGAGGGTCAGGTTCCATGTAGCCGAGGCTGAGCTCAGCCTCAGGGTCCCTGCCCCCACCTCTTGAGTACTGGGATGCTAGGCTATCACATTCTTTCTAAGGCTGAGTAATGACTTGAAGCACAGAAGCATTGCTCTGATGAACTTCTAGATTTTTCTCCCCCACACTACAAACAACAGCACAATGAAAACTGTCCACCTGTACAAGAAAAGGACAGCTACTGGGCACTGAGTAGAAGGGCGTGCAGACTTCCCGGCTCTGCCGGAGTCTTAAAGATCACCCTCATTAAAGGCCCGCTTAAGTGTTTGGTGATGAGAGTTCTCTACAGTCTCATCTCTCAGTTAAACACCTGCATTTGGGCCCGTCTAGTGTGTGGCTGGAATGAGAGGGATCAGGTAGCCGTGCCTCTGTCTTGCATTCCTCTGATTATCGGTGCAATTGAACAACTCTCCAATGTTTATTGCCACTCAGATTCCCCAGCACAACACATGCCCCTTTTTCTTCCTTTCTTGACAGAGCCCTGCTATAAGCCTCAGTCGACGTGCCCAGGCTCACAGCAGCATCAGTGATTCTGTACACTAAGTGAGCAGGGCTTAAAAGAAGGGAAGTGATGGGCTAGAGAGGTGACTCAGTGGTTAAGAGCACTTACTGCTCTTGCAGAGAGGACCCATGTTTGGTTCCCAGCACCCAACAGTGGCACACAACTGGCTGTTAACTCCAATTCCGGGGGTTCTGACACCCCCTTCTGGCCTCCGAGGGCACTGCACACATGTGGTGGTGTAAATGCACTCAGGCAAAACATTCATAGATATACATAACTCACAAAAAGGAAAAAGAAATAACTGAGACCCAGGGCAGGGATGCTAGCTTCTTCCCACTCCATCAGCGCTTATTTCTGAGGGTCCCAGTAGCTGCACACCATAGATTCTTCAACCACACTGCCCAGCTGGTGTCCAGACCACCTCATGAGTCAGGTGACCATGGGCGGCTTATGCTACCTTCCCTCCACATCTAGAGGAGGAGGAGGATTAATGGCCTATGTAGGTGTTGGTTTTCACATTTCTTTGCAACAATGGAGATGAACCAGGGGTCTTGTGTCTCACCACGCAGCTCTGGCTAGCCCAGGAATTGCTATGGAACTCTGGTTGGCTTTGAACTCTTAGAGATCTGCCTGCCTGTGCCTCCTACATGCTGGGATTAAAGTTGTGTGTTACCACACCAGTCTCTGCACCACAGACATTTTGTTTTTGGAGACAGAGTTATAGGCGTGTGCCACTACTGCCTGGTGCTGGGCTACTGTTTTTTAAGTTGAATTTTTCTCTTAAAATTTTTCTCTTAAAAAGCAAGATGGTTCAGTGGGTAAAGGTACTTGCTGATAAGTCTGACATCTGAGTTTCATCTCTAAGACCTTCATGTTTAATGCACAGAACCAACATCCAAACACTGTCCTTTCCCTTGACACTTGGGCCATAGTTCTCTCTCTCTCTCTCTCTCTATCTCTCTCTCTCTCTCTTTCTCTCTCTCTCTCTCTCTCTCTCTCTCTCTCTCTCTCTCTCTCTCTCTCTCTCCCACACACACACACAGTTCCCTTTTGGCCTCAACAGTGAAGGAGCAGTCCTGAGAGTTCCTGCTTAGTAAAATTTCCGAGCTGCCAGAGGGTAGAGGATTCTAAGTGATGGTGGCATCTCTTGATGTCGATACCATACCACAACCAGTGTGGAGGAAGGAGGAGGAAGAAGAGGAAGAGGAAGAGAAACATACCCAGAGCTCCCTGGGACAGACAGTGGGCACCACTATGCTTGGAGCCCTGGTCCTGGAGGTTTGCATCATCTCGGGTTTGCTTGTGCAGAACCCTGTAAGAGATGAGGTCCTCCCATGCAATGAAACTGAGGTTCAGAGAACAAAGAAGCCCTCCACATCTGGGGCTTGCCATTTGCCTCTTGAGTTAGAAGAATTTGAAATTGAAGCAACCATTTCTTCCCTAACTTTCCAGGATGAAGCTGGAATTTGCCTGCCCCATCCTTCACCTTGATTTCTCTGACAGCCCCTCTCCCAACACCTTCATACAAGTTACTTACTGTTGATTAAAACGAAAATAAATGAGCTAATGGTGAAACTTTATTGTATATTGTATAAGCTATATTGTATAAAAGCAGGTTTAAGGAAGCAGCACTGGAGAAGGAGGGGAGGGAAGGGGGAGAAGGGCTCACAGAGAGAAAGAGGGGCAAAGAGGAAAGACACAAAATGAGAGAGTAGAGGAGAAGAGGGGGTGTGAGGGGAGAGGAAGGCAGGGGGAAGGGGAAGGGAGGGACAGGCGAAAGGGCCTGGAGGAACCAAGATGTCTGGATTGCATAGTGAAGGGCCTTCTGGGAGAGGGGAAGCCCTGCCCCTAGGGTAGAGGGCTGGTAGTGCCAGCCACACCCTACAGCAGGTAGGGACTTAACAACTGTAAAGCACTGCAAATAAATGAGCAAAAGCCATAGATCCCATAAGTGGGGACGGGGGGGTGAAGGGAGAAGCAGCTTGTGGTTTTATTACATACAAATAAAATGTACTGTGCACCTGGCATTGAGATTGGGGACTCTGATGGTCATCTGGCCCACTCTTTCCCTGCGGGTCTTGGAGGAAACACTGTGCATGATCTCAGCACGGTAAGGTTTGTTGCACTTCAGGGGCGCATCAAGCTCCTTGAGCTTGTGGTCCAGGAACTTCCGGAAGCCACTGGGCGGAGTGTGCCATTTTTAATTTTTCTTTTCTTTTTTTTAAACAGTGAATTTATTTTATTTCGGTTTATTTACGTTACATCCCAAGGGTATCCCCTCCCCCTTCTCCTCCCAGTCCCCCCATTGTCCTCTCCTTCCCTTCTCCTCTCCCCTTCCACCTATAAAAAGGGACCCCCTTCCTCTGTATCAATCCTCCCCAGCACATCAAGTCACATCAGGACTGAGCATATCCTCATCCCCTGAGGCCAGGAAAGGCAGTGCTGCCAGGGGGAAGTGATCCAAAAGCAGGCAGTAGAGTCCATGTTAGAAACAGGCCCCCCACACTTGCCAGATGCCCCATATGAAAACCAAGCCACCCATCAGCCACATATGTGACTAGGTCCAGACCATATGCACAACCATGGAGGCTCCTTAGTTGATCTCAGTCTCTGTAGGCCCCCATGGGACTGTGTTGCCTGTTTCTGTTGGTCTTGTGAGGTCCCTGTCCCCTCCAGGTCCTTCCATCTTTCCTCCAACATTTCACAGGACCCCTGGAGCCCCGCCCCATGCTTGGCCGCAAGTTCCAGCATCTGCCTCGATCTGCTGCTGGCTAGAGCCTCCCAGAGTCAAGTTAGACTCCTGTCTGCAAGCATAGCAGAGCATCACTAACAGTGTCAGGGTCTGGCCCTCTGCTGTGGGTGGGTCTCAGGTTGGGCCAATGATTGGTTGGACTTCCCCTCAATCTCTGTTCCCTCTTTATCCCTGCACTTCTTGGAGGCAGGGTAATCTTTGGATCAAAGGTTTTGTCAGTGGGTTGTTGTGCCCCTTCTGCTTGGACCTGTCTGTGCACCTGAGTGCAGGTGCTCACGGAGGCCCGAGGTGTTGGAACCCCTGACCTGGGTGCTAAGAATAGGACCTGGGTCATCTAGAAGAGCAGTGTGCTCCTGCCCTGCTTAATTTTCATGTCCCACAACCAGTGATAGGCATCAGGATCTGGCCCTTGGACCTTCTCCACACTGTTATTGAAACCTCTGCGTTTCCGCCAGTTGCACTTAAATTTGACGTATGAGTCTGACTGGCACTAGGTGACAATCTTAGGCCTCACCAGAGGTCTGAGGGCTGTGACGGCAAGAGCAGCTTTTGTAGCAGGCCCAGAGCTGTCCCCACCCAGGTGCTGATTGACAGTCCCACACAGAGGCCAAGGCTACTCATCCAAAGACCGAGCCACACCGAGGCCTTGGAGGAGCAACGGAGACTCACCCAAGGTTTTTCACAATAACACAAAAATAAGACACCAAGGGGACCCACTCAACACATCCTCAGATCCACCCAGCTGGAAACAAAACCAAACAAAACCCCAGCAAATGGTTAGCGTGGTGTGTTTGTCACAGAGAGGGTTAATAGTGTGCGGACTGTTGAGCGCGCCTAGGAGCGATTTATTCATGACCCATAGAAAGAAAACAAGTGGAATCAGAGAAGCCAAGAGTTAAGAGAGGTCTGGGAATTAGCTCATTGGTGGAGTACTCTCGCCTAGCGTAGGTTCTAAGTTCAATTCCCAGCACCGCAAAGTTAGAGCAAACAGCCCCGGCAAGATCAGGCCAGGTCAGCTCCCTAACCACCCGCTGCCTGTGGCGGGTAGTAGGGTTGGGTGCCACAAGCTTCTAGGGAATCTAGTGCCCGGCCTTCGTACTGCACCCCTCCAACCCTCATTTCTGGGATTCCCACTGCCCTGCTTCACTTGAGACTTGGTACACAGTGCACTCTAGTGGCCACAACAAGTCATTCTAACCCGCAGATTTTTTTTTTTGTTTTATTTATTTATTTATTTATTTTTTTTTCTGAAATGGCGTTTCTCTGTGTAGCCTTGGCTGTCCTGGAACTCGATTTATAGAACAGGCTGGCCCTGTACTCCTAGAGATCACCTGCCTCTTCCTCCCTGAGTGCTAGAATTACAGGCGTGTGCCACCGCATCGGGCTCACAGGATTTTTTTTTTTTTTTTTTTTTTGCTTAGTGTTTCTGAGACTGTCCCTTAACTCCCTCTGTAGACCAGGAACTCAGAGATCCACCTGTCTCTGCCTCCCAAGTGCTGAGACAAAAGGCATGAGTAGTGTATTTGAGACAGGATCTTACTTGTGGCCTTGTCTGGCCTCAAATTCTCTGCCTCACCGCCCCCCCTCCTCTTGCTGGCCCTGCTGGCGCATGCCACTGTGCCTAGAAACGTTCTCCAGGGCTGGTAGTGAACAGCAGCCTTTCTGTAGACCTGCTGTGTGTGCCTGCTCTCCTCTTCAGTTGGCTTGCATTTGGTAAGAGTCCCAGCCATTTTTCTCAACAACCTTCAAGGGGACACATGCCCATGGGAGGTTTCCAAGTGAGGGTACAGTCCTCAGCTATGCTGAAGATGGTGAACATTTGGAATTGTTTGTTGTTTCATAGAACACATCATTACAATATCGCATTAATTCAGTCAACAAATACAGTACAGAACTTTTTATGTACCAGCCACTAACAAAATAGAACTCTGTACTCATGCAGTGATCTCCGTGTGGGAGAGGCCCATTCTCCTTACATAAAACAGAGAGAGATATGCACTTCAAATCAAGAGGCAATGGCGACATGTCTGTGAACAAGCATCTGAGGAAAAATGTGTCCCAAGCGGGAACCAGTCAGAGCTGAGCTGTGGTGGCAGAACAGCTCTGGTTTGTTTAAAGAACAGCCCAGAAGTTACTGCAGCTGAGGCACAGCGAAAATGAGGTCAGACGGGAGAGGAGTCAGGCTGCAGAGACTGGAGGCCGCAGCCGGCATGTGGGCTGCACTCAGGGAGGTGGGAACTCCAGCAGGGAGTGCTGGGGACTGACCTGGGTGTGCATTCTCAAGAGTTCCGCAGCTTGGAAGCAGATGCGGGGAGCCAACTCCACCACAGAACCTGCCGCCTCCTCTCCCTGAGATCCACGGCTGGAAACATGGGAGGTGTCCTGAGATGACCTTCAAGCCGAGATGTGACACGCCTCCCCAGACTGCAGCATTCCTGGTCGAGCACCGACGAAGTGGGCCAGTGAGCCACCTGGCAAGCCCAGAGGTTTCCAGCAGGCCCAGTGCCGTAGCAGCGACTGCACTGCCAAGACGTGTCTGTCTGCATCTCCCATTACTTCATACTTTTCCCATTTCAAGCTTCGTCCCGTTCCTCTCCGGAGAGGAGCCCGAGGCCTCATCTGTTACAGACCTAGACGCTCTCACTGCACTAGTCCCAGCTTTTCTTTGTTATTATTTAAGGCTTCTTGGGTGATTTCAAACTGTCCACCTTCCTGGCCCCCAGGTGCTAGGACTACAGTGTGTACCGCCATGTCACGTTTCTGCTAGACATTGGCACTCCAGTCCTAAAGAGAAACTGACGCCACAGGCAATTCGCCAAAGAAGCTCACCCAGCCCTGCTCTGGCAAGGCCAAGACCTCATCTCACAGGCCACAGCTTCCGCACGTTTTTGCCCTGTCAATTCAGCGCTCAAGTCTGTGGAAGAGCGGATTCCACACTGAAACACACACCATTTAACCAGCAGGGTTCCCTCCCTGTGGGGACACCTCGGAGACCCGGTTCCCCTCAAGCTGGTTTGGGTTCTGTATCTAAAAGGAACTTGCTTTTAGTATTTGAAATTGAAGAACTGAGACATCGGACCCATGGCGGGAACTGGTATCTTGGGAGTCTGACAGAGCCGTCCAGCAGAAAGGCACTGCACACAAACCACGCCTTCCATGGGGCAAGGACAATCAGAGCGATCATCTCTTCTCACTGGTAAAAGGCCCACATGCCTGTGAGCTGCCCAAGGGCGGCCCACACTCCCATCCTAACTAAGATAGGGCAGAGATAGAGCTCTGGCAACCTGAAGACCAGCCAGGTCATTAGGAAAGGTCACTCACTGGCCCAGCAACCTGCTGTGGCAACAGAAATTCTTCAGGTATGGCTGCCCAACTGACCTGCTATAGAGCAAAGAACTTTAATCTCACAGAGCATACAATATCTAAAGGTCTGCACCCAACATTTTTTTGCTGGGGTTGGGGGAAGGCAGGAATGTCTTGAAATAGGGTCTTGCTATGTTGCCAAGGCTGACCTCCAACTTGTGAGATCAAGCAATCCTACCTTGGCCCTTCAGTACCTGGTACTGAAAAGTGCAAGTCCTTTCAAATGTCCTCTCAAAGTCTGAATAGATACCTACGTGGTATGTGTCTCAGGGTTTCTGTTGCTGTGATGCAACATCATGACCAAAAAGCAAAAACAAAACAAAAAAGCAAGTTGGGGAGAAAAGGGCTTATTCACATTGCAGACAATGAAGGTCAGGACAGGAACTCAGCCAGGGCAGGGTCCTGGAGACAGGAGCTGGTGTAGAGGCCATGGAGGGTGCAGCTATGGCTGGTTCAGCCTGCTTTCTTATAGAACCCAGGACAAGCCCAGGGATGGCACCACCCACCATGGGCTGGGCCCTCTCCCCTGTGATCACTAATTGAGAAAATGCCTTACAGCTGGATCTCATGGAAGCATTTCCTCAGCTAAGGCTCCTTCCTCTCCCATGACTCCAGCTTGTGTCAAGGTGACATAAAACCAGCCAATACAGTATGAGAGGGTTCAGGTACCCACACTAGAAAAACGACCCTCCCTAAACAACAGAAAACTCTCTTTCCCGCTGTGAGCACGAGTGAGCCATGGTATCTAGGCTGCTTCTCCAGAACCACCCTCTGGAAACTCCACATGTACGAACAGGGGGGGGCCTGAGGCTCCCACACCCCTCTACCAGGCAGCTTTGCCTTGGGGACCCTTAGCAGCTTGATTAGATCATAGAAAGCGGACAACCCTGGGGCAGAAATGTTTGGGTAGGAGTGGGGAACAAGGACAGACTTGGTGACTCAGTCACAGGGTGGGCTAGCATGTCTGTGCCCCAGAAGAGACGTTAGGACAGGGCCGGAAAATCTAACCAATGGCATCCATAAAACTACAAAGCTCAACAAAGTCCAAGCTAAAAACAAGCAGACTACACTTAGGCACACCTGAAAACAGAGGTCCCCCGAAAAATGTTGTGACAGAAACTGTGTGACTCCCCTGACTTGTCATCAGATACAGGGACCAGATGATGATGATGATGACACTGTGAAATTGTGAAAGACGGAGAAAATCCAAAAGCACCAAATAAGAGACGTTTAAGGCAATGCAGACACGTTACGCATAAAGATCACTAAATTAACACAACCAACAATTTAGCAAACACTATAAAGTTATCCTTATCTCAAGAAAGGCAACTCCCACAGTCATAGTTGAGATTTGAGTTTTCTCTTATTTCTTTATTAAAATAAACCAGCAAAGACAGGTCATATGAATGATCCTACCAACTACTCACATAATGGGTGTGCCAGAACACACTCCCTGCCAACTCAATGGATCTTACTTTTGTTTTGTTTTTGTTTTTCCAGATAGTTTCTCTGCGTAGCCCTGGACTTACTCTGTAGACCAGACTGGTCTCAAACTCAAAGATGCACCTGTTCCGCCTCCTAAGTGCTGGGATGAAAGGCTGTGCCACTGCGCCCAGCATGGGTGTATGCTCTTTTCAACAGTGCACAGCAGTCACCGTGCCAGACCTTCTGCTGGCTCATTAGAAGGGTGCAGGGTAGTTTCTGTCCTGAGTAGTCAGTAAAAATAAGACATTTACAGAAGACACAAATATTTGCTAATTGGGCAATACACTAAAAAAATAATAAAATAAAAATCTGTAATCGGTGATCTAAGGCTTTAGGAGGTAATGACTTAATTCTCTGAAAACCAATCAATATAGATAGGGCCCTAGCTGGACTAAAAATCCCCAGTGAGAGGCCTAGAAGCAGCTGGGCTCCATCCAGGAAACCTGTACAGTTAGAGAAGTTTGTATCATAAGACAGAGGTATGAAGAACTGCCTGCAAACCTCAAACTTTGGGTTACACAAATTTCTTGAAAATATTTTACACAAATAACACAATATAAAGCCAAAGAAATTTATAAACCTCTGATAAGATAGGCGCAGTGGCTCATACCGAAGAAAGGAGGATCACTGCAAGTCCGAGACCAAAGTGAACTAAACAGTTCTTAGTCTGGGTTAGAGTGAGTCTATCTCAAAAATAGCAAAAAGAAAGAAAAATAACAAAGTTTTCTCTTCCAATAAACACCTCAAGCCCAA
Source organism: Meriones unguiculatus (assembly GCF_030254825.1). NCBI lineage: Eukaryota > Metazoa > Chordata > Mammalia > Rodentia > Muridae > Meriones > Meriones unguiculatus. Next base: position 100,088,011 of record NC_083359.1, on the reverse strand, counting down.
GTACCAATGAAAAGAGACAACTTAGAACCAAGTTATTAAAAAAATCTGCTTTTAGTATCAACAGAAACATTGGCCACAGTCCATATCAAGACAGAAAAGTGTCAAAAAACATGAGCGCTCTGAGAAAATTCATTTCTTCTTCCCTTTCGAAGGCTTGGCAAATAAAGCTGGGTCAATCTGCTCCCTTGCCAGGCCTCTGACAGAGAAGAGCCTGGCTGCGCGCTCCTGCAGGGTCCCCCCGCACTTGAGTCCAAGGGCCATCAGTTCACACTTGAGCCTCTCCAAGCCCAGCGACTCCAACTCCGCTGCAGAGTGGAACGCTGACAGATCCACCGCTTCCGGAGCAGGAGCCTGATGGGAAGAGAAAAGAATTAAGGCCGGCCCCTTCCTCTGAAGGAAGACTATAATTACCAACGCTCTATTTTCAAGGAACTGTATTACTGCACCATCACCCTGCTATTGACCTGTCATCTAGACGCCATCCCATATGCGGTTTTGATACACACAGAAAGCTAATTTCTTATCTGTGGATCTAGAAACAAACATTCAAGACAGTCACATGCATAGAATTTGACAGGCTCTTCCCTCACAGCACCCAAGATGGGGTCTCATCAGCATGTACCACTATACCTGGCATCTATTTTTGGCTTTTAAAGACAGGGTCTTGCTAAAGCTCTGGCTTCAAACGTTCAGTAATACTTCTGCCTCTGCCTCTTAAATGCTGAGATTGTCTGCCACTGTGCTTAGATGGGAACATGTTCTTTTTCTTTTCTTTTTCCTTCCTTCCTTCCTTTCTTCCTTCCTTCCTTCCTTCCTTCCTTCCTTCCTTCCTTCCTTCCTTCCTTCCTTCCTTTTTTCTTGTTTGCTTAAGATTTATTATTTATACAGTTTTCTGCCTGCATTCCAGAAGAGGATACTAGATCTTATTACAGATGGTTATGAGCCACCATATGGTTGCTGGGAATTGAACTCAGGATCTTTGGAAGAACAGTCAGTGCTCTTAACCTCTGAGCTCTCTAGCCCCAATGGTTCAGCAATTAAAAGCTAAAGGTCCCAACTAAAAGGATAAAAAGAACAGAATGAGAGACTTAGGTTTAATGACAAACTTAAAAGGAATGGGTTTTTCTCTTCCTCAGGAAAGACCTTCATATCCAGGTAACAATTACTCAATTTTGTCTCACATAAGAAAGAAAAATCTGAGTCGCAATTTAATAGTAGGAAATATAGCACAGTTCATCAACTTGAAAATACCAATATAGCCTTGTTATTGCGTGTATAAAGAAACAAACAGTGGGCTAGAGAGAAAGCTCAGTGTTAAAGAACATCTGCTGCTCTATCATGAGAACTGGAGTTTGGATATTAGCGTCAGGTGGATAATAGTCTGACTAAAGGATCAGACACCCTGTTCTGGCCTCTGTGGACACCCACATACACTTATGTATATACACACACATAGACAAGACATAGACAGACAGACACACACACACACACACACACACACATACAAATAAATGTAAGACAGGCATGGTAGCATCTATGTTTAGTCTCAGAACTCAGGAGGAAGAGGGAGGCAGATCTCTAGGCATTAGAGGCCAGCTTGGTCTACACAGTAAGTTCTAAGACAGCCAGGGCTACACAGTGAGACACTGTCTTAAAGAAGACTTTGTTTCTCTTCCCCAGGCTTCTCTTTCCTATATAAACCTGCCATTTTGGCCACACGCTCTCTTGGTCCTCGGCTCATCACTTCATCCACTTGCACTCTCGTTTCCCTCTCCCCAATACCCCCACCATGGCCCAGTTCAGCCTGGACCCTTCCAGATGCCTCTGTCCTCTCTCTCATATCTACATTAAAAACCTCATCAACCATAAAACAAACACCCCCACCCCCCAAAAAAAAAGCAATTAAAAAAAAATCCAAACCAGGCATATGAGGTCTTAGAACATGAACATGACATCAAGTACACCATCTAGTGGCAAAAGAGTGTAATTCCAGAACACAGAGGAGACAGCTTCTCATCAAGATGAAATGTTTTCCCTAAGCAGCTGTATGAAGGCACATCTTCATCTTACACACTCACTGTGCAGATCGGACACCACCTCAGCTAGAGAAGAAAGAAACCCTGCATTGGATGACTTTGTAATCACAGTGGATCACCTTGTACTCAGAGATTTAGAAGGTAAAAAGGACTACCCTGAGTTCAAGTGGCTGGACTACAGACAGGGACAGACAGAGAAAGAGACCCCATCTCAACAGAAAAGAAAGACAGGAAAGAAAGAGAAAAAAACAACTAAACTAAAAGGGGGCTAGAGATGGATGGCTCAGAGGTTAAAAGCACTGGCCGCTCTTCCAGAGGACATGGCTTTGATTCCCAGTGCCTACAAGGGAGTTCACATCATCTGTAACTGCAGTTCCATTGGATCCAATGCTCTTCGTGGATACAAGCATGCACATTTCATGCAGACATACATGCAGGCAGACTATCCACACACATAAAATAATAAAACCTGGAAAGAAATGAAAGGGATGGGTTGGTGGCATATGCCGTAATCCCAGCACTGGAGAGGTATAAAGAAGGAAGATCATCTTCACTTTGGGGCCAGCCTGGTCTACAAAGCAAGTTCCAGATCATCCAGAGCATGGACTCATGCACTCTTTCTTGTTCTGTCTCTCTCTCTCTCTCTCTCTCTCTCTCTCTCTCTCTCTCTCTCTCTCTCTGTACACACACATACACACAAACACACAGAGTTATTGTTGATAGGATTCTTTGTTGCAGCCTAGGCTGTCCTGGATCTCATTCTGTAGACCAGGCTGGCCTTAAACTCAGAGATCTGCTGCTTCTGCCTCCTGAGGGCTGGGATTAAAGGTGCACTCTACCCACGCCTAGCCATTTTTTTAAAGAGGAAAAACAAACAGAACCCCAACATACTGTGTCTCCTGAGCAGCTTCCTTCCAGGTTAGCCACAGGAACGCTTTTCCTGTCGTCTCCAGAGAGAGACATGGCAGCTCTGTCCCCACCAGTCATTACTGTCTCTTGGTCCTTTTCTGTGGGCTTGGGACTCTGTGTTTCCTTCCTTGCCAGGGTCTCTTCTGTTTCTGTGACCTTCCTCCTCTCGCTGTCCTCCTCAGAAGATGCTGCTCCCAGCTCTCTTCTTGTGCTCTCCAAAATACCCTGCCCAGGGTCAGTCACGGGGTTCTGAAGCTCTTTGGGTGATTCAGAGTGTGTGCTCAATCCCGAGCTCTGAGAACTGCCAGGACAGTCGGCTTCCGCTTCACCACCATCACTGCCATTTTCCTGAGCAGAGCAGCTCAGCCCTGAAGTACCAGGAGCCTCGTCACTATCATCATCTGAGCTTCCAGCACTGGACCCCTCGGCAGCCTCCAGTCCTTCCATGTCCAACCTGTGGGAAGCCGCAGAAAGTGACGCCATTTCCAACCTACACCTTATCTGGGTGGTGAACTGTCTAACTGTAAGAAAAGCACAGGGGGCTGGAGAGATGGCTTAGAGGTTAAGAACACTAGCTGTTCTTACAAAGGTCCTGAGTCCAATTCCCAGCAACCACATGGTGGCTCATAACCATCTATAGTGAGATCTGGTGTATAGGCAGAATGTTGTATAAATAATAAATCAATCTTTAAAAAAAAAAAAGAAAGAAAGAAAGAAAGAAAAGCACTGGCTAGCTTAAGACAGCGAGTAGATAACTTTCAGAAAAGGACATTCCAGAGGCATAAAAGGAAGTGGAAAAACACCTCAAGGGACTGCACTGTCAAGTGCCCTGGGTGCCAATCGACAAAATCTGAAGACTGACGAACTCTGGAAATTTGAGCCGCTGTCGATACTACTTAAAAAAGTGCTTATTCTAGGCCTGGGTGTGGTGGCCCATGTTGATCTGTGACCCAAGCAGAGGAAGCTGATGCAGGAGGACCCCAAGGTTGAAGAGTAGCCTGGCAGAGCAATATCCTCACACACACTCACAAGAAAATCAAAGTGGAAAAAGGAGGGAGGAGACTAGGCACTTGTACAAACAGACAAGATGGAAACATCATCCAGGTCCCCAAAGATCAACGTGGAGGAAACTGGGAAGGACTTACCAAAAGCATTTCCTTTTCTTTGCACCAGCTCCCTGGTCCCTTTTTAACTTGTTTGGCCGTTTCCGAGTCTCACTGATTTCTGCTGAAACCATCTTGCTGGAGGCAGCCTGCATACCTGAGTGAAAAATTTAAGTAGTTTCTGTCAGGATACCAAAAAAAGGAAAAAAGAAAAAGCAGCCAGGCATGGTGGCATGCCTTTAATCAGGAAGGCAGAGGCAGGCAGATCTCTGAGTTTGAGGCCAGCCTGGTCTACAAAGCAAGTTCTAGGACATCCAAGGACTACACAGAAAATCCCTGTCTCCAAAAACAAAACAAAACAAAAAGCGTAACAGCATGCAAAGTAACAAGTTTCTTTATGTTGTTTTCATACACACTTAGTTATGGCTATTCCTCACTTGAGGTATGTAAATTTCTTCATTCCAAGTTTTTATATGCTTATGAAATTAATCTCAAGTTCAAAAATATTTCAAATAAACATTATGGAATTAAATAAACACATTTGTTTGTGACAAGGTCTCACTCAGCCCAAGCGAGTCTACATAAACTGTGTAGCTGAAGATGACCTTGACCTTCTGACCCTGTCTACACTGCTCTAGTGTCTTTATTTGTCCGGTTGCTTTTGGTTTTTTGAGACAGGCTTTCTGTGTAACAGCCCTGGCTGTCCTGGAACTCACTCTGTAGACCAGGCTGGTCTCTCTGCCTGCTTCTGCCTCCCGAGTGCTGGGATTAAATCTGCACCGCAATGGCCAACTTTGACCAGTGTTTTTAAAACACCAATACGCAATTAGTAACTTGGGGCCGAAGGTCCATTTCTAACACACATTTGTCTTTCCTGTTCCAGCACAGCCCTTTGATGAAAATTCCCTTCAAGTCAACTCCACCCTTGACAGGCCCAGGACACTGAGCTGGATAAAAATATGCTGAGGTGTATACAGACTCCTAGAGACTCCCCCTAGCCCTGCACTGCACAAGAAGAGAAAAGGTGGACTAGGGAGACGGCTCAGCCATAATGGAGGAGAGAAATCATGTTCTTCCCTGGGGCCCGGAGCCAGAGAAAGCAGGAGTGAAGCCAAATGTTGCATCTGCACTGGGCACGGTGGAGGGGCTAGCCTGTGAAAGGTCTGTGCTGAGTTTTGAAGAGACGTTCCACAGCTCCCAGCACCCTCTTCCAAATGCTCCAGAGGCCCGCCATGTAGTGGAGTGGTCTTAAGCTCATGGCTCCCCCGGGGGCCTGCACAACACAGAGAAATCCTCGCTCTCACCTTTGAGGACTGAATCCTCCAGTCGCTCTGCCATTTCATGGCACTGCCTCTGGTACTCGGGGCTGGTGAAGCAGTGCGTAGGCTCTGCAAGCTTCCGCTGCAGTCTCTCCAGGCGCTTCTGCTCTTTTTCAGCCTCTCTCTCAGCTTGCTGCTTTACCCACTCAGCCATGCTGGCGAAAAACGGAGACGTAACTGAAGGGCTGCATCATGTGTCGCACAGCAGACCACACACATGAAGGTGGTCCCACACTAATGAAGCTAGAAAACTCTTGTTGCTTAATGACACTGTAGTCACAGTAGTACTTACTCACCTGTTTAATGCTAATTTATTATTAAAAAAAAAAAAACAAAAAACAAAAAAAAACAAAACAAAACAAAAAAAACCTCCAGGCATGAGTAGCATAATATACTGACATAAGCTTGCTAATAACCGTCACTGACTTAAACAGCTACTGTACTATTTACAGAAAGCAGGCAATCACAGGGGTCAAACCTTAAGCAAGTGCTCTACCACCAAACTGGACAGTTATTCTACTACCATTTCACTTATGTCCCTACCTGCCATTAAGTTTACTTATTCTAGGCCTAATGGTGCACAGATAGATCTCTGTGAGTTCGAGGCCAGCCTGGTCTACACTGAATTAAAGGACAGCTAAAGCTACAGAGGGAGACAGACGGACTCACAAAAACACAATAGACAAGCAAACAAAAATCAAGTTTATGGTGGAACTGCATGCTACGTCTTATGAAGACACATCATGTCTATCAGTCCACCAATCTCTTCATTGTACCACGTTTAATGCCCAGGCAACTAATGCTCCCTCTGTGATGCTTGCATCAGGAATTCTGTTAGCAAGGTGCTTCCCAGAACTCACCTATAGCATTTTGACTATATAAAAAAATGCTCCCTAGACAATTAATGGACTCCTAATCATACTGTGATACTTCTGCAGAAAGTGTGTCATTAAGTGCTTAATGTCACCATAGTGTAAGAGATTAACTACAAAGTGGATATCTTACGCTTTCTCATGATTGACATCTCGTAATCTCCGCCCACTGAGATCCCGGCAGGCTTCTCGATTGGTTGTCTTCTCTATCTGCGCACCAAGTGCTCGAAGCATAGACCCAAAACCTGAAGCAATATATTTGGGTTAAGTAGGTTAAGGATGGCAAGGATAGATGCAAGCTAGGATTAATGAAAACAGCCTACATTACAATACTAAAAGTAAACTCCATTCTTTCTTTTTCTAGTTGAAAAGGAGATGGACATCACCGTCTGTATCCTGGAAACAAAGGTATTGATCACTTTGATTGGCTTTGTGTCTTTTGCATTTCCCTTTGTATTTCTGAAATGCTGAACTGCACAGCACGATCAGTGAAAAGCTTTAGTCCCCACCAGAAACCCCAAGACTCCCAGGTGAAGAACTATGTGACGGGCCTTTGAGGTGGTTCACTCAGCAAAGCGCCGGCTGCATGAGCTCAAGGAACTGTGACCTGGAGCTTCAGCATCCATGCACAAGCTGGACACAGGGCACATGCTTATCAACCCGGCAACATGCCTAAATGATCGCTGGAGCTCACGAGCCAAGCTGATGAGCTCAGGGTCATTGAGAAACCCTGTGTCCACAAAGTGAAGAGTGACAGATGAAGACAACCCTTCTCAACCACAAACTCCATGCACACACTATCTCACACATCTGCACGCATACACACATGCACAGGAATACATACACCACATGTACAGGATTAGAAGGTTTATGTGAGGATGTATACAGTGGCTCACTGTAGGAAATCCCACTCCTTCCCCTTGGAGCACAAACAGGCTATAGGAGGCACACCAAATTAGCCAACTGGGTATAACAACCAACCAAAGAGGAAGCAGAGGTAGGTGGGCCGCTGTGGGTCTGAGGCCAGCCTGGGATACACTGTGAGTGCCAGATCAGACTAGCTACAGTAACCGTCTCAAGTTAGTCAACAAAGAAACAAACAAAAACTTCAAAATCATGAGGTGTGCCTGGCATACTGGCACCCTTGACCAATCTCAGCACTTGGGAAATTGAGGCAGAAAGATTGCCACAAGGTCAGGGCCAGCTTGAACTACTTACAAGCCTTGTCTTAAAGGACAAATAGTAACAGCAGTCAAGTGGTGTGCTTCCCCTGCCGACCCCTTTGGTTTTTCAAGACAGGGCTCCTCTGTGTGGCCTTCCATATCTTGTCTGCCCTGGAACTCATTCTGCAGACCAGGTTGGATGTGTTCAGAGATGCCCCTGCCTCTGCGGCATCTGAGGACATGCTGCTTTCTCATGGACACCCTTCAACAGGCAAGATGCTAGTCTGAGATGTCGCTACTCTGAAACCAAACCACATCAGGCTCTGAGGAAACTCAAGAACAGGCTTGTGCATCAGAAGAAACCTGCAGCACGCATGCTCTGTTTTCATGCTTCTACTTTCTCTGCTCTCTTTCTTCTTCTTCTTTTTTTAAGATTTATTTATTTGCTGGGTGTGGTGGGAGGCAGTGGCAGGTGGATCTGTGAGTTTGAGGCCAGCCTGGTCTACACAGAACCTTGTCTTGAAAAACCAAACAAAAAAAAAAAAAAAAAAGGAAAAAGATTTGCACATGGGTATTGCCTGCACACGGACACATGCACAACATGCTTTGCCTGGTGCCATGGGTCCCCTGGAACTGGAGTCAGACAGTTGTGAACCGGCCCTCTTGCTCTCTTCTTAACCGTACCAGTACACCCAGGACCTTACTCCACCTGGCCTGGCAAGATCTGTTTTCTAAGGTGACTTTGGGTCACCCTTAGAAGTACAACAGGAGACAAATCTTGATAAAAGTGGCAATCTGATTGTTTTAAAGCTTGCCCTTCAACAACCTACAAGAAATAATGGTTACCTTTCATCATCTAACCCTCCCTAAGTCGTGGAGCCAAGGTTCTCAAAGAGCAGCCTGGCTGGAGAAGCTGAATTACTTTGTGTTTTTTGTTTTTGTTCTTCTCAAAAAGACTACACCAAAAAAACTACCCAAAACTGAGTATAAATGATTTCACAAGGCAAAACAAGGCTAGTGTAGCAGAGACCAGCAAGTCTGCTCATTTCTAACACATGGCTCAGAACCACAGAAGCTGCCACAACGCGCCACCAGTATCACGTCCTACCTCCTTTGCCCCCACAGAGTCTGGGCTCCAAGCTGTACACAGCTCCACGTTGCACCGTGTCCCCAGCAGCGGCAAGGATGCCATTGCATTTCACAAAGAAGCATTCCACAGGGATTTCCTAGAGACAAGAGTAAGTTTTAATGCCTTCACTGGACCAGACCTAACTTTACTCTTTTGCTAATCTTTTTCCCAGTTGCTAGCTGACCCAGTCTTCCGTGCTTGGGTGCAGTTTCCTACTGCGACCTATGCACCCTTCCCCCTCGCTCAGGTCACCTGAGTAATGGGAGCAGGCTGCACAGGGCTCACATCTACTAAAGCCGAAGTCTCGCTCAAGTCTCCTGACCCTTATAAACTGGGGAAGGGGAGAAAATCAATTTAATATCAAAACTGATCCAATTGGCTTAAAACTGTCAATCATCCTGAAAGGTGTAGTGTAGGCAAAAGGTTATGGTGTAATTCAAATGCTGATTTCTGTATGCCCCATATCTAGTTGCAAGCCTTGTTCTAAGAATCGACCATCTCAATACTGTATAAGCTCTGCTCCCCATGGTCCCCTGACATGTGACTAAAGCAGCTTATAGCCAATCACTGAGCAGGGGAGAGAATAGGGCTGACTTCCTGCTACCCAAGGAAGGAGGAGTTAGAGGAGAGGAAGTGGGGGACTGAGCCAGGGGATTCAGCCATAGGCAGATGTCCAAAAGACATCAAGAAAAAGGAGCTGGAGCTAAGGAAAGCTATAAAGTGTCCTGGGATGTATGCTGGGAGGAAACCAGTTTAGCTTAGAGGGTCAAGAATAGAATAATAACTGCTCAATTCTTGTGCTGTAAAGCTTACTACTAAACAAATATAACAGAGGCTCAATCACTTAATGGCAGCTGGGTTAAGAGTGAACTAGGATAGGCAAACAATTTTATACAAATAACTATAACAATGTAGTTGGGGAGAAGGGAGAAAGCAGAAGCAAGGGTACATTTTGGGTGTTTTGTTTTGTTTTTGGAGAGGTCTGATCTCACTGTGTAGCCTAGATTATGAACTCAAACTAGCAATCTTCCAAGTGCCAAGATATCTGGCAGCATTCCACCATGCCCAGTGAGTTTAGATTTTACTCTAAATAAAACTACTGGCCTGTTAGGGTAACCATGCTTTTAACCCCAGCTCATGGAAGTCAGCAGCAGGCAGACCTCTGTGAGCTCCAGGATAGCCTGGTCTACATAGTGAACTTTAGGACAGTCAACACTACATAAAAAGAGAGGCTGTCTCAAAAAAAAAAAAAAAACCCAACCCAACCCACCCCACACACAGTTGTCAATATACCAATGTCACTTAACGCCAAGTGACTGCATAAAATCAGAGAGGGGGAAGTTATCTGAAAAAAGATCAGAAGATAAATCCTGGTAACCCCAAAGTTAGAAATCAGGGAGATGAGGCAGCAGCAAGAGACTAGAAAGGAGGAGGGTTGATAGTGCTGTAGGGGACAGTCATGGTCAACTGTGTCAAACGATGAAAACTGGAAACTCACTGCTCTTCTGTTGTTGTGATGACACCATGACCAAAAGCAACCAGGGGAGAAAAGGATTTATTTCAGCTTACACACTCCCCGGTCACAGCCCATCAGTGAGGGAAGTCAGGAAAGGAACTCAAGGCAAGAGCTGAAACAGAAACCATGGGAAAACACTGCTTTTTGACTTGATCTCTCTGGCTGCTCTGCTAGTTTTCCTATGCATCCCAGATCCACAGTAGCCTTGGCAATTAAGAAAATGATTTCCAGCCGGGAGTGGTGGCGAATGCCTGTTACCCCAGCACTCTGGGAGGAAGAGGCACACGAATCTCTGTGAGTTCAAAGTCAGCCTGGTCTACAAAGTGAGTCCAAGACAGCCCAGGCTACACAGAGAAACCCAGTTTCAAAAAAGGAAAAAAAAAAAAAAAAAAAAGGTCAGAACAAAACCAAAGGTCAAACTGGTAGAAACAATGCCCCAACTGAGATTCTATGGCTGTCAAGTTGACAGTTGATCCTAACTGTGCATAAGAAGGTAATTACTACACACAAAGAAACCCTGTCTCGAAAAAACAAAAAAAGGAAGGAAGGAAGGAAGGAAGGGAGGGAGGGAGGGAGGGAAGAGGGAGGAAAGAGGGAGGGACAGAGGGAGGGACAGAGGAAGGAAGGACGTTTTCAAGGTCTTTACAGCATGTTACCTTCAAGTGCATCCTTGGAGGTATCCATTAACTTGTATCTGCCTTTACTGGTGCCTGTTACGGCTAATCATCAGCAAGGTAAATTTTCATTCTCAGCGAGAGAGAACTTAATGGTTTAAAAAGTGTAGTGTGAACTTGAGCTCTTTTGATTGTTCCTATTTCATCAAATTGCCCTTTTGTAAGGCTCAAATGTTCTGATAACTGCTCCCATTTATTTGTCATCCAAACAACCCCATGTTTTTCTGGATGCTTACTGCGCATGTATATCACCTTTGTTAAATCTGAGGACTAAGTAACAGGGTGCTGTTTTGTTTTCAAACAGGGTTTTATGTAGTGCAGGCTGCCCCAAACTCTCTACAAAGAGGGGCTGAAAATGCCCAATCTCATCTCCACCTTCCAAGAGCTGAGATTATAGGCATACAACACCATAGCACAATTTTTTTTCTTGGTTCTTTCACAAAAAATGTTATTTCCAACACTTCTCATTGTTAAAATTCCATTGTTTAGAGCCAAGTACTCGACTGTAATCCCAGCACTAGGGAGGCAGAGGCAGGTGGAGCGCTGTGAGTTCGAGGCCAGCCCCGTTTACAAGGTGTACAAAAAAAAGCCCTGTTGAGGGAGGGGGCAAAAAAAAAAAAAATCCATTGTTTATGAATCAATTTTAAGTTTAAAAACAAATCATGAGCTGGGTAGTGGTGGCACATGCCTTTAATCCCAGCACTGGCAGGCACAGGTGGCTCTTTTGAGTTCAAGGTCAGCCTGATCTAAAAAGTGAGTTCCAGGACAGCCAGGACTACAGAGAAACTGTGTCTCAAAAAAGAAAAAGAAAAAAGAATAATAATTATTCTTCAAATATATTGAAATTCATTTATTTTGAAAAATATTTCAGTTCAAATAGTTAAAAAGATTCTTATTAAAAAAAAAAAAAAAACAAACTAGACTGCAGTATAGAAAAGAAAACAAAAGCTAGATTGGTGGTATACACCAACAATCCCAGCACTCTGGTATGCTAGAACCAGCCTAAGCTACCAGGCAAGACTTCCTTGCTCTTTTTAAAAAAAGAAAAGAACGAAGGGGAGACAGAGAGAGAGAGAGAGAGAGAGAGAAGGAAGGAAGGAAGGAAGGAAGGAAGGAAGGAAGGAAGGAAGGAAGGGAAAGAAAGAAAGAAAGAAAGAAAGAAAGAAAGAAAGAAAGAAAGAAAGAAAGAAAGAAAGAAAGATTAGAAAACACATTATTTGCAAGCACATACTGCTTCTTCGTGAACTGGCCAAGTCTCTTTAGGATTAGAATTGGCACTTCAACATTTGTTAAGCCCAATAGCAAGCAGAGAAAACTGACTTCAACAACTCAAAAAAGGTGCGGTCATAAATAAAAACCGTTCTAGACCAAATACCCAGATTAAAATTAGATTCAGGGAAGAAGTTTGGGATTTCAGTCAGCAAAAGCAAGCTTACTTGGGATTTAAAGCTCAGAACTTTAGATGCGCCTGGCCAGCGTTTCATAAATACACATGGACAAAGAGAACGGGCAAGGAGTGTGAAGAAGAGGACCAGAACACCTGTGCGTGATCGGCGCTGACCAGTGGCCAGAACCCAGTCCTTCTCTAACCGTCCTTTGGCCTGGGTCCAGCTATGACCTATTCTCTGGGTTGGAACGAATAGGGTTTTCCTGAGGGGTGCATAGAAAAGCATATTCTTATTCGTAATATGTGTGTAAGAAAGAGGAGCCTTACAGGCATAAAAGCATCACTGAAGGAGAAAAGAAACAGAACCAAAGAGCCTCCAATCACGGTGTGTAAGCGCCGGAACTGAACGTGGTTTCTCTCCTGCGACGTGGAGACAAAACAAGTAGCGCCCCAGAAGAGCAGAGGGGGGTCCCCGAATTAGCCAGAAGCACCCGAAACCGAACAATTCTCGGCCTCAAACCCCGAGACGTCCAGAGAACGGAAGCACCCACGCCCGGCCCGGCCCGGCTCTCCCCCGCACCCCCGGGAACCGCGATCCTCACCCGCTCTCGGCAGTGCCGGTGGATAACATCGCGCACGGAGCACGTCGCCGAGGCGCACGGCAGCGCCTCGCACCCGGCTCCGGGGCCGCGAACCCACGCCAGCACCGCAGCCTCCGCCATTTCGCCTGCTGGCGGCACCTCTGGCCCGCGACGACGAACGCCGGGCGACACTGCCACCCGGTCGCGTCCCGATGACGGAAGGCGCCGGCTTCCCGCGCCCCGCCCCGCCCGCTTCCACTCACCCCGCCTTTCCGGAGGGCAGTCACGTGTCCCGGCGTCACTCGAGGCGGGCGTGGGGGAGGGGACAGGAAAGGCCTGCCCGAGGCCGATAAGACCGCAGAGCGCGGGAGCGAGGCGTTGCTAGGGGCGGTTGCTAGGGCGGGGCTCGAGGGACTGGCTATAAAGGGCGCGCTCTGGGCGCGGCTGGGCGCTTTGGCTCTGAGTGATAAGGCTGCTGGCTCCGCCCAGCGCCGCAGGCCCGAGCTCGGCTGCTCGCGTTTGTGTTGCTATTTTTGGGTCTGGGAGGACTGGGGCTCGGGCGGGCCCTGCTCCCCGATGCTGCCGCGCGAAGGAGGCGGGCGCGGCGGCGGCTTCCTGCACCCGCGAGGCCTTCCACCTCCAGGGGAACGGCCCCCGGCGGTCCCCAAACCGCAGCCGCAGGCCCGCGGAGTTCCCCCTGGGTTTACGTTCGTTTCCTGGTGCTGTCATCCTCTCCGTCCTTCCGTCACGTTCGGCTCGTTCTTATTTTTGCATGTTTGCGCTCTGCGCTGGCCCCGCTTCAGCTGTGTTTTCAAAATATTTCCCAGCAAATGGGCCCTTGTGAACGGCAAGGGCGGGAGTGACGTTTTATAGTCCTGCTTCCAGAAAACCCCGCTGCAACGCTCATTCTGCACCATGGAAACACGAGCAGATTTTACAGAGAATAACTTTTAAGGTTCGGGCGCTGAGGGAGGCCCTTAATATTTAATATGCTGAGATGATGGTGCTTCTAAAATACTGAACAATTTAAAAGCTGCTAGTGAGAAGCTGGGAGGATTATCAGGAGATAACTCAGTCTCCTGAACACAGATGCTCTGGCTCACAGAAACATGTTCTCTGCTGTTGAGATGTAGCCCGGTGGAACTAATTGCTGAGAGGAAGGCACAAAAATCTTGAAATCCTTTAACTGTGAGAATGAACAAAAAATGGGATTCTAAGCCCTGTGAAGTCACAGATCTGTTGTTATCACACACAGGAGGGAAGAGGGCCTCCGTGAAGATTCCAAGAAGTGAAGAAAAATTACACAAAGTATGTCGTGCAGAGAAGCAGTATAAGTGTGGTGACCCAGAGGTCTATAGTGGCTCATCAATATAGGTGGGAAGCATGTGACTTCAATCTTTTCACAGTCCTTCCGTTAGCGTGTAGTCCTAAAGGCTTATTTATTATTTCCACCTTTTGTGACTCAGAAATGAGCATTTCCAGAGTCTGGCAGTTTCCTCCTTTGCAAGCAACCAGTTAATGGTCAGTTTCGGGTTATGTAACATTTCCTTGTCAGGATAATTTTTGTAAGCTGGAAGGTTCCAGAAAGACTTCCTGCTAACAAGAGAAGTCCACATCATTTATTACTAACATTCTATCTACTTCTCCCCAAACCGAATGTCTGAATGAATTCACTTTTTATCCCTCGGTTGTATTTAAGTCCAGATTATGAAAAAGCCCCAAGGAATGAGCAAGCCTTTGTCATTTAAAATATGAAATAATGATTATTAACTTTTCAAGGACACAGCCTTCTGAGCAGTCTTTAATCTGTTAAACCTTCACAGTGCACAGCTTACACTGTGAAGTACACAGAGTAGACTTTACGTAAATATTAGTTAGATATTTGATGGATTACTACCTAACTCTTAATTATTCCCAGTGTGCAGCTAAAGAAACATTTTCCACTAACGCAGGACATTCTGTGCTAAGAATACAGAAATCAGCTTGAATTGGTCTCTAAATTCATGTAAATAATGGGAGACACCAGAGGTTAAAGGTGTGCCCAAGAGCACACTTTATTGAGGAAAGATCTAGAAAGAACTGGTTGGCTTGGCTGCTAGTGCTATGCTGCCTTGTCCAGTGCCAGTGCTGTGCCAGTGCTGTGGGTGAGGCCGGTAAGTGAGTGTGTAAACAGAGCCACTGCTGCCACCTTCCCCATCTCTCGGTTTCAGATGGAGAAATGACAGGAAGGCACTTGATGGTTGTGACAAGTTAATGGTGGAGGGGGGCCCAGTTCCTCAATTGTCAGAGTCATGCAGCTGTGCTCCTGGGACCACAGTTGATGCTCTGGCAGATGAGCCACACTGGCTTTGTCCTGCCTGTGTTCCCAACAGAATGACTCCAGCTGTACATCTGCCTTTTGAGGGCTGGTTCGGCTGCCAGGAGCGGGATGCAAGGAGAGCATCCTGAGGCAATGTGCGCTGGTTGTTCACTGCCAGGAAATGACAGCACGAGACAGGCACTGTTTGTGTGGCAACCCATGACAGGGGCTTGACTGAGCCAAATGTCATGTTGTTCTGCAAGAGCAGGAAGCAGAGCCCGGGTGCTGGCACTTCCCACAAACAACAGCAAGGCTCCCACACCAGTGACTTTCCAGGTTGTGCCCATGTGTGACATGCCAGGCACTCTTCTGGGTTTTCAGCCATGTTCAGGCTCAGCGGGAAGGAAAAGCTATTAATATCATTTTCCTGACAAAGGACAATGGGACAAGCTGACTCCTCTAGTGCCGCAAACGCAAAACCACCGTCTCCCAAATTGGCAAGTGTTGTCTTATAGGATGGCTTCAGCCCTAGGAACAATGAGGGGGCTCCTGGGATGGAAAAACAGCATCTGGGAGAGACCCTAGGAGCCCACACCGGCGGTGGACTTGGCGGGAGGCGGAGCCTGGAGCAAGCACCAAGATGTTTGGCTGCCACGGAAAGCAAAACTCCACTCTCCTTCTCTTATTGGATAGAAAATCGGGGAAAATCAAGGGTGAGGTGGAAACAGAGGTAGAAAAGCTGTGTTTAAGCACTGATACTGGGAAAGAGAAGGCAGAACAGGAGATGGAGGGAGAGCAGCAGAGCAGCCATAAAAACTGGACCCACAGCCAAGGCTGAATCTAGAAGCGTGCCTCTTTGTGCTGCCAGCAAACGCTTCCTTCATGGTAGACTCCACAGATAAATCCTATTCCTCCCATGGCCATGAATGTCACAGAGTTGCATTATAAAAAAAAAAAAAAAAAAAAAAAAAAAAAAAAACTGTAGCCTACAGAAACATCATTGTTCTCACCAGTGCCATCAAGTGATTTGTTTCATTGAGAAATCTGAAGGCAGGCTAAGGAAGATAGCTTAGTGGATAAAGATGCTTGCAGCCAAGGTCAATCCCCGGTAGAGACCTGACGACTGCTACAAGCTGTCCTCTGACCTCCACATGCATGCCATGCCCAAGTGCATACACAGACAAACACAAATAGATGTAATTTTTTTTCTAAATAAAAAGAAATTTGAGGGTTGAGGAGTCGGCTCACTGGCTTGCCCTGGATCTCTGTGAGTTGGAGGCCAGCCTGGTTTATAGATGGAATACAGGGCAGCCAGGGCTACACAGAGAAACCGTATCAAAAAAAAAAAAAAAAAAACAAAAACAAAACTTGCCACACAAGTATAAATCCTCAAGTTTGCATTCCCTAGAGCTCACATAAATGCCAAGCAGGTATGGCAGGCTACCTGTAATCCCAGCACTCAGCAAACACCAGGGATTCCCCAGAGTCCAGGGATTAGCATTATTAGTGAGCTCTAGTTTCAGGTGAGAGACCATGCCTTAATAAATAAATAAAGGTGGAGAGGGATACAGAAAGATTCCTAAAGTCAGTATTGGATCTCCACACACACATGAACACACACATACACATGAGAAAAAACAAAAGAAATTTGAGCTAAGGGGCTGGGAATACAGCTCAGCTAGGTACAGTGCTTGCCTAGCATTCATGAAGCCTGAGCTCAAGTAACCTATAAACTTGGCACAGTGGCACAACGCTGGCACTCCAGAGGTGAGGGCAGGAACTTTAAGGCTCTCCTGGGCTACAGCGAGAGTTTGGCACCTAGCGGGATACATGACTCAAATTAGTTATTATTTAAAAAAAGAAAGGTGACCCAGGCATTGTGGACGATGGTCTGTGTGAACTCTTAGCACCGAGTGGTGGGTACCAGAGAATTAAGGTTCAGCTGAAGATGTCTTCAGTGACACATTTCTGCCAGTAAGCTCACTCATGCTCCAGCAAGGCCATGTGTCCTAATCCTTTCGAATAATGCCACTCCCTGTGAGAGCAAGGGGACCATTTTCATTCTACCACCTGCTCCTTTCTACCACCTGAGGACTAAGGTGTCACTCAACCCAAGGACATCACTCATCCTCTGATCCTCATATGCATTGTCAGTAACCACAAAGGGACGTACTGTGTAAGGACGGAAGTGTGCCTTGTCACAGCGCACCATTCAGTCAGTGCCCGGACCAGCTACACGGCCCTCCTCCAGGACTAGTGCCTCAGGCACCCTGGCCTCCAGCCTGAATGAACTCCCACCACTGTTCCTGGACCTGTGATTCAAGGGGAAAGCTCAAGCACCTAGGCTGAGTCCTGATCTTCATCAGACCAGACCCTGTACTTCAGCTATACCAAGTACAGCACTTCTCTCTCCTCCCCGGGGTTATTCACACCCTCACATCTGAGCTTTGCTAACATTCCTTCCACACCTGCCTTTCCCCAGCCTCTCCTGTCCCGCTGTGGGCTCTTAGGAGAAATTCTCCTTGTCATGTCCCTGTCTTCCTATGACACACTATAGACATTTTTAAGACAGGATCTCACTGTGTAACCATGGTTGGCCTGGAATTCTCTATGTAGACCAAGCTGGCTTCAAACTGGAATTAAAGGTGTGCTCCCCCATAACTGACACCCTTAGAGGTTTTATGGTTGGTCTCTGGTCTGTAATTTAAGGGTTTAATCCATTTGGTACTATAGATTGAGGTAAAGATTCCACACTTTTTGTTTGTTTGTTTGTTTGGTTGGTTGGTTGGTTTTGTTGCTATTGCTGCTTTTCTCAAGACATTGTTTCTCTGTGTAGCCCTGGGCATCCTGGAACTTATTCTATAGACCAGGCTGGCCTCTCCATCCACAGCCATCTTCTTTCTTTCTTCGCTGCTCTCAGATGCTACCTCTGCTGTAGATGCCATCACAGGCCCTTTCCACCGCATTCTGTTCCACTGTTCCGTTTGCAGCTAGTAGGGTGCTTCATTGCTTTAATCATTCTCTTGTTAGATTTTGTTAGCAAGAGAGTAAGCTGTTCCTTCTCGGTCATCTTTTACAAGCATTGGTGACATCTCAAAACTAGCATAGGGCTGAGGTAGGTAGCTCAGTGGCAGAGTGCTCCCTGGCTTAGTCAAGGCCCTATCTTCCATCTCCATCACTGAAAGGGAAGGATGGAGGTTAGGAGGAAATGGGGAAAGAGGAAGGGAGGAAACAGGGTAGGACCCAAATGCTACTGTGAAATAGATGAAAACACTGTATTATGTCCTCAGTGGATATGATTCAAAACAGCTCAGAGGAGGGGCCAGTGAGATAGTTCAGTGGGGAAAGGCCCTTGACACCACACTTGACAACCTAGTTTCATCTCTATGACCCTTAGGGTAGAAGAAACCCTAATGCCACAAGTTTTCCTTTGACAGCCCAACACACACACACTCTCTCTTTCTCTCTCTCTCTCACACACACAGGCAGCACACCCACAGGCATATAATAATGCTTTGTCTCAAAAGCATGATAGTAAGTAAACTGATGGCCCTTACTTCAAGAACTTACAGTTGAATCTTTCTTTCTTTCTCTCTTCCTTCCTTCCTTCCTTCCTTCCTTCCTTCCTTCCTTCCTTCTCCCTTCCTTCTTTCCTTTCTGAGACAGGATTTCAGCCTGGCCTCAAACTCACAGAGATCTACTTGCCTCTGCCTCCCCAGTGCTGGGATTAGAGGTGTGCATCACTGTACCTGGTTCGAAGTTGTATTTTAGAAGGCAGGAAAGCAACTCATAAAATGTCACTCTGTCAATCTTGAGTTGCTATAATCTTGAGTTTACCTGATATTGTAAAAAAATAAATAAATAAATAAAAAAAGCAGCTTTATTTGGGCTCACTGCTCTAATCCATGAGAGCCTACAGCTAGAGACAGTCTGCTTGCTGGCAGAATTCTGGTACAGTGAAGAGTGTTAGACAGCCAGTGATGGGGAGACCCAAGCTTTCCAGCGACACTGGCTGGTGTTTAGAGCTGACCCACTCTTGAGGTGGCTCATTAATCCATTAAGACCTCCCTCTCGACGGGTTAATCCATTCATTTAAGCAGAGCTCTAATCACCTCTGTAAAGTCCACCTTCTAGTGGCTCATAATGCAGATCACAGTTTAACCTGCGCTTCAAGGGGGGTAAACTATATCATTCCTGATCTGCCTTGCACACCTTCATTTGCTCTTGCTCCTCCAAGATTAAAAGAGGATGTGTGTCTGCTTTAGGGCTCTGGCCCTCAGCTCGGCTATGTAGACTGGCCTGCCAGGTGTTTCCCAGCTGCCAGGCTCCCCTGACTGGCTCAGGTGGGACTGCCAAGCACAGGGGAAGATTTCTTCCCTGTCAGGCAGCCAGGCATTCACATCCTTCATGTCAGCTGCCCCGGCTGCTTCAAATGGTGGGGTAAGCTCCTTGCTCTGTGACCTTCAGGGCTGAGAGGCCATGGGCTAGCAGGAGCATGATAACATAGGATGTTATCAGAGGGAAATTTTGGCTCCATCAAGAGATGAAATACAGGTAGAACACTGCAATGTTACCAGCAGGCTTTTGGGGAAGAGAGTCATTTTCAAATGAAAAATCTGGGGTGCAGAGACAAGACAAAGCCGTTTAAAAAAAAAAACAAAACAAAAACAAAAACAAGGTTCCACTTACCCTAGAGTGGCCTTGAACTTACTAAAAGTGGTCCAGGCTGACGAACTCCCAGCAATTCTTTTGCCTCCGAAGTACTGAGATTAAAGGTGTATGGCACCATGCCTGGCTGAGGATAGCAATTTATACTGATATTAAAGCACACTCATAACAGACAGAAGGACACTCCCAATTTCCTTCCTCTACTAATCTGTTTCCCTCTTGCGCCAATGGTTGTCAAATTTTAGCACCATACAGGGGTTAGGAGGGAAGCTAGGCCCACCCCCACCCACCAAGTCTCTCATTCTCCTCTTCCAAGACCAGTGTGCATTCCAGACATGTCTCCTGGTGATGCTGTGACTTGCCAGTGTTCAGGGGCTCAGAGAAGTTGTTCAAGACAGGAGCAAGAATTGTAAGAAACCCTTGAATCCCATTATTTTGGTGCTTTCTGAAGAAAAACAATAGAAATCCAGGGACTAGAGAGACAGCTCAGTCAGCAAAGTGCCTGCTAAGCACACATGAGGCTCAGTGTTCGAATCTCTAGAACCCCTAAGGAAAACAAACAAGGTCTGATGCACTGTAAGCCCTGATGCACTGTAAGAAGCCTAGCACAAGGGAGGCTGAAGCAGGCAGATCCCAGGGCTCTCTGCCAGCCGCTCCAGCCAATCAGTGAGTACTGGGTCCAGTGACACTGCCTCTCGTCTCCACTCACACCAGCATATACACTTAATTCCACACACACACACACACACGCAGCTAGAACGAGAAAGTTAATGCTCTTTTCAGTCCCAGTTACTTGTTTTTCTAAAGTGTGAGTCAGGAATCAAGGGCTGCCCACACCAACGTCCCTGTGCAGGGACCAACGACAGCTATGAGCTTCTAAGGACAAAGCGTTTCCTCAGTTGATAGTAGATTCCATTTCAGAACCTCCCCTTCCTGCCATTTCTGCTCCTTGGTGCTGTTTATGGCCCTGGCCACCATCTTCTGTAGCATCCCAGCTGCACTTGGACCTCCCCTAAATCCCCAACCATCAAAATCCAAACCAGGAGTTCACTGGCATCAGTTGGACTGCCAATCAAAGGGGGCTAGTGGAGACCCAGGGCACAAGCAGCGCACTGCAGGAAGATTCAGGGGTCAGGTCTCCGTGCTCAGTGTGGTTGTGTGAGCAAGGAGAAGACAGAGCACACTTTGTTTCCATATGGCTTCTGGAAGTTCTTAGCATCAAGGATGCTGAAGTCCTGCTGATGCGCGACAAGTCATTCCATTTTTTTTTTAAGATTTATTTATACTTATTATGTATACAGTGTTCTGCCTGCATGTACACCTGCTCGCCAGAAGAGGGCACCATATCTCATCTTAGATGGTTAAGAGCCACCTGGTGGGTGCTGGGAACTGAACTGAGGACCTTTGGAAGAGCAGCCAGCGCTCTTAACCTCTGAGTCATCTCTCCAGCCCCACAACAAGTCATTCTGTGTTAAGACTGCTCAGGGGGTTTCCTCTCAGAACCATCGGACAACAGAAAGATCTGTCCTGCTAGCCCTTAGCTACCAACCCAACACCAGACTAAACAAAACAAAAACAGCTGCACAGTGGTGGTGCATGCCTTAGGTCCTAGCACTCAGGAAGCAGAGGCAGGCATCCCTGAGTTTGAGGCCAGCTTGTTCTACATAGTGAGTTCCAGGACAGCCAAGACTACAGAATAAAACCCTGTTTCAAAAAGCAAAACAACAAACCCAGACAAAAAAAAAAGTGACTTTGTACATATATTTTTTTGTCTTTACTCTCTCTTCCTCTCCCTCTCTCCCTCCCCTCTCTAAATTTCACATTCCTTGTAATTCCTCAAATTTAGGAGGCATTCCTCAAATTCAGGGTCATCCTTAATGGCATGAGTTTGAGACCAGCCTGGACTATATGAGACCCTGTCTCAAATGCAAACAAACACAGAAGAATTTACACCTTCTAGGTTAGGGTTGGTGATGGAGTTTCTTGTGATCTTGTTGTTGTCCTTTGTGTTAAATCACAGGCTTTCTGGGTATGCCATCAGCACAGCCTGGGAATGCCTAATCTCACACAACTAGAGCTGTCCCTCAAAGAACAGAAAATGACTGGCCTGGTCTGCTGAGGGAATGAGCGTTTGGTGTGGACATTGTCTACTATGACCTGTCCTCATTCCTCAAAATGTAAGGGTGGCTTTATGATCACACCAGGCTGAAGGCCTGTCTGGCTAAGCCCTTCTTTTCTGTTTTCCTTCCTTCCCTCCCTCCCTCCTTCCTTCCTTCCTTCCCCTTTTCCTAGCTCACAGGTGAGGACAATTGATCTTTTTCCAACCCATTTGAGATACGCCCTAACAGCGTCTTATAACTTAATGCTCCATTATAACGCATGTCTGCCTGGGCCTGCAGGAGTGTTGGACTTCTTGTCTTTCTGAGAAACGTGCGCAGTCACAGCTTTGGATGCAGAGAAGACATTGTTTATGGCTAGCGAGCTGTTGCTGAAGTGGTAGAAATCCTTGTCAACCAAAACAAGGATGCAAGGCTAGAACAAAGAGAAAAGGAGAGCCAGAGTTTATTTCCAAGAACATGGAGGCTGGAGAAAACCTATGCTTAAAGGCCGAAGCAGTGTTCCTTCCTGTAAGTCACAACAGAATGTCAACTGGTCATCAGGAAAAGTGCCTGCCAACAAGCCCAATGGCCTGAGTTCAATCCATGGGACTCACATATTGAAAGGAGTTTCTCTCTGATCTTCACACACATGCTATGGCATGGACATACACACAGACGGACACACACACACCTAACAGAAATTTTAAAAAGAGGTAACTTGTATTATCCAGAAGGGGGAGGGTGAGAGGAACAGAAAGGAGGAGGGATAAGGTGGGAAGAGGGGGAGAGAGGACACTGGTATCCATAAAGCTTATAAAGATCATGACTCTTGAGCCTGTATTCTCAAACCAAAAATCACTTTAAGCTGTGATGACTTGATAGATCATTGAGCCTCTAGTCCAGGCAGGCTCAGCCTGGCTCTCACACCTGGGAGTCAGTGGTTGAGGCCCACACAGGATCCGGGATTAGGAGTCAGGCCTGATTACCATCCCCAGAGGCTAGCAACTCCCTACCAAACGACACTCCCAGCATCTCCAGCTCATGTTGTTCAGGAAGCCAAGCGTTTGTTTGCTTAGATCCTTGTTATCTCCAGCCTTATTTTCAAAATTGCTTTCCCTGAACATGGCAGTGATGGGAGGCTACCTCTCACTCACAGCTGGAGGAGTAGCCTTGGCCTCTTCCCAGTCTGCAGAACATGTGTTCCGAGCTTTGAAAGAGTCATGGGAATCTCATAATAATTCTAGACTCTCTGAATGTGCTTTCATCTGAAGATCTCAAAGACATGGGCAAACATTAATTATTCTCATGGCCAGGCTTGGAAGTAAATAGACGTTAGAACTCCAGCTGCTTCTCACTGGGTCTTCTTGGCTTGCATCTATGCACTTCAGGTTCCATCCCAGACTTTACATATAAACTGGGGATGGTGTCCAGGGCTTTCTGCATGCTGAACAGATGCTCCTCCACTGACCTTTAACCCCAGCCTCACATAACTTCCTTAAAAAGAAAATACATCTCTTTCCAGTTTGCAGGGAAATGAAATAGCCTGAGTACATAGCAATGGGTGGAAGTCTGGGCTATAGTCTGTGTTCAACATAGTCTTTGCCCTCAAGGACATTACTGTCTAGACTGAGTATGGTGCCATGTGCCTGTAATCCTGTAATCCTGTAATCCCAGAATTTGAGAGGTCAAGGCAAGAGCATCAGGAGTCTAACCTGTGCTACATAAGGAGCTTAAGAGCAATCATCTGGGGCTATATAACACCCTGTTTTGAAAACAAAAAACAAAAACAAAATAAAAAAACAAGATCTAGAGAGATGGTTCAGCGGTTAAGAGTACTTGTTCCTTCAGAGAACCCAGGTTTGGCTTTCAGCGCCACACAGCGACTCACAACCACCCCGAACTCTATCTGATGCCCTCTTCTGGCCTCTGAGGGCACCAGGCACACATAAGGTACACGTACATACATGCAGGCCAACACTAATACCCATAAAATAAAAACATATTAAAAATAAGATAGCTCAGCCAGGTGCTGTGGAGAACGCCTGTCATCCCAGCAGAGGCAGAGGCAGGTGGATCTTTGTGAGTTCAAGGACAGCTTGGTCTACAAAGCGAGTTCAGGACAGCCAAGGCAACACAGAGAAAACCTGTCTCAAAAAGCCAGAAATAAAATAACATAAAAAAAAATAAGATAACTTTCAAACAATTGAACAAGAAAGAAAACGAGAAAAGCTGTTTAGAATCCACGGAAGAGATAAAAGTATGTGCATGACAAACAACAGTATAAGCGTTGGTCCAGGGCAGAGCATGACTAGTGTGAATTGAAAGGGAACCACCGTGGGTGCTAAAATCTGTCCTTCAGATAAGTCACACGTGTCGCTTCCTCAGTGTCTGTGTGCTGTCCTTCCCTTCTGGAAAGTATTTGTGCATGCACACACAGACACTTGCAGTTCAGGGAGGAGGAGAGGTTTAGAATGGACTTTTGAAATGTGTAACCCTCCCCCTCTCTCTTCCTCCCTCCCTCCCCGTTTTTTCCTTCTTCCCTCCCTCCTTCCCACTGTCTCTCCCTCTTCCCCTCCCTCCGTCCCTCCCTCCCTCCGTCCCTTCTTCCCTCCCTCCCTTGCTTCCTCTTCCTTCTTTCTATCCCTCTTTCTCTATTTCATAAGAGGGATAAGTCATAAGCTAAGCCCTCTGGGCTTTCTCTTTCCCCGAAGCCCAATGCACCCCTCCACTGTTCAGCTGCTTGCCTCCTGCACCGCTGACTTTGTTGTCTCTCTAGGATCCTGACTGGATCATGCATGGCTTTCTCTCTTCCTCTCTGCTGTCTCCTTCCTCTGGCCAGCATGGTGACTGAAGTTTTTAAAAACTTTTTATCATGCAAAAAAAAAAAAAAAAATTAAAACATACAAAAACAGGAAGAGTAGAACAATAAACCTTTGTATATGCTCATCTGGAAATTAACATGTAAGGTTTTATTTATTTATTTTTTTGTTTTGTTTTGGTTTTGTGTTTTAGACATGGTTTTTCTGTGTAGCCCAGGCTATCCTGGAACTCGCTTTGTAGAGCAGGTTGTCTTTGAACTCACAAGGGATCTGCCTGTCTCTGCCTCTGGAATGCTGGGATTAAAGGTGTGCACCACTAAGCCAGGTCCTTAACAAGATTTTACAGCACTCTTCCTTGCTACTCTAGCTAGCTACTACACCCAGCTACTGAATTGTTTCTATAGCATTATACACTACTCTAATTCACTCCTACATATTATGGAGCACCCTACCCCCACCCCATAACTGGCTTGGAAATTGATATGTAGACCAGGCTGGCCTTAAATTCAGAAATCTGACTTCTGCCTCTAGAGAGCTAGGATTAAAGGCACGTGTCATGACACCCAGTTAACTATTATGTAGTCCTTAAACATATATGAGGGTTTGTTTTTTTTTTTCTTTTCTGGGACAGGGCCTCATATAGCCCAGGCAGGCCTCCAACTCAGTACCCAGGTGAGGATAAAGTTTAATTTTTTTATCTTCTTGCCTCTACCTTCTGAGTGCTGGGATTATAGGCGTGTATGCTGTGCCTGATTTTATGCAGTGTTAGACACTAAACCCAAAGCTTCATGCATGCTAGGCCCTCCGCCAACTGAACTACATGTATCCCCAGACCCTCTTGGTACTTCTCCTCCTAAATTTCATGTATATGCGTGTTCTGCCTTCATGCATGTCTGTGTGCCACCTGTGCACAGCGCCCATAGAGGCCAGAAGAGGGTATCTGATCACTTGGAACTGGAGTTACAGGTGGGAGTATTGGGTGCTGGGAATGAACCCAGGTCCTCTAGAAGAGCAGCCAGTCACTGAGCCATCTCTACCTCCCTTCCCTCCTCTCCTCTTCCTGCCCTCCTCCTTCCTTTCTACCTCCTCCTCTTCTTCTTTGAAAGAGTATTTTTATGTAGCAAATACAGCCTCAAACTGTTTTTTAGAAAGATTTTATTATTTTTAACCATGCCCGTGTCTATGTGTGGTGCACGTGAGCTACGAAGAGGCCAAAGGTTTTGGGCCTACTACCTCCCACCCTGCCCCAGCTAGAAATAATGGGCAATTGTGAACCACCTGATGTGGATACTAGGCCTGGAACCCAGGTCCTCTGCATGAGCAGTTCAGATGGCACCGAGCCATCTCTCCATCCCCCTGTAATTGTCTCCCAGCCTCAGTCTCCTAAATTCTGGGATTCCAGGTGTGTACCATTGAGTCTGGCTTTCACTGTTTTCAGACCACAGTTGATAAGATCTATAGATTCAGAATCCATTGACTTAGAAGGCCAATCATGTATGCAATCCAGAAAAAGCACTGAAAGAATTAAACTTAAATTCACTTTCCCAGTGTATCTGATTAACTGTCTTCTTAAGATTTCAAGAATAAGATGGCTTATTGGGGAAAGGCACTCTCCATCAATGCTGACAACTTGAGTCACATCACCAGAACTCACATCCTAGAAAGGGAGGACCAAGGCTCACAGACTGTCCTCTGACTTCCACATAGATCTACTGCATTTGGCATGCGTGTCTTCCCCTAGCCCCACACAAAAAATGAAAAATTCTCAGAAACTCAATATTTAGGACATTGGGTCAACTACCTTCTTCTTGAAAAGAATTATTGTTGTTGTTTTAAATATGGAACAATTCACAAACATGTGTATCATCCCTGCATGCTGATCTTCTCTGTGTCATTGTGATCTTCCTGCTGCTGCCTCTCAAATGCTAGAATTACAGGTTTGTACCACAAGTAGAACTAATATACATTGTTCTTTTCATTAGTCTCTAAAAACTACATAGCAACCAACATCGGCATGACACTTACATTGTATTGATATTCACATTAATCTAGAAATAATTTAAGTACACGAGAAGACAGTGGTAGGTTATATTCAAATATCACATTATTTTGCATGAGGGACCTGGTCAGCTACAGATTCTGGCATCCCAAGAGATCCCATAACAAATCCCTTGTGGACACTGAGAGAAGACTGTGCATGTTTGTATATACACACAAACATACATACATATATTCTGTTACATTTGACTTGTCATGTGTAAAATATAAGCTTTGGCATGTGTAATGAATTTCATTAGTACATATACGTGTATAATCTACTCTTACAATAATCATTTTTGTTGGAAGATGTAACAAAATGAAAAGTAAATTTAGGGCAAACTAAAATGTACTAGCTTTCAGCATGTGATACAAAGGCTATGGATTTTAATTATTTTAGCCATCTGCAGGAGAAAAGGTCTTTTTCTCTTGTTCTTATCACCTCTTCTTCATTTCTTCCCTGTTCTCTGTAAGCCATTTCTCAAATGTGCCTATTGATGCTATTTAACTTAGGCTGATGAACTGGAAGTCGTAGATTCCATTGAAGATAAGAACAATTCCAAAAATAGTTGTCTGTCTCTGTTTTCTGTTCTCCCAGTAACAAAGCTCCTGGCCTTTAATTACAGCTTGAGACAGTGTGTTGAAATATTTATTCTCTGAGTAATGACTGGATTTTCATTTGCTAATTGGCACCTGTGTGTTTAGCTCCTTTGCCGATACCCAAATCTGAGAATGAGAAGATGGGGGCTCTATGTAGAACAGTTCTGATACCTGCCTCCTTAGCTCCAGGGTAGCAAGATTACAAGTGTGTTACAAAAGGACAAATACTAGATAGACAGACAGATAGATAGATAGATAGATAGATCCTTAAATTCCACACATTTAATGCTTGACCAACAATCTGTTACGGCTTACAAGTCAAACCACAAGTTCACGTGTGATCTCCAGCACACAGTGAATCTAACTGTAGCTCCGAAGAAGCCCTTGGTCTTGGGAACACGCCTTAGCTATTCTGAAATGGAATGTCAGGTCCTTGGGAGCAGTTCCCAGGAGATAACGCTCCACCCACATCGGGTGACTGGGAGAGTAGGTTAGATGGAGAGATTACCAGCCGGAGCTCTCGTGGGGAATCCACAGAAGTATTATTTGGGCACCCCTTCTCCCATTGTCATTAGCTCCCTGTTGTTTGAAACAAGACACTACCTTTCATTTGCAACACGCATCTTTGGGGAATCCAGGAAACACACTGTGGTGTTAGGCCCTATGAATGCCGTTCCCTAGACAATGCTCACTCTCTTTGGTCCCTTTGGTAGTGTTTATCCAGCCTGTAGTTGAAAGTGGAGCAAGAGGCAGACTTAAAAAGAGCCCAGCTGTTGTTACAAGGGGCCACATCAGGGATGCTGACAGGCTCCGTAGGCCACTGCACAGAATCTCTCCTTTCGATGTGGAGAGGGATTAGAGTGGATGTGGGAAACAGGCTGTATGTCTAACAGTAGTATCTTGGGGCTTGAACAGGAATTCAGGATGCAATCAGTCAGAAGCGCTGATCTCCGTATTCACCCGGAGACCATGGCATCCATCCATCGTCCTCTGCGAGGAAGACTGCACTCCTTTTCGCGAATGAAGAACACCGCACTGGTCTAATATTGGAGCCCTTCAAAGTGATACAGTGAGTGCCTAAAGCAGGCCACGCCCCAAAACTGAGCGCTGGAAGCTTACTCATGAAGATCCAAACAAAGCCAAGTCTCCTGGGCAGGGCTCATCAGCCCCGAGGACTGCGGGGGCTGGAGGTTGTGTTGACTAGTGTGGCTGCCCAGAGCTAGTCTCATCTTAGTCATTCCCAGGCACAAGCTAGAGCAGGGCCTACACACACCACTGTCCTTTCTCCTACAGCTCCCAGCAGATGGAAAGAGGTTTCGTTCCTTCTTAGGCCCGGATGCAACCGCTGTGAAACTTACTCAGCCTTGGTAACAGCTGATGGGAAAGGGAGGAAAGCGCTGTAGAGACCTCGCCATTGTCACACCGTTCGTTCGGTGCTGATGGCTCTGGGGCATTCTGAGACTCTTCACCCAAAGCCCCACTTAAGTCCCATGACAACCCTGGCTGTGGCTCAACTGGACCGGAAGTGGGCTGGAAGTGCAGGCAGGAAACAGGCAGGAAGTACACTAAAAGTAGAACACACACAGCCATGGGTGTCCAGGACCAGGTGAGTGCTGGAGGCTGAGGTCCCTGCTCACCTCAGCTGTACCTCCAGCACTGGCTCCGATGCTTCTGGCGCATTATGGGCTTTTGCTGGCCATTGCTGGCAGATCTACTCTGGTACTTGAGGGAAAATGAAAGAAGACTTCTCAAACACCTATGTCATTTAGGGGCCTTAAACTCCTCTACCTCCCTCCCTCCCTTCCCCAGACTTAGGTAGGAGATTAGCAGGAAAAGGCGCTGTAGACCTCTTTTATCTACTTCCCACTGATTGGGGTTTTTCTTGCTGTTTTCTCTACAGCGAGACAAAATGAAGCTTCCTTTGCATCCCTCCTAAATCTACCCCACTCCTTAGGAACGAGATATTTTTGCTGAGAAGAAAGCTAAGTGTCTGAAATACAAACTGCTAACAGCTGACTTGGGGAACTGTAGGGGTAGAAGTGCCTCCTCCAGAGCAGAAAGGCAGTGCTTATTCACCCCACCAGGGTCATACTGAGAGCCTGCTCCTGACAAGCATCATGGCAGCTGCCTATACAAGAATGAGAAAACACACTGCCAGCTAATTTGTTTTTCTTTTGCTGTAATAAAACATTGTCTGACAAAAAGCAACACGGGAAGGAAAGGGTTCTTTTGGCTTACATTTCTAGGTTACAATCCATCATTAAGTCAGGGCAGAAACTCAAGGTAAAAGACTGAAGGAGGAAAGCAGAGAGGAATGCTGTTCACTATGTTCTTCTAGGGCCCAGGCTCACATGCCTAAGGATGGTGCTGCTCCCAATAGGCCGGGCCCTACCACATCAGCCATCAAACAAGAGGATCTCCTATAGACAAGGCCACAGACCAGTCTGATGTGTGCAAACCTTCAGCTTGACACTCTTAGATGATGCTGTGCTGGGTCCACCTGACAGCTGAAGCTAACCAGGGCACCCCGGTCCTGTCCTCACAATCAAGTAGGGAGAAACATCGATCAAATAATAACAAGTGATTTTATGGTGCAAGGCCAATTTATGAAATTTAAAAACAACAGAAACACAACCGTTAGGCTTTTTGTTTTGACTTCCTACTGGTGGTGCTGGGTGCCAGGGGGTGGTACATGCTAGACAAGTGCTCTACCACTGATCTACAGCCACAGTGCTGTGCATCGTGAGACCCTGCCTCAGTAAACTTACAGAACAAAGTATTGTGCATACTGTTGCTTTATCTATTTTACTTGGTTTCTTACTGCTTCAGCCTCTCTTCCAACTCCTTGACCCTTGGCAGGAGAGAAAGAAGGTTAGAGGGAAAAGGCAGCATAGATCTGGTTAGACTACTTCCTGCTGGTTAGGGTCACTGGCTATCTAGCAGTCCATGGAACTAGCAGCCTTCCTCCCCTTCCTCCCTTTCTTCCCCCTCCTCCCCCTTCTCCCTCTCTCTTCTCTATGTCTCTTTCTCCTTGTCTCTGGTATTCACACCCTCTCCCCTCTCTGAGTCCTCAGAGTTAAACTATCTGCAGCGGCAAAGACTACACCCTTCTCCAAGCCTAACTGCACAGAAGCAATTATCAGCTGTGGATAGACTCTGGCAGTCCTATATCCTTCACTTGGGATTAAAACAAATACATATTTACATAGCTGAAAAGAAAAAGAAACCAAATTTATCCTGGTGGTGGTGGCATACACCTTTAATCCCAACACTCAGGAGGCAGAGGCAGGCAGATCTTCATGAGTTCAAGGCCAGCCAGGTCTACAAAGGGAGTGGACCTTCTGACTGCCTCTAACCAACCGAATATGGCAAAGTCAGTGGATACCAATCTGTGATGATCTATAACGTTATTGTTTTTGGTTTTTGAGACAGGATCTCACTCTATAACTCACACTGTCCTTGAACTCATGGCGATCATCTTGTCTCCACCTCCCAAGTGTCAGGAGTAAAGGCATAAACCACCAAGCCTGGCTTAATATTCTGTCCAGTTAGCTCACTTTCCCTCTGAAAAACAGAACTGCCATTTGTATAAGGGCCTCTGTAGGAGCTGAAGGGCACGGAACCCTGAGCGTCCAGAAAAACAGTGCTTTCCCAACAGTCAGCAAGTAATCAGGCCCTCGGTGTAATGGCAGCAGAGCTAGAGTCTGCCTACAGTCTGATTCTGGAAGCAGAGCCCCTTCTAGGCGAGGTTGGAGATGGAGCAAACTCTGGCTGACAGCAGAATGACAGTTTGTGGTAGTCAGGTCCAGACCATGGCTAGATCTCTGACGGAGGCTGTGAGGGGGAAATAAATGCTCGGCTTCGAAATCTGTTAGATAGCATAGAAAAGCAACACACCCTTTTGTCCTCCAAGCTTCCAACCTGAGCAAGGTTGTCACCTTTATGTTTGTGTTAAATGTGTCACTTTTCTTATTGCAATAGCTTTTCTTATGGTGATGGCTAGTAGATTATTGTCAACTTGATTGGATCGAAAAATGCCTATGCAGTTAGTAAAGCACACAGGATGTATTGCTAAAGTCATCCCCATAGACAGATCCTGAGGGCTCCAACCTGAAGAATGGGCTAACCCCTCAGTGGGTTCATCATGTATTAGGAAGTGGTAAAAATGCCATGATCTGCATTGCTTAGTGACTGACCTAACTGGAGTGACAGGGAATGGAGAAACATATACAGAGAAGCTGGGATTAGGAGGGCTGTGCACTCCGATGGAAATACGGCAGCAGCCCAGAAACTCAGCACATTCCTGAACAAGGAGCCAAGCTGATTAAATACAACTGATCAAGGAGGTGGGTTAGTTGGCTCAGTAGGAGTTCTCTATAGAGAAGCAATCTCAGGCTGTGGACATCCCGGAAGAGGAAGCTGTGGTTGGTAGCTTCCGCATACACTGGTTTTAACTAAAGGTCAATTGTTTGTAACATCTGTACTTGGACCAGAAAGAGACTTTGCCATTTCTCAAGACTGATGTGGGAAGGCTTTGCCATTCCCATGGGTCTGAGGCATTGGAGTCCTTGACATGGCTGTGATCATGACAATACTCAAGACTTCATCTGCTTCCTGCACACACTCAAGGCTTCCTCATTCCCTGAGGTGAAGGGAAAAGGTAGGCTTAGTTGAAGAAAGTAGATTGCTGGGGACTGTATCTTACCCTGGCTCCATCCTTCGTACCTCTTTTCTCTGATTCCTGGATGTCAGATGGATATAACCTGACCTTCTCTACCAGGATGGCCTGAGCCCTTTGAAACTGTGAGCTAACAAGTCCCTCTTGGTGCTGGAGAGATGGCTCAGAGGTTAAGAGCACTGTCTGCTTTTTCAGAGGTCCTGAGTTCAATTCCCAGCAACCACGTGGTGGCTCACAACCATCTACAATGAGATCTGGTGCCTCTTCTGTCATGCAGGCACACAAGCAAATAAAATGCTCATATGTAAAAATAAATAAATATTTAAAAAAAGCAAGTCCTTCCTTTAAGTTGTCATAGTAACAAGAAAAGTAATTAACACAAAAGACATAAGCACTTACATAGCATAAGCAAGGTCTAGGCTCCACACGCAGCACCATAAAATGAATGAAGGAATGCCTAAAAACTACAGCCTATCCTTCTCTTCCTATTTCCTACCTCATGACCCCTCTCTGCTGGAGGCTCCTGGCACTGTGATACAATCCTCACCAGAACTAAGCAGAGGATGTACCAAATAGCCTAGGACCTCTAAAACTCCAAAATCTTTTTTTTTTTCTTTATATATAACCCCCATTATTTTGTTATGGCAATTGAAACTAAGACATACAGCCATCATCCAAACAAATCAGGAGGGATCCAGACAGAGCGTGAGGCGACCTGCAGCTCTTGGAGACTGAAGCAAGCAGGGACTGGTCCCTTGGTGATATCTACACGTGAGAAACGTTGGTAGATGTCACACCGGATTCCCTCCATGCTCTCAGTGGACAGGGAGGTGGTGGTCTGTGCTAGCCTCTAGAATTATTACACCTACAATTGTTCTTCCAGAAAGATAGCCTTTGTCCTTCTCTAAGAATTAAGTCTTCTCTGCTCTCCTACGTATGCAGGTTGCTATGCATTGCTGGGTTTTATTATCATAAAATAATGAGTGGTTCAAAACACCAACTCTGGAGCCAGACTGACTAGTCTGAATCCTCATTATCATTCTTCTGTGACCTTAGACGAGTAACTTTGTCTCTGTGCCTCGGTTTTCTCCTCTGCAAAGTGGGAGTGATAATCATAGGATTTGTTTCATAGCTGTCGGAAGGATTAAAGGAGCAAACCGGCCCTCAAGTACTTTAACTGAAGCCTTGCTCTCTTGTTGTGTCTCATCTTTACTGTTGCTTTGCCTTTTTTTCTCGTGTGTGTGTGTGGGAGGGGTTCCAGACAGGGTTTTCCTGTGTATCCTTGGCTGTCCTGGACTCCCTTTGCACAACAGGCTGGCCTCAAACTCACAGAGTTCCACCTGCCTCTGCCTCCCTGAGTGCTGGGATTACAGGTGTGTGCCATCCCCAGCTTTGCTTTGCCTTTTAAAAGTATTCTTACATGTATTTATTTATGGGGTGAGCACACACTCTCCAGAAACAAGTTTCAGGAACTGATTCTCTCCTTCCACCACGTGTCTCAGGGATGGAACTGAGGTCACCAGATTTGGCATCCAAGTCCTTTCTGGGCCCCATTTTACTGGTTTCCTTGTCATGTGACAAAAAGACTGCCGAGGAAAGGAAAGACAGCAGGCAGTAACCTGAGCAAGCCCCAAGCCAGGAAGAAAACGAGGGAGGTATCAACACAATTACTACTCATTTCAGACATCTCTAAGTATTTATGTCGGGAATTCCATGGGGGTAAGAACAAAGCCAAGAATCCATTTCAAAGTATATGTGGTGTGGGTACGGACTGGGCAGGGGCGGATTTCCTGCTGTTTCTTCAGGTGCTGCTGCACCAAGGAACAGGTGCCCCTGGAGCCAGCCCAGAGGAAGGGGAGGAGCTAACAGAGGGTGTTTTGGGGACACAGCTGGCCATCTCGGGTTATTAGAGTCAAACAGGAGGAAACAGGGCCAACTGATAGACCCCCCAAGGGACTGGGTGGGACAGGAAGAGAGGTCCCCTTCAGCTTTCCCTCTCTACTCATCACTAACGACAATGACATCTACTGCTTTTTACTTTCGTGATGTTGAAGACCTGTGTATGTTCAGTAAGAGCTCTGCCATGGGGGCTGGAGAGACAGTGGAATGCTCTTCCAGAGGACCCGTGTTCGATTCCCAGCCCCCACATGGCAGCTCACAACTGTGTGTAACGCCAAGATCTGACACTCTCACACAGACACACACATGCAGGCACATAAAATAAGTTATTTAAAAAAAAAAAAAAAAGAGCTCTGCCATGGAGCTAAATCTCCATGGTGGGACACATAGGTTCATGTGGTAAGAGTGCTTGCCTCTGCCACTCATCAACAAACCAAGGCTGACAGTGTTTTCAGCTGATTCACATATTAATGTCAATGAACAACACCTCACTCCTTCCTCAGTGGATATATAGAAAAAGAGATGAATTAAAAGGCGACAAATTAAGGTATGATGTTTAAATTGCTGAGGTTTGGGGGTTGGTTGTTGTTGTTGTTGTTCTTGGGTTGGTTGATGGTGGTTGTCTTTCCCATAGCCCAGGCTAGCTTGGAACACAGTAATGTATCCCAGGCTAGCCTTGAGTGGGAGACGATCCTCCCGCTTTTCGCCCTCTCCAGAACGCTAGAATTACAGGCCTGTACTACCACAGGCAACTTCAGTTGACTGTTTTGTTGTTATTGTTTTGTTTTTAAGAAAAGAACTTCCAGCCAGTGCTAGCCCTCTGGTCTCACTGGGTAGCTCTGAAAACTATGTTGAAAGGAAGCAGAGTGACTGAGCTCCAGGACCCTGTGCTTGGGTCCTCCACTTGAGTCAGCCTGTCCATGGCATGCCTTTGGTGGCTGCGGAATAGTAGCTCCTACATACATGTCAATAAGGAAAGATGGCAGGGATGTTTACCAAGTACCAATACTTTGGGCCTCATAGGATGGTTATTCTGTCTAAATACTATTCGTTTTTAAAATCACTGTAAGCAAGCACAACTACTGCAGCTCTCACTCCCCTAACATGGGGGACTGTACCCAGGGCACATACTCTACCACTGAACTATACCCGTGGTCCAACAGCTTCGGATAATATGCATCATCATTTACATTTTTCAGTATATGTGTTCAAGGGCTAGTATAGGGTTCACTTTGTAAAATACTTACCACCAAAGCACGAGGACCTCAGTCTGGATCCCCAGAGCCCATGTACAAAGTTAGGCACTGTGTAATCCAATCCCTGGGGCTTGCTGGCCAGATGCTCTAACCTATTAGCAAGCTTCAGGTTCAGCCAACAAATACAGAAGAGAGCAATTGAGGAAGATCCCTCAGTGTTGACCTCTGGCCTCTGTGTATACCCATACCCACACACACAAATATGGAAATATTTTATTCTAGATTTTAGCAATTTATTGTTAACTTTTCTTTGGGAGGGGGGAAGCAGAGTTTCTCTGTGTAGCCCTGGCTGTCCTACAACTCACTTTGCAGACCAGGCTGACTTCAAACTCACAGAGATCCGCCTGCCTCTGCCTCCCTGAGTGCTGGGATTACAGGTGTGCACCACTGTGTCTGGCCTATTAATTTTTTTAATTAGTCTTATTAATTAGCTCTAGCTAGCCTACATAGAGCAGGGTGACTTCCAGCTCACAGAGAGCTGCCTGTCTCTGTTTCCCCAGCCTGTGAAGTTCTTTACTGTATTTGTTACACAATAGAAAAAAAACAACAAACTAGCCAACTAAAAACATTGGCTAGCATATAAATGAGTTTCATTTATACATTCTTACAGATATCTTATATAAACATGTTTGTTTTGATTTAACCCCACTGCCTCCCTGCCCCCGCTCTTCTCTTACTGGGTCCTTCTTCCCCTGAAACAGTTCCCCTTCTGCTCTAATGACATAAACATCCTATTGCGCTCTTGTTCCTCCTCATTTCCACCTCTTCCTTCCTTCTTACCGTCCTGTCCTATGTATACAGAATACCTTTATCT
Source organism: Meriones unguiculatus (assembly GCF_030254825.1). Classification (NCBI taxonomy): domain Eukaryota; kingdom Metazoa; phylum Chordata; class Mammalia; order Rodentia; family Muridae; genus Meriones; species Meriones unguiculatus. The sequence continues at coordinate 100,052,153 of NC_083359.1, read as the reverse complement.
CCCTGACTCTTCACATAAGCCCTCTTAAGATGACCTGTGGATTGGTCCCTATTCTCTTGACATAGAAAACCCTATAAAATGATGCAAATCAAGAAATTCAAATCAGCTGGGCAAGATGGTACACACCTATAATCCTAGCACTCAGGAAGGCAGAGGTGGCATCCCTGAGCTCAAGGCCAGCCTGGTGCCCCCATCAAGCTCCAAGACAGCTAAATCTTTGGTTTCACTTTAAACGCATCAGAGAAACTGCTGAGTATCAAGGGTATGCATATCTGAAAAGCCAGCAAACATCTGAAAGATGTCCCTTTGAAGCCATGATGTGTTACCATTCTGGCGGTGTATGGTGAAGTTTCCAAGCATGCCCAAGCCAAACAGTGGCCCTGGACACAAGGTTAGTTACCCCAAAAGGATGCTGATTTTTTTCTCCACGTGCTTGAAAACACAGAGAATAATGCACAGCATGTGTCCTTTGAAAGTTGGTCCTCTCCCCGGGATAAAACGCAGGTCCTCAGGCTTGGCACAAATGCCTTCACCCACTGAACCATCTCATCAGTCTTCAAAATAGTTGTAATTTGCATTACCCTGATGACTAACGAAGTTGAACGTTTTTTTTTTTTGTTTTTTTTTTTTGTTTTTTTTTTCAAATATTTACCAATTCTTTTTTGAGACAGGATTTCTCTGTGTAACAGCCCTGGTTGTCCTGGAACTCACTGTGTAGACCAGGCTGGTTTCAAACTCACAGGGATCCAACTGCTTCTGCCTTCTAGAGTACAGGGATAAAAGGCATGTGCCATCCACGCCAAGCACAATTCTTGTTAGGTAAAATATGTTCAACGTGGTTATTTTTAAGATTTAAAACATATAAGAACTTTGATGAACCTTAATCAAATGAAAGCCTGTAAAAAGCTTTTTTTGTGGTGGCACATGCCTGTAATACTAGCATTTGGGCACAGGAAGATCTTGAGTTGGAAACCAGCCTGGGCTACATAGCAAGACTGTGTCAGAAAGAGAGGGAAGGGGAGAAAGAGTCCCTAAGTCCATACAGATAATGTGAGGTAGCATGTGGCTGCCTAATAAGCATGTGCATACATGTGCAGGGTGAGTGTAGAGAGCAAAGATCTCTCATCCTCAATTGACTCAGGTCCTTATGCTTGCTGGCAAACACTTTAACCCTCTGCTGCCGTTTCCCAGTCCCTGTTTTAGACACCCCCCCTCTGCCCCCACGGTTTCTCTGTGTAGCCTTGGCTGTCCTGTACTCACTTTGTATACCAGGCTAGCCTGGAACTCACAGAGATCTGCCTGCTTCTGCCTCCAGAGTGCTGGGATTACAGGTGGGTGCCACACCTGGCTTTGTTTTGTTTTTTGGAGACACAGTTTTAATAAGTGCTCTGTTCAGACTGGCCTTGACCTATTGGTCTTCCTGAGGAGTTGGGTAAACAGACCTGGATTCCCAGGCCTGCCTTGTCCTCTAATGGTTTTGGTGGTGGACAGCCTGAGACAGGGTCTCATGTAGTCCAGGCTGGCCTCTATGTCTTGCACCTGTGTCACCTTACAGGCAGGCACCACTGCTCTGGGCTGCCTGCCTGCAGCTCCTCATCACCTTCCCCTCAGGCTCCTGAGTGCTGGAATCACAACCTTGGACCACCACAGCCAGCTCATTTTATTAATTTTTTTATTTTCTTAATATATTGTATTGTATGGAGGGGGGTGGGGCATGCCACTGTGTGCAGGTAGGTGTCCTGCAGAGGCAGAAGAGGGAATGAGCCCCAAGAGCTGGAGTTACAAGCAGTTGTCAACCACCTGATGTGGGTGCTGGGAACTGAACTCTCCTTCTCTGGAGGAGCAGCAAGAGCTCTTAATCACTGAGCCACCTCTCTAGCCCCTCATTTTCTGTTTTGATACTAGAAAAATGAGAACCCAAGTGCTTGGACTATTAAGGAAAACAATACCAGGTGCTTTTGGGGTCCCAAGTAACCCAAGTTCTTGTTTCTGTGGCTGCTGATCTCTGGTTTCATTCTCAAGTCTACCAAAGAAACTCAATTCCTCCTTCACCCACAAGAAAAGTTAGCATTTACTGAACTTGCTTTATTTTGCAAGTTCATTTTTCCCCCCTTCTTTCTTTCTCAGCACTGTTAGGATAGAATCCAGGGGTTCCTGCATTCCACCCCTGCTTTTCTTTTCGTTGTATTTTGAGACAGGGTTTCTCTGTATAACAGAGCCCTGGCTGTCCTGTAGACCAGGCTGGCCTCAAAAGTACAGAGATCCGCCTGCTAGTATTATAGGCAGGTGTCACCACACTCAGTTTAGGAAATACTTCTTTGTGGGGGAGGGGAGGACAAGGAGGTTCAAGAGAGGATTTCTCTGTGTAGCCCTGGCTGTCCTGAAACTCACTCTGTTGACCAGGTAGACCTTGAATTCAGATCTGCCTGCCTCTTCAGCACTAAGATTAAAAGAGGGCACCACCACACCCTACTTAGGAAATACTTCTTAAAAAGAGATAATCCTCTTTTCTCACGATACAGTTTTCTGCACAGTTTTACCTGCTTTTTTATTTTGTAGGTTAATAAACAAAGTAACAGGTTTACCTGTTTCTCTTTTTACTTTAATCTGTTAGGCTTAGTGGTAGAGGGTGTCTAGTGTGTGTGGAGCCTTGGGTTTCATTCTCAACACTTCATGGACATGGGACTTCCTTACACCCCTGTATGTGTATGGATTTACTATGAGTCAGGGTGGGGCACACCTATAATCCCAGCACTTGAGGCTGTGAGTTAGAGGCAGACCCACACTTACCCAGTTTATTTAAACTGGGCCAGGCTGATTCCTGGGTCTCCATTTACAGACTTCTGCAGAGTATCTCCAGGCTACTCAATGAGCAATTATTATCCAAGGGTGTGTGAACTGAAAAGAACAGAAGTGAACTGAAGAGAGTAGAAGCCATCAGTCCCTTAATATATACTGAGTTTAATGGAACATAACTGGTGATGATTAGCCCTGGTGAATGATCTCCTATTTTTTCACTTGCGAATGAAGTACACCAGACTCTGCAGGGCCCAGTTTTTCATGCTTGGACATCCTGGGGGAGGAGGGGAGACACATCTTACAACTGACTCCACAGCCAAGTCTTGTATAAGTTGACAGAGACAGTGTGTAAACCACAGGAACCCCTTGTTAAGTTCACAATCCAGAGAAAAGACCACAGCCCAGCTAACACCAGCTGCTAAGTTTCTATGAAGGAAATTAGCATAGAAACTGACAGAGCCTAACACGGGAGTGGGATGAGGAAGACAGAAGTAGCTGAGGAATGACAAGAAGCAGACAAAGAACAGCCAAGAGGACCTCTCTAGGGGACATGCCGATGCCCAGAAAAAGGACCTCCTCCTTTCTTGGGACCAGTGTTCCTAGCTGGGAACAGCCCCATCTGGGGATGCTTCACTGGAGATCAGCCTGAGCAGAGGAGGCTTACTCTACGTCCTTTGGTTGAGAGACAGATGAAGGGCACTTCATTTAATTAACCTCTGAGCCATCTCTCCAGCCCCCTGCCCTACTTCTACGAAGCAGAGATCATAACCCACCATGGCCAAGGAATTGAGGGATACAGAGTGACCGCTTAACACTCTGCAACTTGACCTACATCATTATTTTAAAATATCCTTTAGGGGGGTTGGCGAGATGGCTCAGTGGTTAAGAGCACTGTCTGCTCTTCCAAAGGTCATGAGTTCAATTCCCAGCAACCACATGGTGGCTCACAACCATCTATAATGTGAACTGATTCCCTCTTCTGGCAGGTGTAAATGCAGATAGAACACTCATATAAATAAAATAAATAAATTTAAAAAAATATCCTTTAGGAGCTTGGAGAGATGGTCAATGGATAGGAGCACTAGCTGTCCCGCTGAACTTCCAGTCCACTTCCAGAAGACTCAGGTTTGATTTTCAGTACCTACCTAGTGGCTGACAACCATCTGTAACTCCAGTCCCCTGCAGATCTGATGTCCTCTTCTGGAGTGGGAGGGCACTATACAGACAGTGCAGACATACAAGCAGGCGAAACATCAGCCACATAAAATAAAGGAAAAAACGTGATGTCCTTTAAACACTACAGCTGGTGACTGAGAACGAAGCCCAGTTAGTGGAGTGCTTGGCTGATACACACAGCAGCCCTGGGCTTGAGCCCCAGAACCAAATAAAACTAGGCACGGTGGGTGCACATCTGTAATCCCAGCTCTTGCGAAGCAGAAGCAGGAGGCTCAGAAGTTTAAGACAAACCATCCTTAGCTACATAGCAAGTTTCAGGCCAGCCTGGACTACATGAGATGCTGTCTCAAAAAAGTTTAACTGTATCTAGTTTACAAATGAAAATGTTTTGTTGGGGTATTAGCATTAAATCCCATCCCATCTCAAGATTGCATTTGCTAATAAAGGGAAGACGGAATTGAAGATGTAGCTCAATTGGCAGAATGATTTCTTAGAACAAAGCACTCGGTTTGATCCCTTGGCACCACACAAAACCAAGTGTGGCTGAGGTAACGGCTGCACATGCTTTCAATCCCAGCACCTGGCAGGCAAAGGTAGGTGGATCTCTGGGTTATACAGAGAAACCCTGTCTTGAAAACAACACCAAACAAAACCCCAAGTGTGTTGGCACACTTTTCCCCGCACTTCAGAGAAGCTGCCTGGCCAGCATAAGACCTTGTCTCAGATAAAAATTTCCCAGGAAAGGCAGAGGATGATCTAGGATGTAGTCTGAACTGTGGACTGAGCACTTGAATAGATGACACTATTTTCTGGACAAGAGGAGAAAGTTTTGGAGAAAGGTGAGGGTCTGAGGCCATAGGACACATGATCCATGCTTTTCAATAAAGAGAATCTATAGTTATGATATTCAAAAGGTTCATCAGAGTTGGGTGTGGTAGGTGGCACATGCCAGAGACTTAGGCAAAGAATCAAGAGTTCAAGGCCAGACTGAGATCTGTCGAAACAAAAACAGTGCAGATGGAACACAAGATTGGTCATGGCTCAACAAGCTGGGCATACGGGAGTGTCGCCTACTTTTGTGTATGACTTCCCTGGGAGTAGGTGGGATTTCCTAACGGTTACAGCCAGCAGAAAAGGGGCTCCAAACCAAAGAGGTAGAAGGGATGTGGTGGGGCAACGCTTCAACAGAAGAAACAGGCAAAACTTTCTAGAGTTTATGTTCTTCCTGGCAGGAAACAGACAATAAACAAACGACAGCCTGAAATCAACACCACAAAGAAAATGTTAAGTATTCAGAAACATCTCCAACAGGCAGTATTCTTTGTGCTTGGTGACCAAAAAAGAAGAATATATAGTGACTGACATTCTTTGTTTTTGTACTTTTGATAGAGTCTCCCCATGTGGTCTTGACTGATTTGGAACTCCCTATGTAGCGCAGGCTAGCCTCAAACTCCCAGCCAACCATCTGCATCTGATAAAGGATTGTTGGGATTGGAAGCATGCATCATCAAACCTAGCTTTGGCAAGTCATCCCATCCTTTCATTTATAAGCAAATCTTTTTGTTGTTGTTTTGTTTTCCTATGACAGGGTTTCTCTGTGTAGCCTTGGCTGTCCTGGACTCACTTTGTAGACCAGGTTCGCCTGCCTCTGCCTCCCCAAGTGCTTGGATCACAGGCATGTGCTCGTGCACCTGGCTTATAAGCAAATCTTAATCAGTGGCCATAATTATTCTTTGCTAGGAGAAATATTTTAGCTTAATTTGATCCCCCTCTCCTATTATTATAAACTCCAAATGCTGAAGTCGTAAGTGATCTCCACAAGTGGAGTCTGGCAGCTGGGTGTGGTGGCATGTGCCTTTAATCCCAGCATTTAGGAGGCGGGCAGATCTCTTGAGTCGGAGGGGAGCCTGCTGCTCTACATGTCAGTTCCAGGCTAAGCCAGGAACTACACAGGGAGATCCCCTCTGAAAGAACACAAGAGTAGCCTCTGGGTCCCCTTAAGAATCCTTCTTGGAAAGAAAAGGCTCAAGGCTTTTTTTTTTTTTTTTTTTCCACTAGCAGCTCTCCTACCCTCCATTAACTGGAAACAAAATCTCCATCATTTCCCTTAGCTACAGTCTCTTGACACGCTTAGGGCCCCAAAGCATCCTGTCCCCTGGCCAAGTACAGCTTCCCTGGGTGAGGCAATTCTGAGTGAGAGTGTGGGAGAGAGAGCCTCAACTAGGGCAGGACTTATTACAGGCGCTGTTCACTGTAACATTCCCAGCCATTGCTAACAGGATAACCAGTCATAATCCCAGAAAGAGCTCGTGGACTACCGTCACACAAATCAACCTTACTGCTGCCATGTTACATATGGACTTCAGTTGGTTCGGAGAACCCGCACTCTTCACTAAGTGGTTCATCTGACGCAGTCCATCCCTCAGAAATATTTGCTTAAAGGCAGCAGGAAGTATGGGAAAACCTAGCAAGAATACAAAGAAAGAGAGCACTATCCATGACACGTTAACATTCTTGGAGATAGGATTGACTCAATTGATACGTAACAGCCTTCTTGGATAAATCCAGCAACAAATATTTTAGTTTCCTGAAAACAAAACAAACAAGCAAAAGAAAAAAAAAAAAAAAAAGGCTTCTTGGCTCGGATTATAGGAATTCTTCCCTGCCAGCGCAGTGGAGGCTTCTTTGCATATGTGCTTTCAGGACAGTACTACAGATTGCGTGTGTTCATCACATTAACACTTAACACTCATTAAAAAATAATGAAACGGGAGGCCTGGAGTTTTTCTTTCTCCAGGGTCTGTTCCTCCCTTAAGTGACCTTGGACAAATCCATTTCTTCTCTCCTATCTGATTTCCACATATCTGTTTCAGGATAATGTTTATGACAAAACTGCTTCGAGAGGGCTTCAGATTACATATAGTACTGCCCTTCATCTATGAAATTTATCTCCTTCACTGCCTGGATCTTCTTCAGGACCGAGAGCCTTCACGAAGTTGTGGGAGCCTGGTCAGTACCATCCGGGGATGGTTGAGATGTTTGTGGGTCAGTTAATGAGAACTTGAGCTATGCAGTCTGTTCCCCAAGCTGCTGAGCAGTGGGAAAGCGGGTAACGCAGCAAGCCCTAAAGCGGCTCTTCCTTAGACCTGCCGCGGTCAACCTCTTACAGCTGACAACATTCTAGACGATCGTGTCAACGAGATTTCTCGGCACAGCCATCTTCCAACGGCGAAGCGGCTGACAGGGCCACTCCGGCCGGACCGCCGGCCGGGCCCTAGACAGCTACAGCTGCGTTGCACATTGTTCCGGAGGCTGACAAAAACACAGCCATCTTGCAGCAAGAAGCGCGGCCTAGGGAGAGGGCGAGCCCCGTCGTCCCTCCGCCGGGGCGGCCGCCACCTGCGACGCGGGGGCCGTCTCGGCGCGGCCCGGCCGGCTGCACCTGGCTGCCCCGCCTCTCCAGGATTGGCGTCCGCCACCAGCGTGTCCTCAGGCGACTTGGCCCGACCCTCCGGACGCGCCCGCGCTTGGCGGGAACTGGGCCGCGAGTCTCCCGCCCCGGGCGCGCGGCGAGGTCCGAAAGTGGGCGCGGGACTGTGTGTGTGTGTGTCTCGGGGGGGGGGGTTCTACTTGCCAGCTTCCCGCTTGGGCGCGTTTTCAACTGGGGCGCGGCGACCGCCCGGCCGCGGCCTCCTCCCCGCCCCCGCGCGGGCCGGGAGCCTCGGGGGCGCGCGCGGGGGTGGCGCCCCTCCCCCCCGCAGGCCGGGCGCTGGTCCGCGGCCTGCGCCGCCCTCCCCTCCCCCCGCCTCTCCCCCACCTTCCCCGGTCCAGGCACCCCCAAAGCTGGGCTTCGGGGGCTCGCTGTGGCGCCCGCGCTCGGCGGGGAGGGAGCGCGGAGCCGGGGACAGGCCGGGGCGGGCGGTCTCTCCGCGGGCCCTGCGGCCCCTCGGCGTGTCTTTTGTGTTTGTACACACCGCGAGAGGCGGCGGGAGGAAGGGGCGGGCGGCGCGCGGGGGAGGAGCGAGCACGCGCCAGCGAACGGGCGCGCGGGGGGAGGGGCGGGGCGGGGCGCGCGGGGGTCCGGGGCGGGGCCGAGCCTTCCCTCCATTGTGTGTGATTGGCCGGCGCGCGGCGCGGGGCGGGGCGGCGTGTGTCGGGGACAGCCTCGGTGTCAGCCATCTTTCAATTGTGTTCGCAGCCGTCGCCGCGCCGCCGCCGCTTTCTAACGCCAGCGCCGCCTCTCGCTCGCCGAGCTCCAGCCCAAGGAGAAGGGGGGTAAGTTTCCCCGTCCGCCCGCTCTCCCGGGGCCGGGCCCCGCTCGCCGCCGGCCTCGCAGCGGGCCGCCGAGGGCCCCCGCGGGCCCCCGGGCTCGACCCGCAAACTTTTTGGCGCAGGGACGGAGCCGCGGAGCGAGTTTCCGTCCGGCTCGGGCGGCGGCGGCGGCGGCGGCTCCGCCGTCTCCGCCTCGGCCCAGCGGCGGCCCCGCCGCGGCGCCGAGCCTGCTCGCCCTCCCGCGCCGCGGGCTCCCCTTTCTTCGGTGAAATCGCGCCCGCCGCCCCTCCCCGGGCCCCCAGACCTCCACCCCGTCCCGCGCGAGCCCCTTAACTGCCGCCCGCGGGTCCCGGGCCCCGGTTTTCCGGGCGCTTCCCACCCGGGGCCAAGTCGCTTCTTGCTGCCTCCCCACAGTTGTGGCTGAGCTTCACCATCTTGTCTCTCCTCTCTGGTCACCGACCATATTTTTCCCCCCCGTTTCTCTCTTCCCCATTTTAAAATGGAAGGAGAAAAAACACTTAAGGACCTTTTTTTTTTCTCTCTCTCTCTCTCTTTGCCTTTTTTGGAGAAAAGGAAACTTGATGCATATGAAATGCAGAAAAACAAAAAAAACACAAAAAAAGAACTTTCGCCTTTTGGAGAACGGCACGTGGCAGGGACGGGGTATTCTCGAACGATTTGCTGTTCGTCTGGTCGGGAGGGAATCGGATACGGTTTTTCCGATTGTTTCCATCTTGTGCTGGCCTCGGGGAGCCGAGTCGCTGGCTGCCAGCGTGGGGCGCCGGGAAGGGGGCGGGCAGGTCCGGTACCCCGGCCCCGGGCACCCGGGCGAGGCACAGCCAAAAGTTTACGCGGTGCTGGGTGGGCCGGGCGGCCGCCGTCGGGCGCTGATGGAGCCTGGGTGCGGGGCGGGCGGCTCGCTCGGCCGAGCCCGGGAGGACGGGCTTTGTGGAACGCTCGCGGGCGAGGGCTGTTGTTCTCGTCCTCCCAGACGCCTTTTTTTTTTTTTTTTTTTTTGTCAACATTCGCGTAAAGAAACAAACCTCAGGAATGTTTTCAGATATTTACAGCCATCCAACTGCCAAGCGCGAAGGGGACCCGCCAGCCGGGCGGGGTGGGGGGGCGCCGCCGAAACCTTTTTTCCCTTTTTTTTTTTTAATTTTTTTGGGGGGGCTGTAATTTGACTCGACCTTTTTTCTGTGTTTGCGGCTTCGTTCGCTTGACCTGTCTGTGATCGAATGTTTGCAGGCGTTTCTGATTTCTACTTTAATTAGAGAAATTGGGATCAAAAGCTATGCGGGGGTGTTCCTCGCTGGTTCTGGCCGTTTGTCGCTTGGAATTGGCATCATGACTATCGATGCTGACAATTTTCTAGTTTAAGTCATATTTGGGTAGTAGACGTAATCCGCACCCTTCCAAATTAATTATATAACAGCTTTTTTCCCTCTGTACTAATTAATTTCCAGGCTAGGGGGTTCTGGCAGGAAAATGTGTCTGTTTTAGTTGGATATGATGGGATTTTTTTGTTTGTTTTTAAACACTGGCAGGTAAGTAAGGAGGTGCCCTTACCATGGCTCGTACAAAGCAGACTGCCCGCAAATCCACCGGTGGTAAAGCACCCAGGAAACAACTGGCTACAAAAGCCGCTCGCAAGAGTGCGCCCTCCACTGGAGGGGTGAAGAAACCTCATCGTTACAGGTATTTATAAGAGGAAGGGATGGGACAGTATCTAAATAGTGTGTCCCGTCATTTAATGGGAAGATGGGCAACAGTCGGACTTTCTGTTTTAGGGAAAAGATGTTTCTCCCTTTTGGATATTTACCACTGCTTGAATATATATACATATGTTCGTTTGTGAATATATGTAACTTAGTATCAGGTTTGATAGCTAGCATTTAAGGTTAAAGCAGTAATCTGATCTAAAAGCCTAAAGGGACACAGTATTCATGATATAGGGTATAGGGTGTGTGAGCATTTTAGCTAGCCATTAAAATTATATATAGGTGTGTATACATATGGATATGTATATGATATATATGCACACACACACACTTTTTTTTTTAGGTTGCTCCTCCTCACTTGTGGTAAGGTGAGACTTCTGGTAGGGAGACTAGTAAGGTCCACATTGATCGTAATTACTTGGTGTTTTGTTGTTGTTTTAGCCCCCCCCTTGCCTCCTTTAATTTTGGTGTAAGCGGTGTTGTTAAAGACATCTGCCATTAGAGGGCGCACGTTGCCCAAATGTACATCGATTTTACAGTGAAAAGCTCAGAGTAGAAGAAATGTCAGAATTAGGGGTAAAATTTTGTAGGCAGTGACTTAATTAAAATTTTTCTTTCTTAAGGAAATTTTGCAAACGAGTTTTCAATTTTAATTATGATTTATGCTAGAATACTGGGAGATCCAATACAACTGTTTCAAGTGAATCATGAGTTATGTAAGTCTTTTAGGGCTTTAACATTTAAGGCACAGATTGGTCAGTAGAAGGTGGCACCAAACTCAGAAGAGTCTAAGCAATCTTTATTGCCAGCCTAATAACTAAGATGTTCCCAAGTTTTGTGTTTTTAAAGACAGGGCTCACATAGCCCAGGCTTGCCCAGGACTCAGGGTAGAGGAGGCTGGTGCAGAGCTTCCTGCCTCTGCCCCGAGTCCTGGTATAAGCATAGAGAACCACACTCAGCTCAGAGTTACAATTCTCGGCTCAGACTGATGATTTATGTGTGCCTGGAAGTAAGAATGAATATAGGGCTTTGATAAGCTGCCGTTTCGTGCTTTGTGATTTTAAAGGTGGTCTTTCTCTTAACAGAATTGAATATTCAGGTCATAAAACTGATCTGTGAAATTCGGTGCTGAAGAATAGTTGAGTGGTTCATTTTTTGAAAATTACTGCATTTCTTTAAAGCTGACCACTTTTTGTGTCATGTAGATTCAGTAACAACTTCTTTAATATTAACCTTTTTAAGGCCTGGTACTGTGGCACTCCGTGAAATCAGACGCTATCAGAAGTCCACTGAACTTCTCATTCGCAAGCTCCCCTTCCAGCGTCTGGTGCGAGAAATTGCTCAGGACTTCAAAACAGATCTGCGCTTCCAGAGTGCAGCTATTGGTGCTTTGCAGGTAATTTGGTGGGGAAGACCCTTGATTTTGTTCATGTTGCATACCAAGAGCAATTTCACATCTTCCGTGTAACTGTCTGTAAGGTATATGATGAGATCTAAAGGTTAAATGGTTCAAGGTAGCTCGACGGTGGTGGTACATGCCTTTAATCCTGATGCAGCTAAGCTAGTCTCTTGAGTTCAAGGATAGCCAGGGGTGCACACAGAAACCATGTCTAGGAAACCTAAATAAATGGTTCAAGGTCATGTACATTAAAGCCTAATGTAATTGCGCCATTTATTTATTTATTTATGTTTAGCGTTGTGTTGGAAACAGTGCCTAAAACTCTGGCTTGGATTATGGATGTTACAGGACAGTGATAGAACTGGAGGTTTGTGTGTGGTTGTTTTCAAACAACAGTGGTGAACTGTTCTGGTAGTACAAAAGCAATTAAGGATGTAGTTTAATATCTAGATAGAATAGGCAGTATTCAAGAATTACGTGTTAGAGTGTTGGTTATGGTAGGACTGCCAGGAAGGAAAAAAGGTGCTTAAAGCTAAGTGGATCTAAAGGAACAAGGACTTGGATACTTGACACTTCCCACTTGCCAGAGGGAACTACAGAGTTCTTACAAACAGGGAGCTTAGTGTGAGTTTAATCTTAGTGCTAATGTTGGGAACAGTGTTCTAGAAGTTGTGCATGAAATACTACTATAACTTTGGACAAGGTTAAAGTGGGAGAACAACGCAAAAAGACCTGACAAATACATAGGTATAGCCTGTGTCTCAATAGGTAAGACTACCAGCACCATCAGAAAGCACGGAAGGTAAAAGTGTAGACTGCTAGGCACTACTGCATGTCACCATTGGAGGGTGTTCGGGTTGCTGTTGCTGTGCTTTGCCGTTGCTTTATATATGAGAAAGATTTGATAGGTGGATTCTCCTCTGACATATAATTGGTGGAGCTGTTTCCATGGTTTGGCTAAACTTCATTTGATTGGTGAATTCCAAGAATAGGCATCCATTAAATTCACAGTGGCTTGAAATTACTGAAATTTCAACTCCCCAGATCTTCACGTAACATTCCTTAGATTTTGTGCTTTTCTGTTTTAATAACTGCTAATCAATTCCTGTGAATAAATTGCACTTACTAGGATTCCCAAGATGAGCTACTAATTACTGATGAGTTTGCTAATTGCTGCGCGTAGGTTGTGCTTAACATCTCCGCATACTTGGAAGTCCAGCATTTCTTTTTTCAGGCCTACATGCTAGTAACAAAGCTTTGTCAACTGAAATTTCTGAACATTTGGTTGAAGAACTTTTCATGTCATTCATGTGTAAATGGCCGTTGTTGCTATTTAGTTACATAGTTACCAGTAAGTATGATTTTCAGTAAAATGTGCACATCTTTTTTTTTAGTGTCTTCCGATTTTTCAGTGAGTGAGTTTTTACATTTGTTCTCAAGTAGTTAAGGATGACCTTGAACTCATGATTTTCCTGCATCCACCTGGGGTTTATAGGCATGTTCCACCATACCTGGGGTCCAATCCAGAGTCCTGTACATACTAGGCAAGCTTGCTCTCGCTCTCTCTCTCTTTCTCTCTTTCCTATCTATCTATCTATCTATCTCTTTATTTTGAGATGGGGTTTTTCTGGGAAGCCCTGGTTGTCCTGAAACTCTGTGGTCCAAGCTGTCCTTTACTCAGCCACCTGCTTTTGTCTCCGCTGCCTGGCCAGGCAAGCTCTCTTAACCAGCTAAGACCATAGTTCTGAAAAGAGCAATCTTGCTGGGAGTAGTGGCATGTGCCTTTAATCCAGCACACAGGCCTCCGGGGCTACCTACAGTGAGACCCTTTTGTCTTACAGCTAAAGGCCACAGTGCTCTTCCCTAGAGGTTTTTTCTTGTGTTTGTGAGACTACAGGTTAGTTGCAAGGGCATAAGTGTTAGAGATGCTGCCTGCTAGTCCTGTCCTTGCCTGCATGTGTAAGACTCTAGGTTTAGTCCCTAGGACCCCAGACAAAAAAAGATAGTTGTCTATCTGCTGGTGGAAGCAGGACATAGAATCAGATGTGGTAGGATCCAAATAGTGCTTTCATCTGTCGTGACTCAGAGTCTTTGTAATTCCAGCATGTGTGAGCCTGAGGCAGGGGTGTTGATCCAAGTTCAAAACCAGTCTGGGCTACACAGTGAGACCTAGTCTCTTAAAAACAAGTGTTGTGTTTGTTTGTTTGTTTGTTTGTTTGTTTTTTGCTTTAGAATTAGATTTAAGCTATATGTGATAGGGCATGCCAGTCCATAGTGCCAACACTCAGGAATGGTGGAGTAGTGGCAGGAGGGTTGTTAGTCACCATCAGTCTGGACTACATAGCTAGTTTAAAACTAACCTGGAATACATAGTGTGAAGGTGTCTTTTAAAAAGAAGGCAGATTGGCAGAGGGGATGCATGTCTTTAATCCCAGCATTTGGGAGATAGAAGCAGGCTTATCTCTTGAGTTTTAGGACAGCCAGGGCTACACAGAGAAACCTTGTTTCAATACACAAAAATATAGGTACTGATGCACTGCTGTTTTCCATCTCCCAGCAGCTCACAACGACCTGTAACTCTAGTTCCAGGGGATCTAACACCCTCTTGAAGCCTCTGGGGCACTGGCATGAATGCATGGATGTATTGCACATATAGACAAGCACATACCCACACATCATAAATTAATCTTTTTTAAGTACATAGTTAACTTTTTAAAATTGGATTTTTGTCGCCTATCTATACATTCCAAGAGCCCCAAAGGATCCCTAAAACTGGATGATTTCAGTATGTGCTTATATTACCGGGCGCTTTTTTCCTCACAGTTGAAAGTAAACAGTGATTTATCACTTAGACATAGTGACAGATAGTGACAGACTATGCTAGTAAAGGAGGTGGGGCAGCTGCAACAGTAATCTATAGAGCTTGAGTTTAGGGTCCCCTGCCTTGCGCCCTGGGTAAGTACTCTACAGTAAACACACTCCCCTCGTTTGTTTATTGAGGGGTTTTGTTTTGTTTTTTACACGGAATCTGGCTGTTTCTTGGGTTTACAGATTATGCTGTCCTTGAGCTCAGGGCTAAGAGGTAGACCTTATCTTGATCATGTAGTTCTCTTGCCTCTACCTTCCTGAGTAGTTAGCTTGGATTGCTGACCTGTGCCGAGTCCTGGCACACTGTGCTGTTAGTAAGTTTAAAATACATAGAATGTGTCAGGTATGGTTAGGGAGGCCGGGGTGGGACTTTAAGACCATCCTGGGTAGAGTGAAACCTAGCCTCAAAAAAATGTTCATGAAATGTTACATGAGCATTTTCCACTTAATATGTCCAGGTCATGGTTGTTAGTAAAGGAAACTGTAGGTTGAGAGTTGTGGAGATGATTGCAACTAAAAGAGAAGGGATATAAACATAGTTCACCGAGGTAGAGAGATTGGGATAATTGGGAATTGGCCAATGTAATGCTTAGCTTTTTACCGTAAATGTCAGGAAGCTTGAACTAAAATAATGTTTTTATATTAAGGATGGACAGAGGAGTTGGGCCATAAATTTATTCAAACGTTACAAATTTGCATTTAGTTATTGGATGATTTTTTTCTTGTACCATTTCCAAATTGTAGTGCTGGAGTTATGAATTAGACAGGATTTATCTATCTATAGACAGGATCTTACTGTGTAGATCCAAACTGGCCTCAAACTCAGATCCCCTGCCTATATGTTCTGAGTGCTGGGGTTAATGAAGTGAGCTCCACCATGCTGGGCTTTCTTTACAGTTTTAATGTTAAAGGGACTTAGGAGCATTTGGTAATAGAATTGAGAATGTATCTGTATTGTCATCCAGACCTTGAGCTCTATTATCTTCCAGAGAACACAACTCTTAGAAGCAAATGGTCTTGGAAACATGGCACCTATTGATTTCCTAGAAGCATAGTCCTAATGCTGAGTAAAGCAAATGATTTCTTACTGAGGAACTTGAGGAGGTGTTTACATTGTAAACTGAGAACAGGCCACAGTATATCGTACTTAGCATGTTTTTATTATTTTTATATTTGTGTGGTATACATGTACACGTGAAAGTAAGGTCGGCTTGGAGGACCTGATTCTCCACCATGTACTTCCTAGGAATCAGATTCAGGTTGTCAGGTGTGACAAGCAACTGCCCATTGGACCGGCTCATCAACTCACTTTCTAAGCTTGTTTAACCACTTCTAGATTATCCCCAGAGTGAGTCCCTGAGTAGTAAAGGTTTTGTCTTTGGAATGGGTGAGATACAGGTGAGGAGTGGCATAGAAAGGATTTGTGGGGATTATGGGTTCTGCCATGTGCTGGGAATCATTTGTTGAAGAACAGATTTTTGTTACTATTTTTGAGGCAGGGTCTTGCTAAGTTGTGTAGGCTTAACGTTGAGCTTATGATCTCTCTCCAGAGTAGGTAGAGTCCTAAAGACTACTAGGCCAGCTGGAGATTTAATTTAGGGTTAAATGTAAAAGCGAACTAGGAAACACTGAACATCTCCATGGAAAGAAAGTATTACATGGAATGGCATCTCTTACCGAATTATCTGAAGGATATTAAAGGCTAATTGGGAAAGGAGGGCCAATGTGAATGCCAAGAAACTGGAATAGAACTTCACTAGGAAGAACATGGGAGCACTGTTACTTTTTCCTTTATGGAATAGTTTTGGGATAGAACTTAAGGATAAGATAGGAAAGACTCACAAACAGGAATAGAAAATTTTGCACAAGGCAGGTTTTTTTCTCCTCCAGACAGAGATTCTCTGAGTAGCCTTGGCTGTCCTAGACTCAACTTTATAGACCAGGCTGGCCTCTAACTCACAGAGAACTACCTGCCATTGCCTCCTGAGTGCTGCCATTACAGGAGTAGACCACTGAGCCCTGCTTGCACGTGAAAGTAAGGTCGGCTTGGAGGACCTGATTCTCCACCATGTACTTCCTAGGAATCAGATTCAGGTTGTCAGGTGTGACAAGCAACTGCCCATTGGGCCGGCTCAAACTCAGATTTTCATAGAGAGGTACTAAAGGATTCTTTAAAGGATGAAGGTAGGACCTGGAGAGCTTGGTTAAGTGCTTGTCATGAAGACACCCATGTGAAAAGCTGTCTATTGTGGTTGGTGCTTGTAAATACTGACACTGAAGAGGTGGGAACAGGGCTCAGTGGTCAGCCTGCCTAGCCAGATAAACTAGTCTAGATCCCAGTGACAGAGCCTATCTCAAAAAACTAGGTTGAGACTGGGAAGATGGATCAGTCATTAAAGTGCTTACCATACAAGCATAAGGACCTAGGTTCAAATCCCTAGTATGCACACAAAAGCCATACTGTCTGTAATCCCAGTCCCAGGGAATCAGATAGGCAGATCCTTGGAACTTGCTGGCTTGCTGAAGTGTAGGTCTCCAGTTTCAGTAACAGACCCTGTCCCCCAAAAATAATGTGAGCAATTGACAATGGTACCAACATTTGTCTCTGGCTTCTGTGTATACAACAGTGAGTGCCTGCCCGCTCCAGTCGAGGAGGGCCAACTCCGAATACAGCTTCAGTGGTCGAGCACGTACTTAGCATGCAGAGAGCCCTCTTCAGCTCCTAGCACACTGAGTTTTGTTTTTGAAACTTGTCCGTATTGTGTGTATTATATATGTTGGGCCATACTCTCAGGCCGCCTCTGTTAGTGTTTTTTAAAAGCAGATCTGAGTTGTGTGAAGGATTAGTGAAAGGGCTTGCCAGTAGACTACGTTGTACTCCCGACTCCTATCCTAGGAACCTAGAAACATCTTTAGGAATGAAGCCATTTATATGTGTATGTATGCACACACACAGTGGGACATATGGGAAGGTCAGAGGACAACCTGCAGGAGTTGGTTGTCTGCTTCCATCAAGTAGATCCCAGAGGACAGATAACACTAGCATTTGTGAGTTGCAGGCAGGAAGAATTACTTAGGTACTGGACTAGCCTGGCCTTACACAACAAGTACAGTGCCAGGTGGACTCCACAGAAGACTGAACTGTCTCAGGAACACCATTACCACCAAAACAGGTGGTAATGGTGTTTTAAAGCTAGGAGCTGTAAGATGTGTAAGTTTTGGGGGGTAGGATGAATGAGAAAATGTCTGAAGACTCTTTCTAAGGGAACAAATTCTGTTAAACATTAAAGATTCGGAAGAAAGCACTTTGGATGGAGCTGGTTATGTGGATCAAAGTAAATAAACCCATCTGTGTTACATTTTGGGACTCTTAAGTACTCTTGTAGAACTGAAAAAAAAAGAGGACAAGGCACAAGGTCCTGAGCTCGATCCTTAGCGCTCCAGTAGATGACAGACCTGTTGTCCACATTGCGGCTGCCGTGGTGTCAGCCATTGGAGGGTACTGGGCTGGCTTAAGCACTGGGTTGGGTATGATTCCCTTTGTAACAATAGAAAAATTGTGTAGTGTGAACATTTGGTAAATGTAGATAAAAGTTTTTAAAGGGTTTTAATGTTATGTAATTGTATAACTTGAAAACAGTGCAGTTAGTAATTTTTCTTTATTATTGTTGCAGGAGGCAAGTGAGGCCTATCTGGTTGGCCTTTTTGAAGATACCAACCTGTGTGCTATCCATGCCAAACGTGTAACAATTATGCCAAAAGATATCCAGCTAGCACGCCGCATACGCGGAGAGCGTGCTTAAGAGTCCACTATGAGGGGAAACATTTCATTCTCAAAAAAAAAAAAAAATTTTTTTTTTCCTCTTCTTCCTGTTATCAGTAGTTCTGAATGTTAGATATTTTTTCCATGGGGTCAAAAGGTACCTAAGTATATGATTGCGAGTGGAAAAATAGGGGACAGAAATCAGGTATTGGCAGTTTTTCCATTTTCATTTGTGTGTGAATTTTTAATATAAATGCAAGATGTAAAGCATTAATGCAAGCAAAATGTTTCAGTGAACACATTTCAACAGTTCAACTTTATAACAATTATAAATAAACCTGTTAAAATTTTCTGGACAATGCCAGCATTTGGATTTTTTTAAAATGAGTAAATTTCTTATTGACGGCAACTACATGGTGTTTGTAGCATTTTTATCATGCAGTAGATGCCATCCATTCACTGTACTTTTCTAACTGAGTTGTCCTCATGCAAGTACATGTTTTTAATGTTGTCTGTCTTCTGTGCTGGTCCTGTAAGTTTGCTATTAAAACACATTAAACTATACCTGCTTTTGGTCTTTATTATTAACCTTACAGATACAAATTTAATATCCAGTGCTTTAATCTATCACTTTATACCTGACATGATACTTGAGAGGCACAGGAGAAGGAAGATTGGTGTGGAAAGGAACAAGCTGATAGCTTAACTTTTAAGTTTGACAATCAATTCTATCAAGGCGGTCACCTGGAAATATTTGAATCTTTAAAGAACCAGAGTACAATCATAGACATACTATTAAACATTTAGTGGTAACAAGCAAAAAATGTGAAAATCTAGAATCCAGGTTTGCAGGGCTTGCTGTTTTAAAGTGCTACATATTAACTGGTTATTCGGTTGCCGGTATTTCCGTTTGCGGCATGTTCAATGTGAAATGTGTGGTGATGGGTACTAATGAAGTTAGTTGTGAGATTGAAGGACATGATATATTAGCTAATCATTGGGCAGACGACAGACTGGAGTCAATAAGGGCTATTTGTTTGACGGGTTTTTTGTTTGGTTTTGGTGTTTTTTGTTTTTTTAGCAGAAAGATTATAGGTGCTTAATAAAAATTGCTGGGGCCAGGTACAGTAATGCATGCCTTTTTTTAATTCCAGCATTTGGGAGGCAGAGGCAGGTGGATCTCTGAATTCAAGACCAACCTGATCAAGCAGGTTCCAGGCCAGCCACAGCCACAAAGCTATTGCAAAAACTAAAAAATAAATTAAAAAAAAAAAATTGGGGCATGTAGCTCATTAAAAAGCTTGCCCATCATAGAAGAATCCTTGGTTTCGATCCCCAACAATGCACAGGCTGGTGGCTCATCCTGGTAATCCCAACACTCGGCCACTCATGGGCGCAGGAGGATCAGGAGTTTGAACTTAAGACTATTGGTACGTGTCTTTCTGTTTTTGTTTTAAATACAGGATCGTGCTGTGTGTAGCACTGAAACAGCAGTATGCTACAGGCAAGACTTGTTTAGATGACTCAAAAGCATTTCTTCATGTTTCTTTGAGGCTGCTTCTCATAGCTGGTTGCATTTCAGAGCATGACCTTGAGCGATCCTTCTGTTTCCCAAGTGTGGGAATATAGTCTCCCTCCCTATTAACATCTCTGGTGGATTTTAACTGTGTAGCCAGGTTGGCCTTGAGTTGATAATTTCCTCTTATCCTCCCTGGTGCTACCATTCCTGATCTGTTCCTCCCCGATAGTTTTGCACTGGAGCCCAGAACACTGAGCTTGCAAAGCCTATTACTTAGCACTGTGGCACCTCCCCGCCCAGAACCAGTTTACAGTGCAATATACTATGAGTTCCTGGACTTAGTCTTTTTAACTTAGATTTTAGGGAACCAAAAGTACCAGTGTGCTTTGTTTTATTTTTTGTTTTCTTTCCCTATAAAATGACATTTGAATCTTTAGCACTTTGCTCATTGTCCATGTACAGTACTCTATAGGTTGAACTTTACCATAAGTAAGTACTATGTAAGTGAACTTGGCAGTCAATGTACATAAATGTCTGAACCTGTCTCAGGATAATGTGTATTAGTATTTACCTTGTTTCTTATATAATCCTATAAAATGGATAATTTGTTCCTGTTTACAAACAAAGCAATGGAGTTTGGAGAGAAAATAAAACACACATAAAGCAAAGCATGTTGGCACACACCTATCATCTCAGCATTTGGAGGATGGACACAAGAGGATCAGGAGTTCAAAGCCAACCCAGTGAGTTTGAGACCAGGCTCTGCTTTTTATCAACAGGGTCTTGCTGTGTAGCCCTGGCTGTCCTGGAACTCACAAACTCAGATCTGCCTGTCTCTGCCTCTCGAGCACGGGGATTAAAGGCATGCGCGACAAGGCCCTACTCAAGAATGGCCTGATAAAGTTGTCCTCTGACCTCTGTGCATGCTGTGGTGTTGTCTATTTCTCCTCTCCCAGATAATAAAATTTCAAACAAGTACCACTCTAACCTGGCGTCTTTTTTTTTTTTTTTTTTGCTACTTCTCCGAGGGTTGGCACTCCTGATAAGTGTGCTGACCACAACCATAGGGGGCTTAAGGACGTGGCTGGTTACACTTCCTTAGATTTCATGAGGAACCTAGAAAATGGTCAGAGTAAACATTTAAGGGGATGAATGGCCCAACAGACCCCTGGCTGTTCTTCCCGAGAACTTGTTTCAATTCTCAGCATCCATGTGGCAACTCAAAATTGTAACCAATTCCAGGGACCCGTGGCCCTCTTCTGGCCTTTGTGGGGCCCACACATACGCAGGGCACAGGCATGTGCAGGTAAAATGCTTATGCCATAAAAAATTTTTTAATGTTTTTTAAAACTGTCTTAGGGGGCTTAAGAGATGGCTCAGAGGTTAAGAACACTGTCTGCTTTTCCAGTGGTCCTGAGTTTGATTCCCAGCAACCACATGGTGGCTCACAACCATCTACACAGGGATCTGATGCCCTTTTCTGGCATGCAGGTGTACATGCAGATAGAGCACTCATCTACAGAAAATTTTAAAAAAAATTTTTTTGTAAAAAAAAAAAAGACTTAGCAAAGTCAGAATACTACAAAAAAATCTTTTAGAAAGGAATTTTGAAACCTAAACTTTATGCAAGTGGAAGAATTTTGTTCCATTGTTACTATGAAAGAAAATTCAAATTCACGGGTACCATGAAGGCCATATAATGCTGAGGGTGTATGTAAAGGCATGGTCCAGTGTGAAACATGGAATTCTCAATGACCTCGTGGAGTGGGGGTGCTCATGGGTGAAGAAAATTGCCCAAGATTTACAGCAAATGGACTTGGTTGTTATCAAGGGGTCTAAAATCTAGGACCGTGTCTGATAGGACAAGTTCCTAATTTTGCCTAAAGTAGAAACAGGTGGAGTGGATTCAGGGTGCTTGGGGGGATGTGTGTGCAATCAAGCACGCTGGTGCTGAGGAGTTGAAGGCAGAAACTGATTCCCCAAGGGAAAATTGGTGAGTCTGACTAGCCCTGTCACTCATTTTGAGCATCAGTTGAGAGATCCTGCCTCAATGAATATGAGGAAGAGCAATCAGAGAGCACTGCCAACTTCAGCTGCCGCCTCGAAACACAGAAGGAAACAAGCTCCTCAGCATCTGCTTAGTCATTTCCTTCCCTTACCTCTCCAATGTTTCCTTCAGTTTCAACTTTTACTCTCCAAAGTACATCTAAGCAGGGCATAGTGGTGCAATCTCAGCACTGGGAAGGCACAGGGCAACCAAGGCTATGTAGGTTTGTCTCAAAACAAAGGCAGGAAAGATGTCTTAGCGGTTAGGAACACTGGCTACTCGTTCAGAAAACCCGGATTCAATTCCCAGCACCCACAAGACACAGCTGTAACTCCAACACTGACATAGGCATACATCCAGGCAAAGTACCAATCCACATAAAATAAGTCGTTTAAAAAAAAATATACAAAATACAAGGCCCAGACACAAAATACCTAATAAACACATTAAAAACTAGAATTCAGAAAAACCAGCATATAGCATTTAGACATTGCTTGCAGAGTGTCTTAGTTTGGGTTTTATTGCTATGAAGAAAAAATATGACCACGGCAACTCTTACAAAGGAAAATGTTGCTATAAAGAAAGAAGGTCCCTAATCGTTCGATTTCACCAGCGACGACTCGGGAGCCAGGTGCCAGGAAGAAAACCTGCTAATACAGGCAGAGAGAGCATCCAGCGGACCCTCCTCAGCCCATATCCCAGAGGAAAAAGCCTTTCTTATTCAGCTCACGTCCCAAAGGAAAAAGTCCAAGGCCAAAAGCTTGCTAGCTCATCCAGGAGAAAAAAGCCAAAAAGTTCTTTCTTCTTTTCCATGTTCTCATAAATACTCTTCTCTCAAAGTCCCTTTTCTGCCTAATCCCTGTCAGCTGGTTTCTTCCTCTACCTCTTGACCTAGGGTTGATTTTATTAAATCTTGTGTAGAAGTTCTTGGATTAAAGGTGTGTGCTAGGGCTGAGCCACACCAAACAAGAAACAGGTTTTTACAGTTTACAGTCTCGGGGTTTACAATGGGATCAAATATTCTGCAACAGGAAAACATTTCATGTGGCTGGTTTACGGTTTCAGAGGTTTAGTCCATTATCATGGTAGGAAGGATGGTGCAGACCAATATGGTACTGGAGAAGCTGATCTGCAGGCAGCTTCTACAGGAGAGACTGTACCACACTGGGAGTAGCTTGAGCATGTAGGACCTCAAAGCCCGCCTCCACAGTGACACACTTCCTCCAACAAGGCCACTCCAAACTTTCAGTCTTTCCAAAGGGGAACCAGAGGTGAGTGTTCTGCTATTGAGAATTGGCCTCACCCAGGTAGCAAATGTGTAGAATTAGACTATACACTGGATATATACATATGTATGTATGTATGTATGTGTGTATATGTATATATATAAACTATTATTAATCTTGCAAAGTTCTAGTCATAAGGAAATGTCTGTAGGAAAGCTTTACAGTTAACTGCTAGTTTCTCGTTAGGTAACCTCCAGCAACCTCCACCACACCCACCCCATCCACCTTTGCCTCGCTCATCTGGTATTCATGGAGCTGCTCCAGGTACCAAGTGATACTGTGGGCCAGTAGAACTAAACACAGAAATGCCTGTATGCAAGGAGCTGCATTCTGGTGAGAAACGAGACGTCAAGTAGATTAGTAAACAGACTGGCAAAGGCTAAAGAGAAAACATACAGACATATATATGTTGCAGAGGAACTGGGGTTGGGGAGCCCACGCGGCCATCAGTAAGACATACTGAAGAAACAATAAGCAACATGGTGGGAGAGAAAAGTATGTCAGGCCCTGTTGGTCCCAATCAGTGCAGACAGCCTGGTGTGCTCGAGGAACAAGATGACGGTGTGGGCAGGGCAGCAGCAGCAGAAAAAAGAGAGAGCGGATGGGGAGCCAGCGCATGTGGGGCCTGCAAGGGCCCCCAACAGGGCAGGACGCCTGCAGGGAGTTAAGCCAAAGGAGGAGATGTCAAGAAGTGACTTAGTGAGGTCACTCCATGTGCCGAGGCGATACACTCAGAACAGGAAGAACAACCCGACAGGAAACTATTTAGTAAGCTGACTGTGCAGGGATGCTTGGACTTGGTGGCACCCTGGAAGAGAGGATGGCTAGGACAGCGGATGAAGGTCTGCCTGAGAAAGAAGTCACTACTTGTTTTTTTTGTTGTTGTTGTTGTTTGTTTTTTCGTTTGGTTTGGTTTTTTGAGACAGAGTTTCCCTGTATAGCCCTGGCTGTCCTAGACTCGCTTTGTAGACCAGGCTGGCCTTGAACTCAAAGATGCACCTGCCTCTGCCTCCCGAGTGCTGGGGTAAAAAGTGTGCACCACTGCCACCATCACCCTGCTGATGTTACTGCCTGGGGTAAAAGAGAAAAGCAGGTCAGGGTGTTACAGGAACAGGTACGGATTTGATTGTGTGTCGGGCCACAGCTCCCACACGGAACTTAGGGCGTGGTCCAGTGATCTTTATTTCCATTTCAGAAGTGGAAGGAGACGGTCAGGATGGCCCTGCCTTTCCATCAGTGGCCAGCCAGTGTCTCGGGTAGATCCGTGTTTGAAGGGGTTGTTTTGTTGAGATACAGTCTTACTATGGAGCACAGGCTGGCCTTGCAATCTTCCCACTTCAAGTTGCAGGTGAGTACCAGTGAGTCTGCTTTCCCTGGATGGAAGGACCCTGTTTACACTCCTGAGCTTCATTCTTTCACAATCAAAATGTTCAGCCTGAGGCAACTTCAGGCTTTGAGCAGAAAACTGTACCATCAAAGTCGTGATTACAACCAGAATATTTCACCTACATTCGTGCTTTGATGGGTACATGCAAGTGTGTGTGTGTGTGTGACAGTCTGGCTACATTGCTCAGACTGACCTCAGATGCAAAAGATTCATGAGCCCACTGACTATGGCCTATAATACCATAGTGGTGGGAAATGGGGTTAGAAGGACCAAAAATTCATCTTTGTTTCTACATATCAAGTTTGAGACTACTGGAACTTCTTGAGACCCTAACTGCTAGTGAGAAGTCTTAGTGTGTACAGCACTTACCACCAAGCCTGAAGACCTGGGTTGTAGCCCTGGGACCCAAAAGTTGGTAGGAACCCGATAAAGGAGAAACAGTAATAAAGGATGTACTAAGTTTGTTTAAGAAATATTAAGCTGCATAAATTCATTTGATCATGCCCTCAAGAATGAGTAGAAAACTATAGGAAGGAAAAAATTATACTTCTGGCATAAAGATGCAGAGAATGTTTCTGTTAATTTTTGTTACCTTGCTGGCACGGTGGCTTTCAAACCTTTAATCCCAGCCCACAGTCTGGAGGCAGAAGCAGGCAGAGCTCAGAGTTCCAGGACAGCCAGGGCTGTTACAAAGAGGAAACCAACCAATAAACAAAGATTTGTTCACTGAGTTTCCCACCAATTAGGCCCTATTCCCACAACAAAAGAAGCCCTCAGGCTCACAGCAGGTAGTAGGCCTCTTTCCATATCAAGGGCTGTGCCTCTCCTCGGCATTGCTAAGTCCAGGTTCTCTTAGCTATCCCAGCCTGGCAGGATGAGCTGGTGAAAGCTGCTGGAGCCTGCACCACGCCACCTTCTTGGTTCCCTTTGATAATTTCTAGGTGCTGGGGAAGGCACATTCATTCTGAAACAAACTGGCTCCTAACAATTGCCCTTGAACTCCAGGTGTGCACAGAATGAACAGGTGAATGGATAAACAAGTGCAAATTTTAACTTTGTTTGTTTGTTTATTGGTTTTTCAAGATAGGGTTTCTCTGTGTATCTCTGGCTGTCCTGGAGCTCACTCTGTAAACCAGGCTAGTCTTGAACTCAGAGATTCTCCTGCTGGGATTAAAGGTGTGCACCACCAGCACCCCACAATAAATGAAACTTTTACATTAAAAAAATTACAGTTTTTTCTGAACTCAAGATTTTTTCCTGTCCCTGTCGCCCAAGTGTTGGGCTCACAGTCCTGCACCGTGACACTCAGCAGTTTACACAGATCGCTGTTGGGGTATATCATTTGAGATGGCTTATGAATGAGTCCAGGAAAGTCAGAGCTACACAGAGAAACCCTGTCTTGAAAACCCGAAAAAAAAAAAATACTGGGGCTTAAGAACACTAGCTGCCCTTCCAGAGGACTTGGGTTCCGTTCAGTTCCCAGCACCCACATGGCAGCTCCCAACTGTCTGTAACTGTAATTCTAGTTCCAGGAGAGCCAACAGTCTCACACAGACATACAGACAAGACACCGAGGCACACGGAGTAACATTATCAGAACATATAAAAAAGCTGCTTGGTCATCAAGTTTGAGCCTAATTCCGAGCGAAGGGAAGGGGAAGGGGAAAGGAGAAGTGGCTAGGGTTTCAGCTCTCACTAGCTTGCCAAGGCTCGGCTGACCCAGGCATCGTGGGCTCAACACCAACGAGACCACACTGCCTCCGGCCTGGCCAGCACATGGCCGCTCATCAGCTCCTTCCTGCAAATCCCAAGCGTGTTGGGGGCTAATTCCGCGGGGGCCCCGAGCCCCAGCCGTGACCCGGGTCCGCATCTCTCGAGCGCGTGTAATCTCCCTGGAGCCGGCTCTTCCTCCTGCCCATCTCGGTGAGGTTCCTGAACCTCGGCTTCCCTGTGCTGGGACCTGGGGACCAGTGCTGGTTCTCCAGGTGGCCTTGGACCCTCCGGTGGAAGCGGAGCTACACCTCGCTCCGCCCAGTTTTTGTTTTGTTTTTGTGCCTGGAGAACACGAGGCTGGGTCTTTAAACTGCCCAGAGAGAAGCCGCTGGGCTGCATGCGGCCAAGCCTGTTTATCCCCTCTAGCTTCAGGTTTGTGTCCGTCTGCCCCGCCCCCCCCAGCCCCTTTCCTCAGCAAGGAGCTGAGACAGGTTACCTAAGGGTAGGGATGGAGTCCACACGGGTCCGCTGGAGAACCTGGCTAACACTATGGTCCCAAGAGGTTTCACATCTTGGATCAGCGACAGGAAGAGGTCAGTCTTAACCAGGTTGTCCCAAAGTCATCATCGATTCTGCGGTCACTGTGAGGCCTGAAGGGTTGCCCCGGTAGAAGAGGGAATCCTAAGCTCCCGGGGGAAGCTAGGTCTCAGGGACGCCAAAAATAGGAACTTAAATAACTTTCCACCAGCAGTTGCTGATGCCTGCCTCACAGTCATGAGGACCTAACCTCCTCAGGGACTGCTCAGCTTCTGTTGGATGAGGAGGGGACTCCAGAAGGCTTCCTGCACACAAAGGCCACATCACATCGGCAGCATTGCTCTGAACCTCTGATCTACCCCAGGCCCTGTCCCCTATGCTGTCCAGCCCTTGAGTCCCAGACCCAAGTGTGTTGGCCATATCACAACCTCCTTTTCAGCACACCCATTCTGCTCTGTAAGACAGAGCCCCATTCTTTCAAAGCACTGCCTCCAAGGGAGCACCTGGCTGCTTATCCCTCCTCTCCGTCAGGTCAGCTGCTCCCTGGCCATATGGTATGGGATTAAACCAGGTCAGACCATTTGCGCTCGGATTTCAATGTAAAGCAACTTCCTTATTCTGAGGCAATCCTTCGTGGAACACGGAGGTGACAAGGGACCCTGTGGCTGATAGTACTGGCCAAAGCACTGAGGGCAGGGAAGGCATACCCAGACCCACAAAGGACAGATCTATGTCCCTAGCATGATGGAAAGAATCCAGTGTGGTTTGCTTGTCCTAGGTGGGTGGCTGGCTGGGCTCCCGGTGGGGCGGCAGGCAATGCCCGCTCAACATTGGTCTCTGCTGTCGGCCAGTTACTCGGCAGATGACTGCAAACCTTGGGGAAAGTTAATCCCCATGTTGGTTATTTGTACAGCTGCTACCACTGCTGCCATGATGGCCGCCATCCGGACCCACTGAGCGAGCACTGGGGTGGCTGGAAAGAGACGGGCTGGTCCCCACAGAGCACGTTTCACTCGCCTGATTGATAGGGCTCCTTTGAAAACTGAGCCCAGATAAATCTTCCTTCTTTTTCCTGTGTGTGTGGAGGGTAGGGTGGGGGGGGGTGTTGAGACAGGGTTTCTCTGTGGAGCCTTGGCTGTCCTAGATCCACTTGGTAGATGAGACTGGCCTCGAACTCACAGAGATCCGCCTGCCTCTGCCTCCTGAGTGCTGAGATTACAGATGTGCACCACTGTGCCCAACTTCCTTTCTTCTTTTTAACCTAATTGTCTCCGGCTTTTTTTTTTTTTTTTTTTTTTTTTTTTTTGGTGCTAACAAACACAAGTGACACAAATACCATCTTCAAGTTCTGTGCCTGTCTGGAGAGATCCAGCCACGTGCTGTGCTAAGGGCTCCTGCTCCGGGTGACTCGAGGCACCTAACAGCAGTAGTTTTTTTTCCCTTCCTCATCCCTGGGTCACTATAGATCCCTTCTAACATCCATCTCTCAGTTCAGGCCAAGCACACAAATGAACACGCCTCTTGGTGGCCTGCCCAATGCAAGACATTCTTTTACCCAAGTTCTGCAGGTCGCCTGGAGTGGGGCTGCAGGTCTTCAGCTGTCCACTTCCTGTTGGTGCCAGCATACCCTGCAGAGCCATCTGTAAACCAGGCCCGCATTCATTCCTTCTCAGCCAACGGATCACTAGGAACAGTCTCTGAGGTCCTGGGGACAGTCGGTGAGGCAAGAGTCACCGTGGAAGGCCTCTGAGCCACCTGCTCACACAGCTTACCTGCGCCCACTCTACCTGCTGGCACCCGATCTCCCATGTGCTGTCTCCACAGGGTGACAGACTGCCACTGCGAAAACCCGGCATGCGGCTCGGTGAGTGAGAAGGCGTGTGGTGCGTGCTGGCAGAGGCCGGAGGATCCAGGAGTGCTGGCCGGCCAGCCTAGCCAAACTGGAGCTCCGTGTTCAGTGGGAGACCCGGCCTCCGAAATTAAGGTGGAGAAGCAATTAGGGAAGTCAATCTCTGACCTACACAGACACACATACACGCACATACATAGGCATCCACCCCCTACATACATGCAAATAACGCACACACACACACACAAATTAAACGTATAGGCTCTGCTGCTGTCTGTATTGTGACAGAGAATTTTCTTGCTTTTTAAAAATATTTTTTTATTATATGTACATTGGTGTTCTGTCTGCATGTATGTCTGTGAAGGTCTTAGATCCCCTGGACCTGGAATTACAGACAGTTTTGAGGTACCATGAGGGTGCTAGGAATTGAACCCTGGTCTATCTGGAAAAACAGCCAGTGGTCTTAACTGCCGAGCCATTTTATCCCCTTGCTTTTTTTTTTTTTTTTTTTTTTGTCCCATATTGTTTGCTTGATATGTTTCTTTAACTCATTCTCTTAATGTTACCAATGTTTTGCTTCTCATTTCTTACTTAAATAAAATACCCTAAACAATAGTGTCTATGGCAAGCTGACGAATTGTTTCTTCTACCTAAGTAAAATAAGTGCTCAAGGTTTAAAAGAAAAAGCCAGGCATCTTGGTGTACCCTTGCAATTCCAGCATGCAGGAAGCTAAGGCACCAGGATCACTACACTACACAGGTGGGTTTCTGTGAGTTTGAGGCCAGCCTGGTGTACAGAGCAAGTCCAGGACAGCCACAAAAAAGAAAGGAAAGAAAGAAAGAAAGAAAGAAAGAAAGAAAGAAAGAAAGAAAGAAAGAAAGAAAGAAAGAAAGGAAGGAAGGAAGGAAGGAAGGAAGGAAGGAAGGAAGGAAGGAAGGAGAAAGAGAAAGAAAGAAAAGAAAAGAAAAGAAAAGAAAAGAAAAGAAAAGAAAAGAAAAGAAAAGAAAAAGATGCTTTGTGTGAGGGGAGCGGGGTGTCGAGACAGGGCTTCTCTGTGTAGCCACAGCTGTCCTGGACTGGCTTTGCAGTCTCCAGTAATTCCAGGCTCAGGGAGCAGGGACATGGATCTTCAGAGCAAGCGGGCGAGAGAGAGTAGCTATGTGGACAAGCTCTTGCTTCGATTGCAGACTGCCTCAGTGAGCAAGTAGGAAGAGTTGTAGAGGGTGATTCCTGACAGCATCCTCAGCCACGGCATCACACTCACATGTAAACGCATCCACACACATGCAAACACACATGTACATGCATGTACGTTGCACACCTAGGAGGAAGGAAAAGGGAATAAGATTTAAGATGGAGTGTTCATCCAAGAGCTGGGGAGGGCATGTAGAGCACCTCCCTAGATGTGTAGACCCTCAATTCTGTCCTCAGTCCTCATCCAACCAAAACCAAACAACATGAGCAAACCAATTCATCCGTATGCTTTCTAAATCATGCTCTGATGACTTACAATCACCATGCCCGAGTCGCAGCTGTGACAAGCCTCACAGCACCCAGCCCGCCCTTGGTGATACCAGGGCTAGCAGCATGAGGTGGACCTCTGCCACCTGGATGGTGTCTGTCACTTCTGCTCTCTTTCTTGGGATCGGAACTTGACTCCTTAGCCGTCAGGCTGTGCGGTAGTCTGAGAAGCGGTCTGTGTCCAACCCTGGTAGGTATTACTGTGAGTAGTCAGTGCTAGGTCGGGCCTCTTCTCTCCCACCCTCCTGTCCTTTGGAGCACCCAGGATAATCTCAAAGATGATAGCTTTGCGAAAACTAAAATGTATAAATTGCTATATCAAAAATATATATTTTTTTCCGTAGTAATTGAGTTTTTAAAAACATGTATGTGTGAGTGTCTGTGTTCATGTGTGGGCGCACTTGCCATTGCTTGTATGGACAACTTGAAAGAGCCAGGTCCCTTCCTCTACCAGAGGGGCTGGGGCTCAAACTTGGGCCGTCAGGCTTGGCAGCAAGTGCTAGACCTACTGAGTCTTGCCAGCCAATCTTTTTTTGTTTTGTTTCGTTTTTGCTTTTGGGACAGGGTCTCTCTATTACGTAGTCCTGGCTGTGCTGGAACTCACTTTGTAGACCAGGCTGTCCTTGAACTCAGAGATCTGCCTGCCTCTGCCTCCCACCCAGCTTTCCAGCCAACCTTTAAAAATTTTATTATTATTAGTGTGTGTGTGACAGAAAGAGAGAAGGAGAGAGAGAAAGGGGGAGGTGTCC
This sequence comes from Meriones unguiculatus, assembly GCF_030254825.1. Classification (NCBI taxonomy): domain Eukaryota; kingdom Metazoa; phylum Chordata; class Mammalia; order Rodentia; family Muridae; genus Meriones; species Meriones unguiculatus. Next base: position 100,021,546 of record NC_083359.1, on the reverse strand, counting down.
ACTCCTGTTGAGGTGTACCCTCTCCTGGAAGTCCAAGGAGAACTTTCTGGAGTTGATTCTTCCATTCTCCCATGGGCTCCTGGGCTTGAACTGAGGCCTCCACGCTTGTGCTCTTTTTGCTCAATGAACCATCTCAAACTCATACTGTAGCCAGAGGACACCTTTCCCAGAGTTCCTTGCAGCTACATGCATCCATATAAAGTAATTCTGTACGGTGTAGCTGGAGTGATGTCCCCCATTTTCAAGCTTTGGCTTGAGCTCGTCATACTCCTCCTGTCTCAGCATCCTGGGTGCTGAAGTGATGGGTGTAGGCCACCATGAGTGGGTCTAGACATGCGCTTTCTAGACTTTCCCTTGTTCGTGGGCTGGAAGCAAGTGAGAAATAACTGTAACATGTAGGTAGGTGAGAACAGTGCCCTTGGAGACAGGAGGACACAAAACGCAGGACCCCTGGGGTTCTGGGTGGTCCTGATGCATTGGCACTTATCACTGTAGCCTACAGTGAGATAAAGCAACTAACAAGGGGAAACGTCTGTTTGGCTCACAGTTTCAGGGGGTTTGTCCTCGATCGGTTGGCCCACTGCTCTTTGGCCTTCCGGTGAGACAGCGCGGAACATGATAGCAGAAGCATGTGGTGGCACCTCATGGCAGCCAAAGGCAAGGAGAGAGGAGACCAGCATCTCCACACTTCACCAGTGAGCCAGCTGCTTCCTAAGTTTCCAGCGCCTTCCAATACTGCCATGCTGGGAACACAGCCTTCAGCTCAGGCCTTTAGGAAACATTCTGGATCCATGTGTAGCACAAGCGGATTACAACAGTTTACCCAGCCGAGGTGGTTGGCTCAATTGTCAGGGAATGCCTTCCCTGCTGTGGACTCCCTTTGTGAACTTTGTGTGCTTTGCAGGAAAGTGTCCTGGCCCCTGCTGAGTAGCTCTGGCAGCTTTAAAGTTTTGCCCCAGGGCTCTCCCTACATCTTTCCCTGTCCTCCCCCTTTGCCCTCCCCCCACCCTGGCCTCTTCAGCTCCTCCTCTTCTGGGTGCCACACGCTACGGTCCCTGAGAGGGGTGCTCAGAGCTTCGGGCTGTGCGGCTTGATTATATTAATTAATCCTCTCTACACCTCTGGACAGCAGCACCTCAGGACTCCACAGTGGCTGAGGCTAAATCTCCACAGCCCTGGGACCTGAGATCTGATGCCTGAAGAAACTTAGAAGCTGAAGCCATAGAGAAAGCAACAGCACCTGGGGCGTCAGTTTCGGCTGACAGGGGGACTCATGGGGAGGGAGGCTTGTCCAACTGGAACCAGTCTGTGAGCTCCAGCACCATCTCTGTAGCCATTTCCCTGAAGCAAGGGAGCTTTAAATGGCCTAACACTGCCAGCCAGGGACCAGGACCAGGAATCTGGCCCCTCCCCCGCATCTCTCTAACTGTCATAATGGTATTGCCAGCTTCTGTAACAGTCACAAAGGCCATATCCAACCCCTCAGTCGGACCCTTCCCAGATTATGCCAATTTTAGGTGAAAGGTTTAAACAAAAATCCATCAACTCCTGAGCAGGAAAACCCACCAACCCCTGAGCTCACCAATCCTCACTCTGGAAATCTCTGTCCCTAGAGAGCTCTGCCCCTATGGAATCCTCTATAAAGGCTGTGTCTGCCCAGTTCCCTGCTACCTTCCAAGTGCAGAGGCAGCCATTTTTTGATTCGTTCCTCCACTGCCTGGACCCTCCAATCATTTTATATGAGATTTGCTGCCTGGTGTGACTCTTATTGGAAGAAGCCAAGAAGTGATGAAGCAAAGAGAAGGATCTAAGAAGGAGCAGGGCTGAGGCTCCTGAGCTCCTGAGCTCAGCTGGGAATACCCTGCCCTGGGAGCTGCAACACCTCTGCTGAGGAGGCTTCCTCTCAGAGCTGTGTGCTTCCTGGGCTCCTGTGTCTCAGGGTGGCCTTCTTCTAGGACACTGTCCTACCTCACTGTGTGGTTCCTGGCACTGGCCCCCCTCCTGCCCTTACCTCAGGATGCCCTTCCATTGAGATACCTTCCCAACTCAGAGCTATGTGGTGCCTGACCTCCCAAGTCTCAGGAAACCTTTCCATCCGAGCAGAAAGGCCAACAGTGATCACTGTTACTGTGTTTAGGTTGGTATATGAGAGAAAATAAGTGGGGGCCTCTTGTACCAGCTTAATCTGTACCCCAACCTTTGCCAATGGGTGTAAGTGCCGTGAGTCCTATGACCTAACCCTGCCTGAGGCAAAAGCACAGAGAAATTTGACTCTCAAAATTGGTAAAAGCCAACTACCGCTTAAAAGTAAGTAACTGGGGGTCTGGAGAGATGGCTCAGAGATTAAGAGCGCTGGCTGCTCTTCCAGTTGTTCTGAATTCAATTCCCAGCAACCACATGGTGGCTCACAACCATCTGTAATGAGAACTGGTGCCCTCTTCTGGTGTGCAGGTGTACATGTAGTCAGAACACTGCACACATAGTAAATAAATCTAAAAAACCAGCCAGCCAACCACCACCAACAAAAACAAGACAAAACAAAAAGATAGAGCTTTGAGGGAAGAACCTGAAAATCTGATGATGACCTTAAAGTAAAGGTAGGGTTTGGATGGATGAAAATGAGGAAGGTGGGAGATCTTTATAGAATGTCAGTTTGATACCATCTAGAGTCACCTGAGTTGAACGGAGTCTCAAAGGTTTGTCCTGTAGGTGTGTCTGTGGCGGCTATCTTGATTATATTAAGTTGGGAAGACCTGCCCATTGCCCATCGTGGGTGGCACCATTCCCTGACTGTCTTCTTGAAGAAAGCAAGCTGAACATTAGTGTGCATGCCTGAACTCATTGCTTTGCACTTGGCTGTGGGTATGGTGGAACCGTATGCTTTAACTTTTCGCTGGCTTGAGTCCCTACAAAGACGGACTGTAACCAGGAATTGTGAGCCAAATGAACCCTTTCTCCTTAAAGTTGCTTTTGTTGGGGTGAGAGACCAAAGAATGAAAAATTAGTTTTTTTGGGTTATTGGATTAAAGTTTAATGCACAAGCCTGAACAAAGGCCAGACAGGTGGAGACATGTCCAGCCACCTTTGGAGAGGAACCAGCCTTACTGCATCCTTTCCTGCCCGCTAGAGATACAGTTGCTAGGAAATCAGCCCAGCAATATCCAAACAAGGGAAGCCAGACTGATAATGGTTTTTGGGCCTTCCCACAGCCCAATCAGTTTAAAATCAACATCTCCTTTTGTGTTTCAACCAATAGACTCTTGTCAGGCTTGTAATAAAAAGACCCTACTACATCTGCATCGGAACTGGCTCCTTGGTAGTCTTTGGGGTCCAGGAGAGTTGGGTATAACAGTGGCATTTTATTGCAGCAACAGGAAAATAAATGAAGATACACGGGGACACTAGAAGAGATACTGCAATCTCAAGCCAGCATTAAAGTGAAGGTAGCACTATGGGGCTTAAATTCCACAAGACAAAGCCACAGGCTTAGTTTTCTAAAAGCGTTTTCATGTTTCTATTAAAGATCTGTCTGCAAACAAATCCTCACTTGATGAGAAGTTTAAACATAATTACATCTAGTATATTACATGCATATTTCATCCCTTCATTAAATCCTTCAAACAGCATAGTTTTCTGAGGTCTGATTAACAACTTTAGAATACCTCCTCACAAGAGAAGGGGAAATCATAGACATCTTATGTTTTTTGTACACACCCCTTTGTCTGAGAGGATGATATATGATTGATATGATATGATTTGATAATGATCAGGGAGGCAGTGCCATAGTGCTACTGGCCTAGCTCACTCCTACCCACTTCCGGTGACCTTTTCCGGAAGGGTGGCTGGATCATTGTAAGACTTCTCTAAGCCACAGGGATTGGACTGAGATGGGCACGTGACTCCAAGAGGGCCAATCAGAACTCTCTTCCCTAAGATTGATGCTCAAGTCTCCTGGGTCTTTTTTCTCCTGGGATTATGACACTGGGGCTGTCCCAGGGAAGAAGAAAGCCCGTTGGTTAATTGAGCAGAAATAAAAGATAGGCAATGATCTAACAGGGTTGAATCCCACTTTCAGGGTCTTTGCAGGTCTTCCTCTAACCCAAGGATTTGTGCCCAGCATCCTGGTCAACTACTGCGCCTGTCAGCTTTCTTTCTTTGAGAGGAAGTTACACAACTTGCAACCAAAAGTTCTTAATGACAAAGGTGAGCTGTGAAGGAGGCTGTAAAACGTTTGATACGCATCAAGGTCAAGATGTCCCTGCTTTGAGACCCACCATTTTGTAGGCATGCCACTAATCCCAGCACTTGGCAGGAAGGCCAATCTGTGTGTTCAGCATCAGCTTGGTCTACACAGTGAGACCCTGCCTCAAAAGATGCAGCCATATCTAGTGGCATAGACTTGCAATCCCAGCTATTCCAAGCTGAGGCAGGAGGATCACACCTTCAAGACCTGCATGGGGCAGACCCTGTCTCAAAATAAGATTGTATAGCCTAGTGGTATAGCAACTTCCCCTCATACTGAGTGTCCTGGTTCAAAACCTAAACCTCCAAAGAGAAAAAGTGAGATGGTAAACTATGATAAGCTACTGATTATAACTGTAAGAAGGCAGCCACAAGAGCCCAGCCTTTTCGAAGCAACTGTTACATTTTGCTTGGTCAGACTAGGTTCACACTCCCAAGTTTACAGAGCCAACTCTTACCCAGTCCCCTGAAACACTTTCCTAATTGTCTGTTAACTGAAAAAAAATTTTTTTGTGAAACTTGCTTTTATTTTAACTTAGGTGCCTAAATCATAAAAGTATACTGGCTGCAAAGCCCTCAATACAGACAGATAATCTACTTCTTTGTTCCCTGATCGATCACCTTGAGCTCAGGAAGAAATGTCTAGGAGGATAAATTAAGGACCTTGATTCCAGACCAACCGTCTTGGAAAATAGTTAAAGGCCTTGAGGCCAAGTGTCCTGGATGAGGCCCAGCCTCCAACAGAAACTCCCTTGCTTAACCCACAATGTTAGAATTTGATTGGATGACCCTGACACCCACCAAAGCCCCCTCACCTTTCGGTTTTCACCCTTTAAATATGCAATACAAGCTTCCCCTCGGGGATGCAGTTCAGATCCCAAACTGGCCGCCTCCTTGAGCTCAAAAGGTAAAGCTTTCATTTTAAGCTTCTGTATCTGAAGTGAGTTTTCTTGGCCTCCACCCTGAACCCAACAGTACCCAAACTCGTCTCTCTCTCCCGCTCCTCCCTCTGTGTGCTCATGCATGCATGTGTGAATGTGTATGCCACAGTGCACAGGTAGCCATAAAGGACAGCCCTGGGATGTATGTCCTCACTTCCTCCTTGCTTGGGATGGGGCCTCAGTTGTTCTCTGCTCTGTGCGCCAGGCCAGTTGTGAGCCTCTGAGGTTTCACCGTCTCTGTCTCCCATCATGCTGGGGGAGTGCTAGCACTAGCACAGCTCATTTTGTATGCCTGGCTTTTATGTGAGTTCTGGGGATTCGAACTCAGGTCCTCACACTTGTGCAGAAAGCACTTTTGCCCACTGAGCCATCTCCCTAGCCCACAGCCCACTTTCAGAAACAGGAAAGTGTGGAGGGAAACCATGCTTCCTGCCATTGCTGAATGGCAGCTATGAGCCCTGATAGCTGTGAACCTCAGAGTCCTCAAAGCTGGGGGCGACAACAGCCCCCCCTCACAGGACTGCTGTGAAAATTGCACAGAATAGACATGGGGGTTGCGGAGAGGGCTCAGCCATGCTGCACAAGCAAGCTTGGGGTCTGAGTTCAGATCCCCAGCTCCCACATTAAAAGCTGGGTGCCGTGGCATGTACCTCCGAGCCCAGCACCTGGCTCTGTTGCTTACTAGCCAACCAGTGTAGCCAACTGGTGAGCGCCAGGTCCAGTGAGAGAAACAAGGTGGCCAGGAGTGACGGCATATGCCTTTCTTCCAGCACTTGGGAGGCAGAGGCAGGCTGGTGATTTCTGTGAGTGAGGCTAGCCTGGTCTACATAGCCGATACCAGCATACTCAGGGCTACATGGCAGGACCATGCTGCATTAAAAAAAAAGACGGAGGAATAATTGAGGAAGACATTAATATTGTCCACACACACATGCACTTGCACATATGTGCATCTTCACCCACATATTCATACACACACACACACACGTGGAAACAACTTAACAGTTCAAGACCAGTTGCCCTGGGAATGAATGGTGCCTCCCAAAATGGGGGGGGGCTCTCTTACATCAATTAACAATCAGTGCCAGGCAGTAGTGGCACACAACTTTAATCCCAGCCCTCCCAGGAGGCAGAGGGAGGTGGATCTATGAGTTCAAGGCCAGCCTGCTCTACAGAACAAATTCCAGGACAGCCAGGGATGCACAGAAATCCTGCCCAGGGGTGAGAAGTGGGGGAGAATACAAACAAACAAACAAACAAAACAAAAAAACCACCAATGAAACAAGACAACCCCCCCATAGACATGCCACATGAACACATTAATTCCTCCGTTAAGGCATTCCTTTAGGTGACTCTGAGAGCTCCCTCAGGCCAGGCAGTGGTGGTGTTGCTGGTCGCACACTCCTTTAATTCCAGCACTCCCTGGAGGCAGAGGCAGCTAGATCTCTGAGTTTGAGGCCAGCCTGGGCCTGGTGAGTTCCAGGATAGCCAAGGCTACACAGAGAAACCCTGTCTCCTAAAGCAAAAATTAGAAAGAAAGGAAAGGAAAGGGAAGGAAAAGAAAGGAAAGAAAGAAAGGAAGGAAGGAAGGAAGAAAGGAAGAAAGAAAGAAAGAAGAAAGAGAAAGAAAGAAAGAAAGAAAGAAAGAAAGAAAGAAAGAAAGAAAAGGTCCCTCGGTTCTTCAGTCTGGGCGGCAACCCCCACCGAGGGGAGGGAGAGCCTTCTCCCTCTGCTTAATCCTTCCTAGAAGGGCCTCCTAGACCTGCCCAGGGCATATCTAGCTGATTCCTAATCTAATTAAACCAACAATAAGGATTAAGCGTGCCACACCCGTTCATGTGCCCTCACACACAAACATGCAGTGCCTGGATTAGTTAGTCAGCGCGGTAGGTCCTTAAGAAATGTGTCCTGTCTCTTCTCCAATCTGCTTTTGGCTCAGATTCTTACAGAAACCAGCTTTTTCCAGGAGTCCGGAATGTACACTTTTCCCTCAGTTGAAGTTTTTGTTTCATTTTTGAACTCTAGCGTTGGAACCCAAGGCCCCATACATGCTCGGCTGTCACTCTACCTTTGAGCTAATTCCCCTATGCAGCCCTGTTCTTATACCCTGAAGGGTACTGAGGGGCAGTGTGCATCTGGAACAGCCTTAGTGAGTCCTGTTCATAGAGTACTGTAGGAGAGAGGGTGAAGCAGGGAGTGCCTGGCCAGCGAGCTCCAGCAAACCTCCTGTCTCTGCACACACACACACACTCCACAAGCATATGCACGCACAAACCTGTACATATACACACATACACACATGAGCTCACACACACATGCACACATAGGCACACAGAAACACACATGCAAGCACACAAACACAGGAACATATTTGCAAACATGCACACACACTTGGGCACAGCATACATACATGTACACACAAGTACATACAACCACACACACACACACTCAGTGCTAGGGTTGCAGACACCTGGCTTGTGGGGCAAAAACTCTTACCCACTAAGCGATTCCTTGAGCCACCAGAGGTCAGAGCCTGAAGCAGCCAGGTATCAGCAAGCGACAATACGCAGAACTGCCAGGAGACAGACAGTCACAATCCCAGAGAGACACCATTAAGAGGACTACTCAGCCAGGAGCTCGGGAGGCCCAGGCCCATGAGGGCAGCAAAGCTCTTAGAGTCAGTTCCCGGGAACCCTCAGGCCCTGCTTTGCCAGATTTCATGGGAAGCCCCCCAACTCCCCCCCCCATTGCTTCTAGAAAGATGGCAGGAAGGAAATGTGGACTTTGGGGTCACGAAGCCCTGGGTCCCAATGCCAGCTCCCCTGGCATCAGTCATGTGACCTTGGTCATGTGGAACCTGAGGAGCTACAGTTCAGTCAGCAGCAGAATCACCAGTCACCCTGCCTCTCCTGAGACCCCACGGGTTAATGGAATGTCATGGGTGACGGAGCTGGGAATGATGGTCTCCCGGCAAAGGCGGGTTCCTGCTCTCTGAGGAGCTGCAACCAAATGTGGCTGCTCTGTTGACTGGGCCTCTGTTTTAACACAGAAATTAGGCTGTCGGTAAACCATCAAGCCTGGGTGATGCCCCAGTGGCTGACTGTGACACTGCTGAGTCCTTCGACACATTGGCAGGGACATTTAGGGCCAGCATACAGACAGAGCCCACGGGGTAAAGCTATTTAGCCACTCAAAGCTCAGTACTGTCCTGGCTTCCATTACCAATGGCAACGTGGAGAGTCCAGTTGGCCGGTGACCAAGGATATCTCTATTACCACAACGTGCATGGGGAAAGAAAAGTGAGACTGGAAAAGGATCAGCCCCAAGTCTGTCCCAGGCTGAGAGGCCCAGGCAAGGCCCCCAGGTCCTGTGGAGCAGGAAGGGCAGCATGAACGCCAGGCCCCAGTCGAGTGTGTACTACCCCTTGTTGAGAAGGTCTCAGGTCTCTGCGCCACAGTTACTTGGCTACGAATGACACCATCATACCTGCCTCTCGGGGTGATGAAGGTGTGGTGTCTGAGCCCAGCGCCTGGTGCAGCCTGGCCTTGCCCTTAGCTAGAGGCAGAGGCAGGGACTGAAGGGAGCTGGGACAGGGAGAGGAAGAAAAGCAGGACCCCAAGCAGTGTCATTACTGCATCCTTAGCATGGAGCGGGTGCATTTTCCCCTATGCCTACAACAAAATCTCTGTAGCAAAGCGTCCCCACTCCAAGGAAACCTCAGTTCAAAACCCATGTCTTCTGTGGGCAGTGGGCATACACACCTTTAATCCCAACACTTGGTAGAAAGAGGCCAGTGGATCTCTGAGTTTGAGGACAGCCTGATCTACAGAGTGAGTTCCAGGTCAGCCAGGGCTACACAGGGAGAGCCTGTCTCACAAAACAAAACAAAAAACAAAAGAAAACATGTCTTAGCTAGACATGGTGGCACATGGCTTTCATTTTAGCATTAGAGAGGCAGAGGCAAGTGCATCTCTGTGAGTTTGAGGCAAATCTGGTCTATATAGCAAGTTCCAGGCCAACCCACAGACACACACACACACACACACACATCTTAGAACTGCCTTTAGCATCTCCCCTCCTCCTCTAGGATACATCCCTCTTCCTATCCCTCAGTGAGACTTCAGCCTTCATTTGTCAGATGATCACCCTGTGTGAGACATGGCATCTGGGGAAGGGACAGTCCCTTGTTTGCACCTCAGAGAGGCAAGGGACATAGGAGGAGAGAAACTGTCTTAGGAGTCCACGTCAGGGCAGGACCAAGGCTCAGGTGAAGTCTGAAAGGCATTTCAGCTAGGAAAACTCGCACAGACCTCCTTCTTTACAACAAACCAGGCAATGGACCGAGTTCTGGGGAGCAAGGGCAGTAGAGCTAAGATGAAGGGGTCCACCTAAAAAGGCTATCCTCACCTTAGTGTGTAATGTGTGCCTTTGTGTGTATGCTTGTGCTTGCATGTACTTGTGTTGGTGAGTTTTATGTATGTGTGTGCTAAAAGTTGGTATTTGTGTATGTGTTTGCATGTGTGGTTTTGTATTTGTACACGTATTTGTATGGTTGTTGTAAATTTTTTTCTTGTTTTTTTGAGACAGGGTTTCTCTGTGTAGCCCTGGCTGTCCTAGGACTCACTTTGTAGTCCAGGCTGGCCTCGAACTCACAGAGATCCGCCTGCTTCTGCCTCCCTGAGTGCTGAGATGTGCCACCACGCCCCGCTGTGTGTAGTATTTTTATTTGTGTTTGTTTTGACACTCTCTTGGAAGCTCAGGCTGGCCTCAGACATACAGCGATCCTCCCCAGTGCTGGAATTAAAGGGGTTCACAACTGCACCCAGCTTTATTATGGGTTATTAAGTGAAGGAGTCACGTGGCCTGGCAGGTCAACACAATAAGGAAACTGTTCCAGCCTTGAGGCCCAACCTGCTCTCTGGCCTCTCTTCTTCCTGAGCCAGGGCTGGCTCTGGGAGGAGCCACTGCTGTCCCTGCCTTCTCTCTGCCCACTCCTGTCTGTCATTGTCCTCCTTCTGTAGGCTGCTCCCGGGCAGCTCAGCTCTGGGCAGCAGGCCCAGAGGCGGTGAACCTTGTCCCAGCCCATTCCACCTTCAGTCATGATCTCTACTCACCCCATGAGTGGTGGGGATGGGGGTTGCTGCTGAGGGGTTTGCCAGTCCCTTCCAGCCAGGTTCTAAGGCCGGAAGTCAGCCCCAGATCACAGGGACTGCATTCAGCAACGTTCATCATTCAACCACGTTCTGTGGCCATTTTGGGGGGATGGAGTGTGGAGAGCAAGGCTCGGCCCTACCTACCCAGAGTCTCAGGGAGCCAGACTCCTAGAAGAGACAACTTGAGGACAAGTACAATCACTCTGCCGTGGGACAGACAGGACACAGAGCACTTAGGTTGCTGATCCAGAAGTGACATAGGTCATTTCTGGTTGTGGCTGACAGGCCAATGCTAGTTCCTTAGCCAGAGGTCAGGGCTTTGGAAGGAGGAAGCGCCTGGGTGTACTCACTGGGCAAGCAGTGACTATTCAGCCTGGTAAATGCCAGATTAGAGACAGGTCGGTTCTTACCTGGGCATGGAAATTGGATGATGAAGGGTCTAAGGACAATAGAACACCTTCCTAGTTGCCTCTTTCCTCCATCCATTCCTTGTCTCCAGAGGACAGCAAATGTTTCCCTCATACCTGGAAAATGCAGCTCTACCCAGTCCTGGCCTGGCACAGCTCCATCTTGGTCCAGTCTCACCCAGGTCTCTGCTGCCCTGAACCTCTCTGTAGGACTCCTCCCAAAGGATGCCCCACCCTTCTCTGCTCAATGAACTCCCTAGAAGCCACCAAAAGGGACAGAGCAGAGACAGGGGGAGCATGGGGCGAAAAAAGGAACAGTGGGGAACAAAACAGCAACAGC